>NW_024412391.1:66841779-67087574 GCF_014898765.1 Herpailurus yagouaroundi
CACACACACACACACACACACACACACACACACACACACACACACACTAAGAGCAAGAGCCAGAGAAGGAGGGAGAGGGAAAAGGGCAGTGAGAAATACTTGCAAGTAAAATGATATGGTATCCAGATCCTTATTTGTTTCAAAATAATCCATTTTGACAAGGAGAGGACATACATGAAATAAGATTGGCCAAGATGGATCTTGTGGATCAGTTTTATCATACCATTTTCTTTGCTTTCATATGTTGAAAATTTCCATTGTAACATGCAAAAAAATGTAGAAGAGTATTTCATTCAAGTAAACAGCCATGAGAATTCACAGGAAGGAAGGGAGTCCATAGGAGAGGGCCAATAAACTGAGGGAAAAATGAGAGATTAAAGGACTAGAGGGCAGTGCTGCTGAGGCCAAAATGTACAGTGTCAGGGGAATGAGAATGTAAGAGGCATTGTATGTTGTGCAAGCTTCAGGGTATGGCCATGGAAGTGACTTCTCAATGCACAGAGCTGAGGAAGTCAGGAGCTGGAGAAACCAAGTGTGTCTGGACTTTCACCAAGTTTGGAAAGCACGTAAGGTGATGTCAGGAATTGGGTGGAGAAGTCCATGAGCCAGGAGCCCAGGGCCCCATTAGATGAAGGAGCGACCTTGATGAAGAAGGGGAACAGGTGCATTGGAATGGTGCATTGGAATGATGCATCCAGATCACCATTACAGATACCAGTTACTACAGTATGCCCTTTTCTAATTAGTGATTTCATGTCTCTCTGTCTTTGGTGTTAACTGCCGGTTCTCCAATACAGGTTATGGTAGAATAGTGTTGTGAGAGTTGCTGCAAAGCTCTCTGCAACACCATTTCCCTAATTTCTTATGGCATTTCTGCTTTTTTCCAAATCTGAAGTGAAGAATAATGATGTCAGCTGCCTAATCATCAGAGAAAGGACTTTACATTGTGGTTAAGGAACAGTGTCTCATCCTTTCTAGTTTTGGGGAAATAGAGTAGCAAGGAGATTTTCACTGCATCTCAAAGGGCTTATCTTTTCCTTGACTTACAAAAATTTCTTCTCAAAGTCAGTATAATCTTTTCAAACAAAAAACTGTTTTGTTTTTAAGCATGATTTTCTAGAAGGAAGTACATGTTTGTACTAAATTGTGTCCATTATTTATTTCCAGATCCTCAAAGAATGGCTTGAAATGCTAAAATACATCTTTAATAACTGCTATTAGTCATTCCTATTATAAAAATATTGTATAAAATAAAGTTTAACATATCTTTTAGATTACAACTATATATAGTATGACTTTATAATATTCCCAAGACAATTTCCCCATATATAACTTAACTTACTTTTTTATCTTCTGTGCACAATTGACAATTTTTCTTTACAGCACACTCTATAAAAAATTAAGGGCAAAAATGTAAATGCAAAGACTATTTGTTGCTTAGTTTTATATAAAAATGCATTTCATTTAGTCATTTCTCTTTCATGGCATACTCATCCACACCCCAGTGTTTTATTTCATGATTTTCATATATCTAGACACTTTCCCCATTGGTACTGTTTAAATCCTAATTCTTTCTTACTTTCTATCATTGCTTGGAAAAACATGAAATGGCATCATCCAACTTTGATTAGCCAAGTAAGTTCTAAAAAATAACTTCCAAAAAACGGTAAGAACTTAAATTGGCAATATCACTGCATATTTACAACATCACACTTTAAATACCTCTTTTAGTAATTCCTTTGTTAATCAGCATGGTTTTACCAAGATATTCCTGGCTAACTAGTCCATTCAATACCAAAAAACTTAATTCTCCATCTTGTGCCACAACGTTTTAAAAACTTCTCCCAGATGAAGATTTTCATTCTTCTTGTTTCATGACAAAATAATATAACTTAAATTTGAAAGTTCTAGAATAAAAACTGTAAGTCTGAAAAACATTTTTGATGTCTCTGTTTCTTACTCCAACATCTCTGTAAAGTAAGTAGAGTCTGGAATTAATACCCCACCTTTCATGTGATATGATAATAATAGTCACTCTATTACTTTGGGGGCAGGGTTCATAAGCTCAATTTCAAACTGTTTGACTGGATACAGATCTAATTTGGCTGGGAAAAGAATTACAATAGATTTTCAAATTAAGTATTACTTCCCCCTACCCAAAAGTATCCCTGGAGTCCCAGGGGAAGTTGAGTAAAAGGCAAGGTAGATGAGAAAAATTCTACTGCTTCAGCTACATTGGGGACAGGTGCTTTCAGGCTTACTTCAGGAGGCAGGAGCAGGGAAACAAAAGGCATATGTCTTAGCCACCATTCTCCAAATTCTACTCACTTCCCACGCTTTTTTTTTTTCTGCAGCTAAAGTTTTTTATAAGAATTTTAGATTTACAGAAAAATTTCAAAGAATATACAGAAAGTTCCTGTATACCTCTTACTGTTTCCCCCATGGCTAACATCTTACATTGTCATGGTACGTTTATCAAAACTAAGAAACCAACACCGATACATTACTTTTAACTAAACTCCAAATTTTACTAGGATTTCATTGGTTTTTAAAGTTTTTTTTAATGTTTATTTATTTTTGAGAGAGAGGGAGAGTGTGTGAACAAGGGGGGTTGTAGAGTGAGATGGAGACACAGAATCCGAAGAAGGCTCTGGCCCCTGAGCTGTCAGCACAGAGCCCGATGTTGGGCTGGAACTCACAGACCGTGAGATCATGACCCGATCTGAAGTCGGACACTTAACCAACTGAGCCACCCAGGTGCACCACATTGGTTTTTATACTAATGCTCTTTTTCTGTTCCAAGATCTAGGATCCCACATTGCATTTGATCATCATGTCTCCTCTAGTCTGTGACAGCTTCTCAGCCTTTCCTTGTTTTTCATGACCCTGACAGTTTTGAACCTTGTTGGCCAAATATTTTGTAGGATGTCCCTCAATTTGAATTTGTCTGATTTTTTTTTATCATAATTAGACTGAAAACCTGGGTTTGGGGGAAGAATAGTGCAAAGGTGAAGTTGCCTTATCACATTACATCAGCATGTACATGATATCAAAATGGTTTTTATGTAGCTTTTTTATATTTATATATATTAGAGAAAGTTGAAGACATAGGACTGCTGCTAGCACTAGTTGAAGGCAGGGCATCCTTGTGTAAACTAGGAAAAGGTGCATCTCTGAAAGAAAAGGCTAGAAAAATGCAAAACCCTTCTGAGCAGCCACAGCCAGGAATCAATCCAGCTAAATGGGAAACATAAATTGGCTTTCACTCTAAGATCATATGGAATCCTTATTAAGCAATTTATAAACATAAATGCTTACTTGTGAGCATTTATAACCAGTCTGCACAATCCTGAAAGATTTGAAATCCTGGAATCCTGAAAGCCACTTTATTGATGAAGAAACTGACTTCAGAAAAGTCAAATAACATATTCAAGTTCACCTGCTAATAATGACAGAGTGTGGATTTGAGCTCTTGACTGCCAGCACCTCTCCTTTCTCCTGGGAAATATAACCCATCTTTCCTTTGCAGGACTGCTCCTTCTTAGCATTAGACACATGGTATAATTGGTGACTGCCCTCTCCTACCCAAACTCCATGGTCCCAGCCAGGCATCAAAGGCTGTACACCTGAAACAAACTGAGCTAATCCCAGACCACACTCACTGGTCCAGGGAGAGGAAATATGACCAAGTCAGGCCAATGAGAATCTTCCACTGATGATTTATAAATTAAAACTTGAGGGTTAAGAAGTGGCAGGGAGCCACTTTCTCTTTGTTTGGTAAGCTGAGAAGATGGAGCTGCCAGTGACCATGAAAGATGTTCTGAGGAAGAAGCTAATAGGACAAAATAAAATTGATAAGCAGAGGAAAGGAGAGAAAACAGAAGGAGAAATAAGGAGCTGATGGTGATTCATTTCTCAGGTCCCATGCATTCCTACTCTTGATTCACTTACGTTTCTCTTATAGGTAAAATCTTGGTTTCTTACACTGCACCCAGAAATATTCCAGTTAATATAAAGTCCACATATTTGTTTCTTTCCACTAAATCCTGATGTTTCCCTTCTTTTCATCCCTTCTACCTATCTTTTTTCCAAAATTAAAACAATTATCTTTATGTAGTTATAAAAGTGATACATGTTCAATATAAGAAATATGTACACATTAAGAACACACTGAAATTCCACCATTAAGAAAAACTCTGATTCTTCATCGTAAGCAAATTATTTTCATGATCCCCAACTTAAATTTTGCCATCATTCTGAATGACTCTGCCATGAATTCTTAAACTCCCATATTTTATTCTCTGCTTAGAATCTTCTTTTCCTCTCTTACTTGCATTTTGACCTTACTCAGAACTTCACTTTCCCTGACCTTTCCATTGTTTTCCAAATCTGTTTGTCTTTCATGGACTCATTTCATTTTCTTTAGCCTGACCCTCATGTCAGTGAATGACCTGATGTGGTCCTTCTCAGAAATTTAGATTAAACATTTGCATAACTAACCTTATCTATAGTCTTTGTAGCCCTTATTGGAGAACCAATGAGGACCAGCTAACCTACATGATCATGTTTTACATGAAGCAATAGGTTCTTTCTTTCACTCTATTCCTGAAGAAAGAGGTACTTGCTCTTTACACAGCCAGATACCAGATTCTTCCCTTACCCTAAAGGCTTAATTTTTGTATATCTATATTCTATCTAGTCAATTCCATCCTCTTGATTACATTTTTTTTCACAACTTCTGCAGCATCATTGTCTTCTAGTTCTCCCGGAACATCTCTGAACATTCTTTTTGAATTTCCTTGACTGGTTCAACTTCCTCTCATCAATGTCTAAAATGTTGCTATTCCACAAAGTTCCATCTTTGGTCCTCTTCTCCCATGAGTGATCTCAATTTGAAACACCTAGGGATGCCAGGCATCAACATATATTATGCCAGATATCAAAACAGGATCTTTCTGGTTTGACTGATATTGCAATGAGTTAATAAATTAATAATTTAAAAAATAAAACAATTAATCAGACAAGTTGATTCTAATGTTTATCTGGAAGGGGAATTGTTTTAAGAACAGCTAAGAGGGAAAAAAAAAACAATGGGGGCAGATCACAAGGTTTTATATATTATAATTCTCTATACTATATCCTTATATTTTATATACTTGATCTGTTGATTTCTGATATAGGCATGTAAAGTGATCCCATGTGGTTTGTAATTTGTCAAATGCTCTTTTTATTTCTATCAACTTTTGCTGTATATACTTCAAAACTTGATAATAAAGCTCCATATGTCATCTTCATGTACTGTGCTATAATATGAGCACAAAATATTACTTCTACTTAAAAGATTTACTTATATTCTATTTTATCTAATATTAATATTGCTATACTTGCTTTCTTTTTCAGTAGCATTTTTGAAAGGTTTATTTTATTCCATAAATTTATTCTTTGTGCCTTTATTTCCTCTAATGGTTTTGAAGTCACACTTCTTGTTTCTACTTATATGTAAACTATTATTTTAAAAATTTTGAGAGATATATTTTATATGCCTCTTTTTAATCTGCCTAGTCAGGATCTACATTCTCTACATCTACAAGAGCCTAATATGCTTTTGATTTTTTCCTTTTCCTCCCCACACCACTTCCCAGGTAGATGTCAACTGGAATGCTAATTACTATTAAATGCTTATCACTTATTATTAAATTATTTTTATATTTAAATTGCTGTTGACTTTCTATCAATCATTTAGAATTGACTCAAAGTTATTGGTTTCTTTATTTACTACTCTTTCTTGAATTCTACATTTCCCTTTGGCTCATTTGCATTTTGCTAAATAATATCTTTTTGAGTGTGTATTTCAGAGAGGGTCTGTGAGTGATAGTAATCACTCTGAGTACATGACATAGAAAACTTAGTACTGGGAATTGGGTGTACAGGTGATGGAAGAAACCGAGGAGTCTGCCAGGGGAAAGACAGTGAAACCTCCCAGATACCAGCACCCCCTAGGCTAGAGGAAGAGGAAGAAGACAGTTAACAGAGCCCAAAAGAATATTATACTTTAGAGTATAAATGATAAATATTCCTGGTATGTTCACCATTAGCAGAAATATATGGGTACTTACGGAAATAAGGAGAAAGCCTGGAAACCTTGCCTCATATTCAAATTATTTAGCTTTCAATGTATTCCCTCAGAGAAATCTGCCTTTTTATCTCATTCTCAGATATTTACTTTGAGACCAGTTTCACGGAATCTATTTCTTATTTGGTGGTTCCCCAGCTCAGAGCACTTGTAGGGAAGTTTTCATTTGTCCCTTACATTTTATTCTAGGGGAAATTATTCTTATTCTGCATGCTATCATACTCCTTAATTTCATTATTTGTTTTGTTAGCTAAGCAGTGTTTCCATAGTTGCTCAGTTGTCTGTTTTCATCTTACTAATGCTTGGATAGCTGTGTTCAGATATTCTATGTGTGCTGATATGGTGTAGGTGATAGCTTGACCACCTTCCAACTATCCAAATATCCTCAGATATTTTTCTGAGAAACTACAGTTTTATGGTATTTTTATGTTCTATTCATTCTGTTGTTCTCAGTACCTGACAAAGGGAAAGAACTCAGGTGAGGCTGTGCCAGACTTTGTTAGAATATCTGGGTTCTACACTTTCTTCTGAGGTTTTGTCATTTTCCTTTGCCAGGATTCTAGCTAATTGGAGGTATTTCCCATTTCCATAAAGGGGACTGTAGATCTGCCCTGAAATTGAGCTTGCTGCCCAGGGACAGATGTTTCCATCAGAGACAGATGCGTTGTTCAGTTTTTATTTTTCCCTTATTTCTCCTCTGCAACCATTTCCTTTGTTATTCTTCAGAACAGAGTGAAGTACAGGAAACACACTCAGTTTGCATCTCTCTAGTTCCAGGAGTATTCATGGAAATTCTTGGAACTTAGTCACCAGTTCTTCTAAAGGGTGATAGTGGTATTTGGAGCATTGTCATGCTATACTATTCTATTCTCTCTTTTTTTACGTTTTTATTTTTTTAATTTTTGTTATTTTTTAAATGTTTATTTATTTATTTTGGGAGACAGAGAGAGAGAGAGAGAAGGAGAGAGACAGCAGTGGAGGGGCAGAGAGAGAAAAAGGGGGAGAGAGAGAATTCCAAGTAGGCTCCGAACCATCAGCACAGAGCCTGACGTGGGGCTCTAACCCAGAAACCATGAGACCATGACCTGAGCTGAAATCAAGAGTTGGACGCTTAACCAACTGAACCACCCAGGCGCTCTATTTTTAAGAGAGAGAGCCCCTGAACACACAATCAGAGGAGGTACAGAGAGACAGGGAGAAAGAGAATCCCAGGCAGGTTCCACACTGTCATCACAGAGACCGATGCAGGGCTCAGGAATGATGAGATCATGACCTGAGCTGAAATCAAGAGTCTGACACTTAATCAACTAAGCCACCCAGTTGCCCCTATGCTATTCTATTCTGTTGTAGAATCTTTGATTTGTTTTCCTTGGTTGCCACATGTTTTTAGACTATGTTCCTTAGTTGTTTGGTTGCTTCTGGTGAAAGAATTTGTCTATATTTTGGTGTGATTTTTCATTCATTCATTAGACATTGGGGGAAAAGATTCCTAACCCCAAATTCCAAGTACAACTATAACTTCTTAGCAAATTGCTAATTGAGCTCTCAAATCTAAGTGAACATTAGGGTTAAAAGCTCTGGGGATCAAAGCAACATGCTTTGGAGTAGGTCTCAGTTGTGGGTTCATTCACAAAGTCCTGTGGGAAAGGCCTATTCACTCAGAGTGCTAGGAAGGATGGAGGTGGGGATCTCAGTGAGGGGTTAGAATCAATTTCTGTTTTGGAGCTGAAGGAATCAAGATGTCTAAGAAACCATATCCTTGTTAGATGGGAAGGTTGAATACAAGCACAAAAGGGAAATGCCTCAGGCTAGGAAGCAAACATTCAGGGGAGGCCCAGGACAGATTGAACCAAGCTTTCCTTCACAAAGGAAAGCCTTTTCTTCAGAAACCTTGAACAGGGTTGTTCAGCCCTAGAAGTGAACTAACTAGAATCAGAAACTTCAGTCTTTGGAAACCAGACTATGTTATCTGTAATTCTTGATTTGTTTTTGTTCACTTTCTTTTTGTTCTTCATCAGCATTTAAATAAAGTCTTTTGAAAAAGTCCAGTATGACTCCAGTTTGCTAGGGAACTAAAGGAAGGGTTTGTTTCCATGCTTGGCCTATGTTTTCAGGCACTGTTTGTGGGGAGAACATGGTGGGAATAGAACACTGTTCCTCTTGGAAAATGTATGCAGATGACCAAGAAGCCAAAAGAGAAAAATCTATGGGAAAGATGAAATCAAAAGAAACAAACTAGGCCTTTTGATTCAGCCTCTCCCTACTCCCCATCATCTCAAAGGGGGAGTCTCATTTCAGAGACTCAAAGCTGAGAGCTTTGGGTTTGGTTTTAGTAAGGAAGACTGATTCCCTTACAGATATTAACATTCTTTTAGACTCCAGAAACCAGACAGCTGTAATCCTTACAGTTTTTATACAAATGGCAATCTTGGCTTTACAGGACATTTTCCAAATAATTCAAATCCTAATTCACCCCTTATTCTCTCTATACAATTTCAATTTAGGATACTAAAAACCTTATTTCCAGGTTCATGAATTCAACTCAGCATGAATTAACATCAAAATTTCTTCAGTTGGGAAATCCCAGGGAAATCTTCAAGGGAAATCTTCAGACCAAAGTAAGTCTTTCTTGAGACACAAATTAAGCAGGGGCACCTGGATGGCTCAGGCAGTTAAGTATGCAACTTCAGCTCAGGTCATGATCTGGTGGTTCGTGGGTTTGAGCCCTAAATTGGACTCTGTGCTGACAGCTCAGAGCCTGGAGCCTGCTTCGGATTCTGTGTCTCCCTCTCTGTCTTCCCCTCCCCTGCTCATGCTCTGTCTCTTTCTCTCAAAAATAAATAAACATTTAAAAAAAGACACAAATTAAGCAGTTTATTAATTAAAACCTTAAAAAACCAAGAAAGACTAGCTATGGCTATTCAGCAGAGTCTGATTAGAGCAAAACCCAACAGCTTATTCACAGCATAAACATGTGCTATAGGTCATACAAAAAGGGGGGGTGGAGGGGCCACATGCTTTCCCAATATTTTAAACTGTTTTAATCCAGTCTTCACATTTCTGATAAAGCAAATCAATATGAGTCCAATTAAACTGGATTTCACCAAAAATATCAAGGGCTTTTAAAAATATCTTCCTGCAAACACTAAATGAAACTTTAAAGATGAAAATTTCAGCCTGCCATGGTGGCACAACCAAAAGGAAATATGGTGGCAGGGGTGTGTGTAGGGATCAACCCCTCAGCTCGGGATGGCTCACCATCATCCAGAGATTTTGGTCTCTGCTTGCCCCTCTGTCTGGAGATTTGGGAAAAGTGATTCTCTGAGAAGCTGATAAGCAGCTGAATGAGAAAGACGGAGAGGAAACCTGGCAAGAGGATTTGGCCCCATGCCCGCGGCCAGCACATCACTCCTCCAGCCTGGGTTCAGCCAGTTCTAGGCCAGTCAGACCTTGGTGGGCTTGGACAGGCACCCCCATCAGGGACTATGACCCAACAAAATCATAGTACCTTGAGAGGCAGCCCCTTCTGATCCCTTGACCCTAGCATAATTCGCAGAACCTTAGAACTTGTAGTGTTCTGGCCAGAATGCAGAATGTTGGTAATACAATCCTGGTTTGTCCTGGGCTCAGGCTTCCTAGGGCCCTGACCAGTAGGTAAAGTTCTCCCACTGGACTTGATAGAGACCTGCTACCCCAGTACTTTTGGAGCAAGGCCTGGATTCTAATGCCTGCCTATAGCATGGAAAGCAATTATACCTTTCTGTGCTCTTTTCCTCAGATATAAATGAATGTATCGTGCACCCCATCCATTTGGGGCATTGTGCTATAGATAAGGGGTGAAGCTCATAGCTCTGTACATCCTTGATTTTCTGCTTGACTAGTCCCTGAACCTATGGCATGCTCTAATGTAGTTTCCCAAAGCATGGTGTATTTTAAGTGGCATGCAGATGATGAGTATCTTTTACTTTCAGAGTTGTCAATTTACTTTTAATGTGTATTGGAAAATTGTAACTAGTAAGTGTAGTGATATCATGGCAATAACATAAACTTTTCTTTTAAAATATATCTATGTTAGGGGCACCTGGGTGACTCAGTCGGTTAAGTGTCTGACTTCGACTCAGGTCAATCTCGCGGTTTGTGGGTTCAAGCCCCACGTGGGGCTCTGTGCTGACAGCTCGGAGACTAGAGCCTGCTTCAGATTCTGTGTCTCTCCATCTCTCGGCCCCTCCCCTGCTCATGCTCTGTGCCTCTCTGTCTCTCAATAACAAGTAAATGTTAAAAAAAATTGTTTTTAATATAGATATGTTAAAATGTCGAGTTTCAGGGGTACATGGGTGGCTCAATCGGTTAAGCATCTGACTCTTGATTTTGACTCAGGCCATAATCACACAGTCATGAGATCAAGCCCAGCATCAGGCTCCACATGGAGCGTGGGGCCTGCTTAAGATTCTCTCTTTCCTCTCTGCCTATCTGCCCTGCTCTTTCTCTCTCAAAATAAATAAATAAACATTTTTTTAATGTCAAGTTCCAGAAATAGAAATCATGCAAAATTTAAAGAATATGACAAAATTGTTTATGTGGTTCCAGAATGACTGAAATTTGAGGAATATTGCCCCAGTGAGGGGGATGGAGGAGAGGACGGGGCATGGAAATTGTCCTTCACTGGGGCCTACCTTGTTTTGTTTTTCAAAAATGGAGTTGTCCCAGCACTGCACATTCCTGGCATATTGATCTAAACTGCACCCTGAGGACTATGATCTCATACTGATTATAAAGATGGAGATGGGCAAGAGTGTGCAGAGTTGAGGCTTTTTCCTTGCCTATCTGCAATGCAGAGGACAGACCGAGGATTATTAGCTATAATACGAAAAGTGTTCTTATAGACTGACAAGGATGAAAAAGAAGAAAAACAATAGGAAAATGGACCAAAGATGTAAAGATTCTATCTATAGAAAAGCAAATCCAAGCGTCCCGTGAATGTGTGAAAAAATATGCTAGAACTAGGAAATTGTAAATTGAAGTAATAATTAGCTAGCACTTTGTATCCATCAGGTTGGCAAAAATATTAAAACAAAGCTAACCAACATTGCTGGTGATGATGTGGGAGAAAAGTACCATTTTATACTTTTGGTGGAACTGTGAGTTGTTATAATGTCTTTGGATAGCAACCTGGCAACAACAGTTAAAATTAAAAATACATACATTTTTTATGTGCATGTTTTTGTTTGGGAATCTGCCCTCCACCGCTGCTCAGTTCTCATGGTATGAGTGGGGCCCCAATATCTATCTTGTAATTGGGTGAAACCTAGACCCGAAAAAAAATCATAACATGGTATTTCCCTGGCTATAATGAGGTGGGTGGGCATACGGCCCAAGCTAACCCAATCCAAATCAATCTTAGGGCTTTTGCTAGAAATGTTAGGACAAAGATGCTTATCTTCATCTGGATTCAAACTTGAAAGGATTTAATCCCTATAGCTGCTAAAAGTCATCTTGAGATCATGTAGCGTATGGCTGTGAAAATAGTCCAGTTTAGAGCATAAGTGACTTGATGGCCTCTGCTATTATCCCTCAGATTCCTCCATCATATACATACCTAAGTCATGCTTCCTAAAGGCTGCTCTTAGTCAAAACTAAACGTGCTAAGAATGCTAATGCAGAATGCCTTTAGTGGAAAATTTTGGTTTGAGGACTTCCCATCAATCTGACTGAAACTTCTTTAGAACTAGGCTGTACTCTGAAACTCTTCCAAACAAATCTTCACTCCTTCCCCCCTCCTTTACAGGATACATCCTTGTATCACCATTTAAGATTCTCTACACCTTCACTAGCTCCCTCTCCTTTATCTTTCCCAAATGTTTCCCCAATAAACCTGTTGCACTTCTAATCCCATCTTGGCAGCTGATCCTTGAAGAACACAAACTAATACAAATACTACTGGAAGTGTTCTAAGAAAACAAATGGTAAGATAAAGCTTTGAAACTGGTTCAGTTACTATCCAATAGATAAAAAAGATGCCATCTTGAGTAGTATGTGGAGCATGAATAGTTTCTGAAAGGAGATGACAGCCGAATTGTTAAAAAAAAAATTCACGGGTGGTAAAATATTTTCCATTTAGGAAAATGAACTGATGGAGAGGAATATCCTGGCAGGTGTAATGATTCAATCATTTGAAATATATGGGGGAGTGGACCCCTACAAGGACGGCAGAATGGATTGGTTATAGAGTTGTATTGATGCCCTGCAGAGGGGGATAATGAGAAACCAGGGGCCACTGACTAGCAGTTAAAGACTAAGTGGGAAAGGCAGAGGACTCTTTGGTAGCCTTTATCCCCTATCCTGGGAATTGACACAACTAAGCAGCAGACTGAGGACCAGATAGTGACAGAGTTCCAGAGATATTTATGTGTCCAGCCGGGCAGGTCTCATGCTAAGGCCAGAATTCTTGCTGGGAAAACTTGGTTGAAACATGGCTTCTGTGTTTAAGTACCACCACCTGGCTTCTACTACTTTGGAAACCTCATTAATCCTACGGATATTAATGAGCCCAATTCTGTGACTGACTCTACTGTCAGTTTTGGTTTATAGAAGACAGACACTGAACTTCTTAGTGATGCAGTTCCCTTTTTACCACCACATTCCTGATGGCATTAATAAATGGATGGATGCTCCAGAGGATGTGATGCTGACTCTGCAGGTGCCCCTGAAATCTCAGAGCTTGTGGAAGTGGACTCGCCATATGCTAGAAAATAAGATGTTTCAAGAAGTGTCCTCATAGGAGCTCCCCATGCCCCTTCTCCTGGCTGATACGCCAAAAACTAGAGTTAAATCTCAGTACAATCTAGATGAGGACATGCTGGGCAAGATAACAGAGAGAAAAAATCATATTCCATAGTATAATTAGTTTGTATTGGCAGGAGTCAATGACTACCACTGAAAATGAATTTTGAAGATGCTTGATCAAGGGGCTGGAATGTTAAACTGGGCTTTCATAGGACATGGGATTTAATACCCTGGCAAGACCCCAGAGGAAGGGGCAAACTCATTATTAGGGTGACTTTTAGAAGCCTGAAGAAAGTGATGGCCAATCTTGAGGAAAAGGGGTAATGCCTGAGTTGCCTACACAGGAGGTAGAGGAAGGAATAAAACCACTGAGAGAATTGGGGTTACTGAAGTAGATATATTTATTATGTGAGGTCATAAAAACCACTAGATAATTATGTTCCAGGAGAGGGTCCAGAGAAAACATCAAGGCCATCAGGAACATGCTGCTAAAAAGGGCACCAATGTCACTAAGTAGTTCAGTGATGGTGACCATCAATTTAATATAGACTGTTATGTAAAAACCGAATGGTAATTGTAAATCAAAAACCAGTAACAGATATGCCAAAAATAAAAAGAAAGGAATCCAAGTGTATCACTAAAGAAAGCCAACTGATCATGAGAGAAGAGAGCAAGAGAAGAAAGGAACAGAGATGAACTACAAAAACAACCATAAAACAAGTAACAAAATGGCAATAAATATCTACCTACCAATAAATATCTACCTATCAATTAACACCCCACTTACATTAATAGACAGATCATCCAAACAGAAAATGAACAAGGAAGGCTTTGAATGACACATTGGACCAGATCAATTTAACAGATATATTTAACATTCCATCCCAAATCATCAGAATACACATTCTATTCAAGTGCACATGGAATATTCTCCAGAATACATCACATGTTAGGCCATAAAACAAGTCTCAACAAATTCAAAAAGATCAAAGTCATTCCATGCATCTTTTCTGATGAAAACCCTAGGAAACTAGAAATCAACCACAAGAAAAAATCTAGAAAGAACACAAGTACATGGAGGTTAGATAAAATGCCACTAAACAATGAATGGTTAATCAAGACAACAAATAGGAAATAAAAAAAAAATACATGGAGACAAATGAAAATGAAAATACAATGGTCCAAAATCTTTAGGATACAGCAAAAGCTGTTATAATGGGGAAGTTTAGAGCAATACAGGTCTACCTCAAAAAGCAAGAAAATTATCAAATAAACAAACTAATCTTACACCTAAAGGGGCCAGAAAAACAAACAAAAACCAAAAATAGTGGAATAAAGGAAATAATAAAGATTAGAGCAGAATAAATGAAATAGAAACTAAAAAAAAAAAAAAAAATAAATCAATGAAACCAGGAGCTCGTTCTTTGAAAAGATCAACAAAATTGATATATTTTTAGCCAGATTCAGAAAGAAAGAAAGAAAGAAAGAAAGAAAGAAAGAAAGAAAGAAAGAAAAAAGAAAGTCAAACAAAATCAGAAATGAAAGAGGAGAAATAACAAGTGACATCCCAGAAATACAAAGGATTATAAGAGATTACTATAAATAATTATATGCCAACAAATTGGATAACCTAGAAGAAATGGATAAATTCCTAGAAACATATAACTTACCAAAACTGAGTTAGGAAGAAACAGAAAATATGAACAGACCTATTACCAGCAATGACATCGACTGAGTAATCAAAAAACTTCCAACAAACAAAAAGCCCAGGACCAGATGGCTTCACAGGCAAATTCTACCAAACATTTAAAGAAGAGTTAGGGACACCTGGGTGGCTCAGTCAGTTAAGCCGCTGACTCTTGATTTTGGCTCAGGTCATGACCTCACAGTTTGTCAGCTCTTGGCTTGGGATTCTCTCTCTCCCCCTCTCTCTCTGCCCCTCCCCTGCTTGCAGGCGTGCGTACGCGCGCGCTCTCTCTCTCTCTCTCTCTCTCTCTGTCTCTCTCTCTCTCTCAAAATAAATACACTTAAAAAAATAAAGAAGTGTTAATAACTATTCATCTGAAAGCATTTCAAAAAAATAGAAAAGGAAGGAAAACTTCAAAATTCATTCTCCAAGGCATCCTGATACCAAAGCCAGACAAAGACACTACAGAGAGAGAGAGAGAGAGAGAGAGAGAGAGAGAGACAGAGAGAGAGAAGAGACAGAGAGAGAGAAGAGACAGAGAGAGAACTACATGCCAATATCTCTGAGGAATACAGATGTAAAAATCATCAACAAAGTATTAGCAAACTGAATCCAACAATACTTTTTAAAAAATCATTCACCACAATCAAGTGGGATTTATTCCCAGGATGCAAAGGTAGTTCAAATCCATCACTGTGATACATCACATTAACAAGAAAAAGGATAAAATCCATATGATCATTTCAATAGATGCAGAAAAAGCACTTGACAAAGTAAAACATCCATTTATGACAAAAACCCTCAACAAAGTAGGTTTAGAGAGAACATACCTCAACATAATACAGGCTATATATGAAACCCCAGAGCAAACATCATACTCAATGGTGAAAACTGAGAGCTTTCCCCCTAAGATCAGGAACATAAGAATGTCTACTCTCACCACTTTTATGCAACATAGTACTGGAAGTCCTAGCCATAGCAATCAGGAAATATTGGAATATTTCCTGGAAAAAAGGAATAAAAGGCATCCAAATTGGTACGAAAGGAATAAAACCTTTCTTGCAGGTGACATGATACTCTATGTAGAAAACCCTAAAGACCACCAAAAAAACTACTTGAACTGATAAATAAGTTCAGTAAAGTTGCAGGATACAAAATCAATGCACAGAAGTCCACTGCATTTCTACACACTAATAATAAAACAACAGAAATTAAGAAAGCAATCCTATTTTCCATTGCACCAAAAAGAATAAAATACGTAAGAATAAACTTAACCAGTGTACTCTAAAAACTATAAAACATTGATGAAAGAAATTGAGAGTGACACAAAGAAATGGAAACATATCTCATGCTCATGGACTGGAAGAGCAAATATTGTTAACATGTCCATACTACACCAAGCAATCTACAGACTTAATGCAATCCCTATGAAAATACCAATAGCGCTTTTCACAGAACTAGAACAAATAATCCTAAAATGTGTAGGGAACCACAAAAGACCCAGAATAGCCAAAACAATCTTGAAAAAGAAAAACAAAGGTGAGGTATCACAATTCCAGATTTCAAGTTATAAGACAAAGCTGTAGTAATCAAAACAGTCTGATACTGGCACAAAAATAGACACATAGATTAACCGAATAGAACAGAAAGCCCAGAAACAAATCCGTGATTATATAGTCAATTAATCTTTGACAAAAGAGGCAAGAATATGCAATAGGAAGCCATTTGTTCAACAAAAGGTGCTGGGAAAACTGGAGAGCTGCATGAAAAAGAATGAAACTAGACCGCTTTCTTGCACCATACACAAAAATAAGCTCAAAATGGATTAAAGACCTAAATGAGACTTGAAATCATAAAAATCCTAGAAGAGAGAGAGGCAGTAATTTCTCTGATATTGGCCATAGATAAAAAACATTTTTCTAGATAGGTCTCCTGAGGCAAGAGAAATAAAAGCAAAAATAAACTATTGGAACTACATCAAAAAAAGCTTCTGCAAAGTGAAGGAAATAACCAAAAAATCTAAAAGACAACCTACTGAATGGGAGAAGCTAATTGCAAATGACATATCCAATAAAGAATTAGTATCTAAAATATATCGGGAACTTATAAAACTCAACACCCCAAAGCCAAATAATCCAATTAAAATGGACAGAAGACATGAATAGAAATTTCTCTAAGGAAGACATACAGATGGCCAACAGACACGTGAAAAGATGCTCTACATTACTCATCATCAGGAAAATGTGAATCAAAACTACAATGGGATATCACCTCACACCTGTCAGAATGGCTAAAATCAAAAACACATGGGGCGCCTGGGTGGCGCAGTCGGTTGGGCGTCCGACTTCAGCCAGGTCACGATCTCACGGTCTGTGAGTTCGAGCCCCGCGTTGGGCTCTGGGCTGATGGCTCAGAGCCTGGAGACTGTTTCCGATTCTGTGTCTCCCTCTCTCTCTGCCCCTCCCCCGTTCATGCTCTGTCTCTCTCTGTCCCAAAAATAAATAAAAACGTTGAAAAAAAATTAAAAAAAAAAAAACCACAAGAAACAACAAGTGTTGGTGAAGATGTGGAGAAAAGGAACCTTTTGGTACTATTAGTGGGAATGCAAACCTGTGCAGCCACTGTGGAAAATAATATGGAGGCTCCTCAAAGAGTTAAAAATAGAACTACCCTATGATCCAGTAATTGCACTACTAGATACTTAGCCAAAAAATACAAAAACACTAATTGAAAGGGATACATGAACTCATATGTTTATTGCAGCATTATTTATAATATCCAAGATATGGAAGCATCCCAAGTGTCCATCAACTGATGAATAAAGAAATTGTGGTGTGTGTATATGTGTGTGTGTGTGTGTGTGTGTGTATATATATATATATATATATATATATATATATATATATATATATGATTTTTTTCAGCCATAAAAAAGAATGAAATCTTTCCATTTTCAGTGACATGGATAGAGCTAGAGAGTATAATGGTAAGTAAAATAAGTCAGTCAGAGAAAGACAAGTACTATATGATTTCACTCATATATGGAATTTAAGAAACAAATGAACAAAGAAAATAGAGAAAGACAAACCAAGAAATACACTCTTAACTATAAAGAACAAACTGAAGTTACCAGAGGATAAGTGGGTGGGAGGATGAGTAAAACTGGTGAAGGGAATTAAGAGTACACTTATGGTGATGAGCACTGAGTAATGTACAGAATTGTTGAATCACTATACTGTACACCTGAAACTAACATAAAATTGTATGTTAAGTATACTGGAATTAAAATAAAAAACTGAAAGAAAGAAAGAAAGAAAGAAAGAAAGAAAGAAAGAAAGGAAGGAAGGAAGGAAGGAAGGAAGGAAGGAAGGAAGGAAGGAAAGACAGGTAACACTTCTATTTAGAACCTTCCATCTTACTCAGAGTAATACCCAAGCTTTTTACAAACAGCTGACATCTATGTGATCTGACACTTCCCCACCTTGCATGCCTCTCTGCCTCATCTACTATTACTGTCCTCTTGTGTGATTAGGCTACAGCCATGATGGCATCTTTTCTGTTTCTCAGATATACCAGGCATACTGTAAGCTCAGAGCCTTTATGGCGGCTGGAACACACTTCCTTCAGATAGCCCCTCAGTTAACTCCCTCAGGTCTTCCAAGTCTTTGCTTAAATGGCATCTTCTCAGGGAGGCTTAACTTGAACCATCTCAGAGAATACTGGAACCCACACCTCTTCATATCAGCAATCCCAATTCCCTTACTAAGCTCTATTGCTTCCAGGCATTGTATTATCTAAAATACTGTATAATTTACTTCATATGTTATCACTTTCTTCCTTTCTCCTGTCCACCATAATATACGATCCATGGAGTAGGGGTTTTTTTCTCCTTTGTTTACTGATATGACCCAAACATTAGAATAGTACCCAGCACATAGTAGCTGTTCAATAAATAGTTTTTAAAATTAAGTCTATATCCCAAATCATTTATCACCATACTTCTGGTTTTATATTGCAAGTTCCTTTTATTTTTTTAATTTTTAAAAATGTTGATTTGTTTATTTAGAGAGAGAAAGTGTGTGAGTGGGAGAGGAGCAGAGAGAAGAGAGAGAATCCTAAGCAAGCTCTGCACTGTCAGCACACAGCCTGATGCAGGGCTTGATCTCACAAACCATGAGATCATGACTTGAGCCAAAATCAAGAGTTGACGCTTAACCAACTAAGCTAGCTACCTAGGTACCCCATCACAAGTTCCTTTTAGAAATCTCTACCTGAATGTCCTTCAGATACCTTAAATTCATTACATTCAAAGTCAGAGTCATCTTCCTATAGGGGCCAAGGGCAGGCCACCCCAAGGTGGACTACTTTGGCATGATGATTATTTTGAAGGCAATCGAGACCCTACAGTCTCGAGGGATACTTCTGCCCCTCCCTTAACTACAGAGATGAATCTAAATTGGGGAGTCTCTCCCAGAATAAGGGTTAATAGCAGAGATAAATTTTATCTGAGTGACCCATCTGTATGGCAGAGCAAACATCTAATTAACAAACATCTGCTTTTCTTATCACCCTATGAAGTGCATTCCTTTCCTCTGAAGTCCCAGACCCTTACCTCCTTTCTCCCTAGCTCAGGATGACATATACACCTCATTTTGCCCAACTGTCTTTGGAATTTCCATATGTGTGCGGATTCCCTGTACAAACACTGTTAAATTTGATTTTCTGTTAATCTTTTTTGTATCATTTTGATTTCTAGTCCAGCTAGAAGGACCCTTGAAGGGGACAGGAATTCTTGCTCTCTGACATTCTCTATCAAATTTGTTCTTCCTCCTGTTTTCTGAATTTGATTCATAACATTAATATCTATCCAGTCACCTAGGAGAGAAGCCTCAAAGTCATTCCTCATTTCAAGTTTTAGAACAAATTCCTAGCCCTTTCCTAATGCTAACAGGCATTTATTGTATTAATTAAGATCCTTTAGCCTTAGTCTCTTGCATTAGTCTTCCAGGGATCGTTGTCCAATCGTTAGTGCATAAGCCTACTCAGGCTGCCATAAAAAAATACCACAGACTAGGTGGCTTAAACAACATAAGTTTATTTCTCACAGTTCTGGAGGCTAGAAATCCAAACTCAAGGGCTGGTTTCTCCTGAGGCCCCTCTCCTTGGCTTGCAGATGGTCACTTTCATGCCGTGTCCTCACATGGCCTTTCCTCTGTGCATGCATACTCCTGGGGTGTCTTCCTCATCCCATAAGGACACCAGTCCTGTTTGATTAATGCCTCTCCCTTATGACCTCATTTAACCTCCCTCAAAGTCCCTGTCTCCAAATACAGTCACAGTGAGGGGCTAGGATTTCAAGAGATGAATTTTAGGAGACACAATTCAGTCCCCAGTAGTAAAGGCATCATGTTTTTCCCCCATCACGTGATTCTTTCTTTGTCCTTTAGAATTACTTTTACCATTCCTTGCACACAGGAAAAATTTGGTTTTTTTTTCTACTTTGCATTTTCCCAAATCACCTTTACGCTTGCCTTTATCAAAAGCAAATGTGGGCCTATTAAAATAGTTTTTCTTCGGGGCGCCTGGGTGGCACAGTCGGTTAAGCGTCCAACTTCAGCCAGGTCACGATCTCACGGTCCTTGAGTTCGAGCCCCGCGTCAGGCTCTGGGCTGATGGCTCGGAGCCTGGAGCCTGTTTCTGATTCTGTGTCTCCCTCTCTCTCTGCCCCTCCCCCGTTCATGTTCTGTCTCTCTCTGTCCCAAAAATAAATAAAAACGTGGAAAAAAAAATAGTTTTTCTTCAACTCTTTAACAGCTTTTGCATTTATCAGGTAGATAGAATTCATGTTGGTATAACATTTTAAAAATAGAGAAAAATAGCTCTTTTAGGTTTTGGTCACCAATTTCAATGTGTGTGTGTTGTAGGGAAGGGATCCTCAACACCAACAAACAATGCTCTGGACACCAGCTAGGTTTCTATAATTCAACTCAATTCTGACATTAGCTACCCAGAGATCGCATCCAGATTCCACAAGTTAAGGGTTCAGTCTTAAGATGTCCCCACAAACTTCAGATACCAGTCACAAACCCAGGTTATCACTTATGCTTCTGACCAACCAACTATACATTAGAGGTTTCCACAGCTTCCTCCTTGAGTTTGATTAATTTGCTAGAGCAGCTCACAGAACTCAGAGAAACACTTTACTTACTAGATCACTCAAGATATAAATCAGGAACAGTCAGATGGAAGAGATGCATAGGGCAAGGTATGGGGAAAGAACACAGAGCTTCTATGCCCTCCCTAGGCTTGCCTCTCTCCCCAAATCTCCAAAGGTTCACGAACCTGGGAGCTTTTGAACCTAGTCCTTTTGAATTTTTACAAAGGCTTCATGATATGATATAGGTATGATTGATTAAACTTTGGCCACTGGCAATTGATTCAACCTTCAGCCCATCTCCCTTTCCTAGAGGTGAGGGGATGTGGTGGGTGTGGGGTGGAGGAGTAGAACTGAAAGTTCCAGCCCTCCAATCACAGGGCTGGCTGGTTCTCCTGGCTAGCCAGCCCCCATCTCTAGGTGCATTCTCAAAGTCACCTCATTGACATAACAAAAGAAAACTTTATGGCTCTCCTCACTTAGGAAATCCCAAGGGTTTTAGGTAGCTCTGAGCCAGAAATATGGATGAAGACAAAATCTATATTTCTTATTATAAATCACTGTACCACAATTGTTAACTGACTCAAAAAAAGAACAATGCACAGCCCTGAATGACTGACATGATTGCTAATGCCATCTGTTGGTGGCAACAGAAACATGTTTTCAGCTGGGATAATAACTTTGCTTAAATCTACCAAAGTATATGTGTAGAACATTTAAAGGTATAGAAACCTCCATATTATCTTTCTTGACCTTCTGTATTCCTTCTTTCTGTGTCAGTCAAGACTCCAGCAAGAGGGTTAAATGAAGAAAAGTCGATTAGGGGACTGAACAATGAGGTGTGGGCAGGAATAACAAGAACAAGGGATAGTGAAGCACCTGGGAACTGCCAACAAAGGGAAGCTATTACCAGTCCTGAAACGGAGGGCAAAGTGGGACCAGAGAGGCTAAAATCTGGAGAGAACTGGAGAGGAACTGGCTGGTAGGAGCTGTGGTCATAAAGTATAGGAAACACAGTTGGGCTGAGGGAGTAGAAGGAATAAATATCCCTACGTCTCTCTTCTACTATCTATCCTCCTAAAGCCAGAGGGGCAAAGAAACTCATCTTGTATTATGGATAGTTATTTTATGTGTTTGGTTCTCTATATTGATCCCAGATTGAATTCTTACATGTCTCATTTATGATGGTAAGTATTCCAGTACCCATACATATATAAGAAGAACTCTTTTAAAAAAAATTGTTTTTAATGTTTATTTTTGAGAGAGAGAGAGTGCTAACGAGTGGAGGAAGGGCAGAGAGAAAGGGAGACACAGAATCCAAAGCAGGCTCCAGGCCCTGAGTTGTCAGCACAGAGCCCAACGTGGGGCTTGAACTCACTAACTGTCATATCATGATCTGAGCCAAAGTCGGACACTTAACCGACTGAACCACCCATGTGCCCCAATAAACATTTTTCTAAATAAATAAATGAATGAATGCTTATTGTCTGTTCCCTGGTTTAAAAATCTTGCTGGGGTAAAAAGGGCAAAGTATCCTATTTTATCTTATGTCTTAATGCCCAGTGAATTTCATCTGGTTCCTGAATACAATAAGGCAAACATGATAGTTTTTCTTGATCCCCAGCTATAAGTTTATGTGAGAAATAAATTTAAATACCAGACTCTCAGAGAGTTTGTCTCATGGTTTGGCTTTTAAAAATAAAATTTTCAGCATATTTTAAAATAAGACTAGCTCACTTATCTTTGTTTCTAGCTTTAAAAATCCACACTTTTAAATGGAAGTGATGAATTTATCTCCAAAAGAAGCACTGAAGTCAATACTTAAAACATTCAAATGTAGTTTCAAAGTCAAACTTTAATAACTAAACAGCCTGTTGAAAGCCAGCAGACAAAAATTTTCCGGGATACTACAGATTAATTAATGAGCACTATTAAAGTCAAGGTCTAGGCCCCTTCCCGCAACACACAGAAATTATGTTTATGGTGACCAATATTCCTTTGTTCTGAACATTATACCTGTCAATCTCTGAGCCATGGAAGTCCTCTGAAATGACATCTGAGACAAATAAGCAAGTGTACTCATCACTTGCTACCCAATTAGTATAGTTGGCTTCATAACAGGACTGCATCAATGTTTTCAGTAGTACTGCGATAGTCAAGCAGATAGTTCTCCAAATGTCCTGTTCCCTTTTACATGCCCAACCAGGGGGAAGAGAGCATGGTGGAGATTGTTTTCTTGGTATTTTGTTGTTCTAGAAAAAGGTTTATCGTCTATTAGACATTTTGAAGTGCACATATACCATGAAAAGGACATTTTGATGGAAAACGTACATTCTGGTTGGTTATTGTTGTTAAGTGCATTGTTCAGCAAATGTTCTGCTATATTGAGTTTCAGGCATCAGTTGAATTATATCATGGTGAAATTTGTGATTAAGGTAAGCTAACTCAAAATGACAAGCCAAGGGCTTTTAAAACCCACATTTCAATGAAATCTGGCAGCACAAAAACAGCTGCTCTAAGTCTGCTCCTCTAATATTTCAAAGGAAGAATAGCAATGGATTTCTGATACCATATGTGCCAACTGCAGAAATTCTAGAACAGCCTGAGAGACCTGGGTGAAAGGTCACACTCTACCTTATACAGATGGCACATTTAATTATTAAAGAGCAATTTTAATCATTTAATCATTCCAGACCCTGAAATGAAAGGTCTTCTCAGATATCTTGAAGATTGTTGCAACCTAAACTCTGCTGTCAAACTTCTATAGAGCCAGTAAATAGCATATGTGATTTCATATCCTAATTTGATTTACATTTTCATGTGAGTTAATTTTGTTTTGCAGGCTTTAAAAGACATTTCATGGGGAAAAAAAATTGAAGGTCATGTCTTTGGCAGAGAATTTGTCTACCCCTGCAGGAAAATTAAATCTAAATCCTTGCTTCAGACTTAAATCAGACTCCAATTCCTCAGGAGGATGGCTAAGTGGTCCCTTTTTTCAGCAGAGCTGCAAACAGCTCTGCTGGAAAATTGTGCAACTAGCCTCAAAAAGATTTTCAAGAAAATTCCCTTAGTTTTTGTTCATTACAAAAAATTAACAACCCCAGCAAAGCGTCTG
Source organism: Herpailurus yagouaroundi (assembly GCF_014898765.1). Lineage (NCBI taxonomy): Eukaryota > Metazoa > Chordata > Mammalia > Carnivora > Felidae > Herpailurus > Herpailurus yagouaroundi. The sequence goes on from NW_024412391.1 coordinate 66,865,652, forward strand.
GTATGTAGTGTTTAGTAATTGTTAGGCCATCCTCTCATCCTCTCAGCAAATGCATGCATGCACACATTCACACCCATACACTGGAATTCAAATTTAGTAATTTGGTAAGAATCATGGAATAAAATTGAGGATAATTCCAGCAATCAAAGGACAAAATCAAATGAAAATCAAAGGACAAAATCAAGTGCAAATCTTGGAATTAGTATGTCTAAATAAGAAATTTACTGTTAAAATAAGAAAATTACTCTTTCTGATTCAACAATAATAGCAAATATTTTTTGATAATTTATATGTCAGGCACTGTGCTAAGCTCTTAACATGTTAATGCTCATAACAGCTCAGATGGAAAAGTGCTATAATTATCTCCATTTTATAAATGAGGAACCTGAGGTACAAAGAGGTTAAGAGACCTGTTAAGTTCACATTACTGGTAAATGGAGCAAGGATGCCAAACCAGGTCACTGAAATTTTAAAACCCACAATTGTATCGATACCCTCCAGCTAAAGACCACCAGGAATATACCTGAATTTGAATGAACTGGGTATATTTCTTATTACAGAGAAGGAACATGTACAACAGGGTGTTTGAAAGCAGTTATTAAAGGATTTGGCCTTCTGTTTGGGGAAGGGCTTAAGGAAGTGAGACTTTTCTCTGGATTGGATGCTCTCAGGAAATGGGGGTAATGCTATGAATGGGTACCTTAATCAATCTTATGAAGGAGGGAAGACGGGAGGGCTGTAAGTGGTAAAGCAGCAGTGGTCACTCAGATTAGCCAGGATAGGGACATAGAGGGTCATAGTAAAGTAGGAAGAAGAATCAGGATTTGAACCCAGGTGGTTCACTCTGGAGTCGGTACATTACCTGCCTTACAGGCAAAAACAACAGAAAGAGCAAAAGATGCAAAAAATGATGGGAGAGATGTTTTGGAGTGAAACTTCCTTGGCTATGTAGTCGAGCAGAGGCGTCAAAGTGGGAGACAGATACCATAGAACTCCCTCGTGGGAGCTAAATGCTCTAACAACAGTCTGGAGTTAAAAAAAAAAAAAAAAAGTCACTTTACAGGACCTATTTGCTTTCCTGGAAGCCATCTAGGTCAATCTACCCACAAGTACCCACCAAACAGATTCTTCTCAGTTTTAAAAGGCTTAGCCCCATTATTTATGTGTGTGATAAGGTTACTTTCTTCAAGAGGACTCAGGTCCCTGCTGGCAGCCTGATGTCCCCAGTGAACTTGATGGATGCTCCCCTCCACACATTCTCAGGGCCACTTTCAGAGGAGTTATCTCCTTTTGGGGTCTGAGATCCCTTTGGTACCACTGCCAGGAGGCTCTCTCAGGAGACTGCTGCACTGAGCTCTGATAAAAGCATGTGGGAGTGAAGTGAAATGTGTCGTCCTGCAGAGCAGTTCTGCCCTTTGCTTGGGTAAAAAAACCATGATTTCCTTTGGGAAGTTCTCTTCCCTAGCACATATAGTTCCAGAAGGACATGGAAATGAAGGTGCCCTCCCTGCCGCCCTCCTTCAATTCACCAGCAACACATACCAAGGAGTGGCCACACACAACATGAGTCAGGCAAGTGAGTCTCTCTTTCCAGGAGTCTGAATCTTGAATGGAGTAACACACACATGAATTATGTGTAGATTCGACATGCGTCAGTTCTCTGCAGAGGCATTCATTCATTTCTAGTTGCCTAGATTCCCCAAACTGCCTTCATCCCTTTCCCTTCATCAACATCTCCTTTGACTCTCTGAGCTGTCTAGAATATTTCCAATATGTTTTTGCTTAAGTTAGTCAGTTCCTATTTGCATCCTAAGAAGCCGAATTGAAATGTAGATTTTATTTGATGATGTCTTCTATTGAGCAGAGTTTTGGAAAAACGTCCTTTAAAGATGTCGGTTCAAAATAATGAGAAAAGACATACAGTTAAAGCTCTGACTCCCAGTTCACATGGAAACCAGAGTAGACGTGCCCAGGAGACTTGTTTTATTAAGACTACTGGTCTTTGCTCCGTACTGACAGGTGATCAGAATAAATGGCCACAAAGATAATGTGTCTTTGACCTTGATTTTCATTATGCAGCTCTATGAAAAGAAACTTTTCTTTTCAATGGGAGCAGATGATGTTAAGTTCATAGCTCATCTCCAACTTATTTTATTGAAAAACAAAAAGAGAACACCTTTATTTCAACTTAACAGAGAAATCTGATTAGGAGCTTCCTAAATCTAAAGACTATTTCTCCAAAAAGTCCACTGTTGTATAAAATCACAGATATTCTTAAGTGGGACAGTATGCTCTTCTTGAAATAACAGTGACCCATTTACTTCCAAGGCTTGAAGCTTATGGTGCTGCATTTGAAGTCACACCAAGCAATCCTCTGAGACTCTGAAGTCTTAGTGTAACTGAGTAAGAAAAGAACATAGTCATAACTATACCTTTTGAAAAACATTCTGGATGGGAAATAGGAGGCATTTCCTGAATATCTGCATCAGAATATATGCTTGTAGATACTGGAGAGTGATTTTATTTTAGAAATCAGATATCCTTGGAGATTTTTATTCTGTAAAGTAGCAGGTCACACTACTTTACATATGACCATTTAAAAATATGACCATTTAAAAATGCTTGTCTGTGCTTATTTTCAGATGACTGCCCACATGGAAAATCCAAGAGAATCTACAAGCTATTAAAACTAATAAATGAGCTCAGAAAGTTTCCTTAATCCCAAACCAATAGTGGTCTCATATACCAGTCATGACCAATTAGAAAATGTAATTGAAATGAAAATCCTATCCACAATATCACAAAAACTAAAGGCATAAATCTATTAAATTTCAATATCAATATAAATCCCAAAACAACACTGAGTTTAAAAAAAAAATTGCAGAATGGCAGATACAAGATATTTATATAAATGATAAAATTTAACTTTTTATATAAATACAAAAAATATTATATTTAAAGCAATTTAAATGCAAAAGTACTATATAAATATTTATGGATTAATATACAAAATGTAGTTTTCTGGTTCTACCTCTGGGTAATGCAAGAAAAGAATGGGACTGGGGAAACACAGGGATTTTACTGCTTAAGAAAATATCTGAAGCAAACATGGCAAAATGGTAAGGTATGTTGTAGGTGGATTATTATTATCCCCTCTAAAAGATCATCATTGGCCGCCACCGCCACTAGCGTGCGTGCTGGTCTGCGGAAGGGCTGGGCCTGTGCTTTCTCCTCCTTCCTCCCCTCCTCTCACTCCGTCTATCCTGCCGCTGGGACCCCGTGTCATCGCCCGCCCCGAGCACGATGCGCCCCAAAAAGGGAGGTGATGGAATTAAACCGCCCCCAATCATTGGAAGATTTGGAACCTCCTTGAAAATTGGTATTGTTGGATTGCCAAATGCTGGGAAATCTACCTTCTTCAATGTATTAACCAATAGTCAGGCTTCAGCAGAAAACTTCCCATTCTGCACTATTGATCCTAATGAGAGCAGAGTACCTGTGCCAGATGAAAGGTTTGACTTTCTTTGCCAGTACCACAAACCAGCAAGCAAAATTCCTGCCTTTCTAAATGTAGTGGATATTGCTGGGTTTGTGAAAGGAGCTCACAATGGGCAAGGCCTGGGAAATGCCTTTTTATCTCCTATCAGTGCCTGTGATGGAATCTTTCATCTAACACGTGGTTTTGAAGATGATGATATCAGGCATGTTGAAGGAAGTGTAGATCCTATTCGAGATATAGAAATAATACACGAAGAGCTTCAGCTTAAAGATGAGGAAATGTTTGGGCCCATTATAGATAAAGTAGGAAAAGTGGCTGTGAGAGGAGGAGATAAAAAATTAAAACCTGAACATGATATAATGGGCAAAGTCGGGGCGCCTGGGTGGCGCAGTCGGTTAAGCGTCCGACTTCAGCCAGGTCACGATCTCGCGGTCCGGGAGTTCGAGCCCCGCGTCAGGCTCTAGGCTGATGGCTCAGAGCCTGGAGCCTGTTTCCGATTCTGTGTCTCCCTCTCTCTCTGCCCCTCCCCCATTCATGCTCTGTCTCTCTCTGTCGCAAAAATAAATAAACGTTGAAAAAAAAAATTAAAAAAAAAAATAATGGGCAAAGTCAAATCCTGGGTTATAGATCAAAAGAAACCTGTTCTCTTCTATCATGATTGGAATGACAAAGAGATTGAAGTGTTGAATAAACACTTATTTCTGACTTCAAAACCAATGGTCTACTTGGTTAATCTTTCTGAAAAAGACTACATTAGAAAGAAAAACAAATGGTTGATAAAAATTAAAGAGTGGGTGAACAAGTATGACCCAGGTGCCTTGGTCATTCCTTTTAGTGGGGCCTTAAAACTCAAGTTGCAAGAATTGAGTGCTGAGGAGAGACAGAAGTATCTGGAAGCGAACATGATACCAAGCGCTTTGCCAAAGATCATTAAGGCTGGGTTTGCAGCACTCCAACTAGAATACTTTTTCACTGCAGGCCCAGATGAAGTATGTGCATGGACCATCAGGAAAGGGATGAAGGCTCCTCAAGCTGCAGGAAAGATTCACACAGATTTTGAAAAAGGATTCATTATGGCTGAAGTAATGAAATACGAAGATTTTAAAGAGGAAGGTTCTGAAAATGCGGTCAAGGCTGCTGGAAAGTACAGACAACAAGGCAGAAATTACATTGTCAAAGATGGAGATATTATCTTCTTCAAACTTAATATACCTCAGCAACCTAAGAAGAAATAAATTTTATTGTTCAGATAAATGTACAACTTCCAAAAAGGGATAGGATTTCTTTTAATTAAAATTTCTGAAAACTGAGGGGCAAATACAGTTGGGAGATGGGAATCTTCTAAAAACAGAATTATTTTTGTTTTAAAATTAAAACACTGTGTACCTCCAATGAAATGCAAGTTCACTAAATGTGAACAGCTTTGCTTTTCACGTGAATAAGACCCTAGTCCAAATTGTAGAGGCTTTTCAGGAACCATATTACTCTCATGATACTTCATTAATCCCCATCACGGATGCCAAGCCTGACACATTTGACAGTGAGGACAATGTGGCTTGCTCCTTTTTGAATCTATGGATAATGCATGTTTTACAGTACTCCAGATGTCTACACTCAATAAAACATTTGACAAAACCAAAAAAAAAAAAGATCATAATTATTCTCTATAACTTTATCTTTCATAACAAAATGTTTTAAAATATTATTGTAACTGTGAGGAACAGAACAAAAATTTTCCTTATTGTTCCCTTATGCCAAGTGGGGAATCTGAGAATGAAATAAGAATCAGTCTAAATGTGTGGATGAATTTGTTGTTCCTAAAAACTTTACCAGCAATGTAGCCAGCAGATGAAGTTGTTATGCATGAAATAACTTGGGACCTATGTGACCAGAGTCGATGCTCTTTAAATAAACATCCATCTATGTTTCCCCTTATGGAAAAACTTCTCCCTCAAGCTTTTATAAAACAGAGGTGGCAATGCTGGTCCTGGACAAAGAGGAGAGGGAAACGTCCTGAGTCTTGGTGCCAATCTTAACCACTCATTACTTGGTGACCTTGGAGAAGTTACTTTCTCCTGTCTCCAGTTTCTTCATTTGTAAACTGTGAGTATTCCATTTCCCTTTCTCACTAGCTTGTTATGTAGATAATACATATATATATATATATATATATATATATATATATATATATAACATATATATTACTGCTTACTGCTATAAAATGTTGGAGGATTCTGTGTACACAGTTTTCACTGATTTCCAGACCGAATTTCACAGAAAGCCAAATATAGTTAAGTTGTTGGGAAGTGCAAATACAATCACTTTTTGGAGAAAAAGGGTAGAAGCTTCCTAATACTAAAGGTTCACTATCAAGAAACTGATAATTTGTAAACAGGATTTAATCCTGAGGATTATCTTTGGAAGAAAATGTACGGAAGTGTTTGTTATTTTAGTGCCTTTTCTTAACTTACCAAAGAACTTTATTTGAAGAATTTCATTCTTCTCTTATCAGACTAAGATGTTTGACAGAAATTAAGATGCCTTCAGTTATTTTTGTTGGGATAAAGGCTAACCTCTGAAATTTACTTTAATTGGAAAAAGAATGTCAACTATTTTCGTATTTTTATCTGCAGATGTAGAAAGGCAATGGTTAAAAGCAATAACTCAGTAGTTCCGCTGGGTTTGAAACCAGACTTTGCCACTTACAATTGGATGCCAAATAATTTAACCTCTCTGCTTCAGTCTCTTCCTCAGTAAAATGGGGATGATGATGGTACCTACCTTTAGGCTATTGGGGTTTTAGGGAAGACAATCCTAACTCTCTCCTCAGGTGGATCTACGTTTTGTGAGGCCTGAAGTTTATATTTTTAAAGAGACTCTTTAAGAGCAAGAATTTAACATTTTTAAAAAATTTTTTAATGTTTATTTATTTTTGAGATAGAGAGAGAGAGACAGAGTGAGAGCAGGGGAGGGGCAGAGAGAGAGGGAGACACAGAATCCGAAGCAGGCTCCAGACCCTGAGCTGTCAGCCCAGAGCCAGACATGTGGCTCAAACCCACAAACCTCAAGATCATGACCTGAGCCAAAGTCGGATGTTCAACTGAATGAGCCACCCAGGTACCCTAAGAATTTAACATTATATATACGAAATAAGTTATAAGGTCATAAAAGGAGTCCTGAAGCTTAAGCTTTATTAGCTTCTTGGTATACCTACCTCTGCTTTCCTCCACTCTCCAGGCCAAGAACCAACAGAGAAAGTAGACACAAAAGTCACAGTTGGAGATCAAAACACAGTCAAGCAATCTATTATTTACAATTCAAAATCCAAAAAGTCCTAAAATCCAAAAGTATTTTTGTAACTCATTTAGCAGAAAAATACAATATCATCTGAACTCATTTGACAATAAAATCTGATGTGATGTGATATGGTCTTAATTTATCCCACTCAGTGTGACTATTCATACCTTTTAGTGCAGAAATAATAGTGTTTAATACTGGACAACTGTCCCAGAAACTATCATTGAATCATATAATCTTTCTAAAATCTGAAAATTTCTAAAGTTTGAAACCCACCCACCTGCTCCCAGGAACTTCAGATAAGAGATTGTGGACAGTGTCAGGTTTATTACTGACAAAGCTGAACTGAGGAATACATCAGAACCCCAGAAGTACAAGGGCTCTCCATAGCAAGCTTAGTGTGCAGAGGGGCAGAGAACACCACCTTCCTGGCTTGGAGAACAAGCCTTCCTGAGGAAGCAGCTGCAGCTGCCTTCCCTTCTCTCAAACTCACCAACTCTCCCAGACTTGTCCAGAGGAGAAAGAAGTTACTGAGGGGGCAGATTTGAGAAGCCCAAAGAATTACTCCCAAATGTTTCCCTCCCAGGGAGTCACGTGGAAACATGGGAGGCAGGAATACATGTTCCACACTAGCAGTGGGGTTATGGTGAAGATGAAATAAAACCATGACTTAAAAAGCTTAGCTTTGTTCCTGACCCCACAGGAAGTCTCAGTATCTGCTACCGTCACAGATAAATCTCCTGCACCTGAGTAATTTCCCTCTGGACTCAATCTCAGGACAATGTGGCCCTTTCCAACTCTGGTTTCTTTCTTGTGGTGTGAGGAAGCTGCTTGCAAGAGTTAGTATCACCCTCAAGAACAGTGCTGGTCCTTAAGGGATAGATTTCATTTTATCACTCTTTATCTCTTATTTTCTTTGTTCCGATTTCTTTGCTTGTTTATTTTACATTCTATGTTATCTGGCTATTTTATTTATCTTTAAACCTGAGTTTTTACTAACCACTTTAAATCCTTTTGGGAACAGGGTGAGTATAAAGATACAAACAATTTTTAAGTAACTCAAAGAACAACAGAAGTATTTGCTACTTATTCCACATAAAACATAGATGAAATCAGTCAAATATGGAGGAGAAATCCAAGGATTAAGAGGTTTTGCATGACTGAAATTTGGTGAGAGAAATAACTTTCATGTCAGATATTTTTGTATCCAATTATCTTCTGGCTCCATGAACCAGAAATTTCTCCTTTTAAAGGTGTTAATGAAGTATATCATCTTATTTTATAAGAAATGTCTGATGAATCAAACTTTTTAAGAATGAAATCGGTCAATGGAGTAGAGAATAGACAGAAAGGCAGTGCTAGATCTTTAGGTGAATAAAACATAAGCTATATGAAATCATACTTAAGGTAACTTACAGAGATCTATATAGAAGAGGTGATCAATGATGACATATTTTTTTTACTTTTTATAATCATAAATATATGTGCACTGTACAGTGATTAAAAATAGAAATTAATACAAAAGAAAACAATAAAAGTTACCTAAATTCCTCAACTCCAAGATCATTAATATTTAGGTGCATATCCAGTCATTTTTATTTGCATATTTTTCTTTTATTTTCTAAACAGGGATCACATTTTACTTATTATTTTACAACTTGTTTTCTCAGCTAACTATAGATCCTAAATATCTTCCCAGGGTATTAAATATTCCTTTAAAATAATTGTTATAATACCTGTTCATAGTAGTATATTAAAATAGTAGAGAACTGTATTGAGAAAAAAGTAAAATTCTGCTTATCTTACCAATATCCCATTTCAAATATGACATAAAACTAAAATTATAAAGGGAAAATTCCTTACTCCATAAAAATTTAAAACTTTGCAAAGTAAAAAACAATCACAAGGCGCCTAGGTGGCTTAGTCGGTTATGTGTTAGACTCAATCTCAGCTCACGTCATGATCTGGTGGTTTGTGGGATTGAGCCCCACGTCGGGTTGTACAATGACAACATGGAGCCTACTTGGGATTCTCTCTCTCACCCTCTCTCTCTGCACCTCTCCCTCTTGTGTTCACACACACTCTCTCTCTGTCAAAATAAATAAATTAAAAAAAAAGACAATCACAAAGTGTAAACAATAAATGACAAACTGGGAAACATGTTTTCCATGCAAATGACAAATAAGTGACTAATTTCCTCAATATGCAGAACCTTTTATACACACACACACACACACACACACACACACACCCCATGGTGAAAGATCAGTAAAATTCTAAAAATGGGATAAAGATGTGGGTTGGCATGTCATTGATAAAGAAATACAAGTGGCCAAACAAAATAAAAAAGAAAAGAAAAACAAGCCTTAAGAGGATGAACTGAACCTTTTATACAGAAGGTTAAAACAAAAATGAACACATTTAATAATACTCATTGTTGGGATGATGTGAAGAACTATTCTCAGAGTGGAAGTGTAAATTGGTGCAACCTTCTTTGAATGGTCAATTGGCAATATCAACATTCTAAATACAGACATCTTTTCAATGAGTAATTTCACTACTTGGTCTTTGTCCCTTGTAATTAAATACATGAAGATATTTGTTACAGTATTGTATGAATGGCAAGTTCCCATATTAAATGAATTTAAGGAAAATAACGTATGAAACCATTCACTGGAATTACTTAGTTTAACCACTAGATGTCACAATTGTTACACAAAAATTTAGCTATAGCTAGGTAAATAGAATTTGAAGGTTGGAATAAACTTTCCATATATGTTCTTTCACTTTAAAAGAATTGGTGCTTGAAAAATATGGGAAAATATGGAATAAACTTTCCATATATGCTCCTTAACCTTAAAATAATTGGCACCTGGGTGGCCTAGTTGGTTAAGCGACTGACCCTTGATTTAGGCTCAGGGTAGGATCTCACGGTTTGTGAGATCAGGCCCCATGTCAGGCTGCATGCTGACAGTGCAAAGCCTCCTTGGGATTCTCTCTCTCCCCCTCTCTCTCTGTCCCACCCCTGCTCATGTGCTCTCTCTCTCTCTCAAAATAAATAAACTTTAAAAAATTAAATTAAATTAAATTAAAAATAATTGCAACTCTAAAACAAGAACTATTTTGTATATCACTAGGTACTTTGCAAAATAGAGTATTTCACAAAGTGATCTTCAAGTTATCTTTTAAAAATATTCTTCTCATAAAGTCTCAAGTATTCATATGCTTTGACAAGGCTTTAGCTTAAAATGCACTATAACTGGGTAGGCTCACATGGTCTGATTTGGGAGTTTCCAGGAGAAATTCAGGCTTCAAATAATCTTACCTCTTACATGAATAATACCTAAAACTCCACTGTTGCTGATTAATTTTGAGGAATTTAAGAGTTTCCAATATTTAGCAGTGGCATATTAACTGTAAAATACCTCTGGATGGAGTGACCCCTCGAGGACTTACTGCTGATTAAAAATCCACTGGGTTGGCCCAGGAAGAGATGAGGTGGGATGACAGCACACTAGGAAGAGGTGGCTCTTAGTCTGGGCTTTGTGTGTCTCCTGTATTGTCCTTTAACTCACTATAACACAATTCACTGCGATCTTACTACTGAGAAGTATGAATAGCCCAGGAAACCTAAGACCTTAAACAACATTCAGCTTATCAAAACCCATACTGTCACAGGGATTTCCTACTGTTCTTCTATGAAGTTGCATATTTTATGTTGATCTAAAATAAATAAGCACAAATATATTAGGAAACAGATGTCACTGATTTGTTTATGTACTCATAAACTAATTGCTAAGGCAAATATTAAAACCAAAGCTATATTTAGTTTCTGATTAAGGAGTTCCACATATAAAAATTGCATGGAGACACAGGGCTAAATAAATGTTCGGTCTTATAATAAAAATTTCTTCATCAAAGAAAGAAACAGGAGAGCCAAGTTGAACAGGAAAACAATCAACAGTGTCAGGTGATAACTTTTAGAAATAGCTGCTCATTAATTTAGGTTTATATCAAGTATAAAATAAAATCATAATAATGAAAAGGGCTGAGAAGGTCTTACCTTGGCAGACCAAAATGTGGCATACCAAACCTGAATATGCAGCTTTTTAATCATCTTTCATTTGAAAGGCGTTATGTTAACAAAATGATATTTGTAAGCATATTTAGCCATAGATACCAGCAAATTCCTAATACCTTCTGTTCGTGGTACATTCCACAATTTTCAAAGCAGGTTTATATACCTTATTTTATTTTCTCCTGAAGAATTAGTTTTTTTGCATTCATGTAAAAAATATTAACAGCCTATTTATCAACTTTCTCTAGCCTATCTATAAGTTCAACTAAATCAAATATCTTTAACCTTAGGCACTTCAGAAAGAAGAAACCAAATTTACCTATTGAGTTTGTGGACAAATTTTTTGAAGCTAGAAATGACATCAGTGCCCTGTCCCCCATCCCCCTTCCCCTGGCGTCAGGGTAGAACCTACTCACAGCTCTGTCACACATCTCCTTCAGATGGATGGGGCTTACAGCTGATGAAATAGGAATGCCTCTTCATGAACCATGGCATGTTCCATATGTCCTGCCTCATTAGGACTGCATCTTTTCCCTAATGTTACTGGAAAACAGTGCAATAGTTCTAAACTGGCTAAGGGCTGGGTCCTTTTCTTTTTAAAATTTTTCTTCTATGTCACATTATTGGAGAGCTGTGCAAATACAGACCCTTCTCTCTTATAGACCAGGAGTCTTCTAAGTAGAACGCACCCATGATGATCCACTAGGGCAGGGGTCAGCAAATTCCAGCTCAGCCAAGTCTAGCCCACCACTGGTTTTTCTTTTTACTTTTTTCTATTGTTTAATTAACATATATATATTATAAATATATTATAAATATAAATATATAATAGAATTATTTATATAAATATATATTTATAAATATATTATATTTATATATTAAATATAATATATATTTATTTATATAAATATATAAATTTAAAATATATTTATATATTTATATTTATATGAATATATTATATTATATATTTATATGAATATATTATATTATATATTTATATTTATTTTATATATAATATAAAATTTACCACCTTCACCATTTTTAAAAAAAAAATTTTTTTAACGTTTATTTATTTTTGAGACAGAGAGAGACAGAGCATGAACGGGGGAGGGTCAGAGAGAGAGGGAGACACAGAATCTGAAACAGGCTCCAGGCTCTGAGCTGTCAGCACAGAGCCCGACGCGGGGCTCGAACTCACGGACTGTGAGATCATGACCTGAACTGAAGTTGGACACCCAACCGACTGAGCCACCCAGGCGCCCCTCACCTTCACCATTTTTAAGTGGTTCAGTGGTACTGCATCTGGTTCAGTGGTACTGAATATATTCCTAATGTGCAACCATCACCAAGGGTTGGGTCTTTGGAGAGTCTCCATCACCCACCCCAACTCCTGTACATCAGAGCAGAGTCAACTTTTCACTGCTCCCATCCCAACACTGCTACATTACAAGTATTCTCATTCCCATATTTGCCTCTAAAATCCTAGAAGTAGGGGTAGGTCTCAAAACCATTGGCTCAATTACTTTATCTTACCTAGGAAGGATAGATTAACAACAACACACTTATGGTTATATTGTGTTTCCTTGGATTCATAATGCATTTTTGAATGAAAACATACTTATTATCCAAATCCAAACATTAGCATAGACTTAGCTCTTGTTTTCTTTGGGAAGACAGCCATCTACATCTTCCATCTACAAAGGAAGATTCTGATACACAATATGATACTTTATGGCTTATGGTAACAGTAAGCCAGAACTTAAAGAAATATCCACTGGACCCTCTCAACTACCCTTTGAAATAAGTAAGACAAATGTTATTGGTCTCAACACACAGATTTGGAAACTGGGAAATAAGAATATGGAGTTCCAGATGCCTACCCAAAGTTGTGCATCTGGTAAGAAAAAGATGTAGAATTGTAGAGATCTCAGTTCTTCTGACTTCTGCTGCATCTTACTGGAAAAGGAGATGAGAGAGATGGCTGGATCTCATATCTATATATATCTCTTAACCAACTTACTGGATTTTTTTTTTCTCTCAAGTCCACCAAGGTATTGAAATCACTCCCTCTCAATTTCCATATACAATTGATTCTCATCATTGGTCAATTCCATATTTGTAAATTTGCCTACTCGCTAAAATTTATTTGTAACCCCCAAATCAATAATCATGGGCTTTCATGGTCATTCCTGGAAAACAAATAGAGAGTAAAAAATTCAAATAGCCCAACTTGCATGTTCCCAGCTGAGGTCAAAAAGGACAACACTGCCTTCCTGTTACAGCCCTCATATTATAAAGAAGTGTCTTTTTTGCAATCTTTTTAGTGCCATGTTTGTCACATTTTTGTTTTTGTTTTTTATTAGGGATTTTACCATTTAAAAGTCCCCCCAAGCATAGTGATAAAGTGCTTTCTAGCTTTCCTAAGTGCAAGAGAACTGTTATATGCTTTATGGAGAAAACGTGTGTTAGATAAGCTTTGCTCAAGTGAGTTACAGTGCTGTTGGCCATGAGTTCAATATTAATGAATCAGTGATATATTAAGAAAGGTGTTTTTAAACAGAAATACACATAAAACAAAGTTATAGAGACATTGACTGATGAAAATATTATGGCCAGAGCTTTCCAGGAACCTAAGTCTGTATTTTTCCCAGGAGTAATGGGTCATTATTCACTAATTCATTGTTCACAGTGACTTGAAAGAAAATAACTACCATTGAATTCCTGGGTAGCTCAGTCGGTTAAGTGTCTAATTTTGGCTCAGGTCATGATCTCACAGTTAGTGGGTTTGAGCCCTGCATCAGGCTCTGGATTTTCTCTCCCTCTCTCCCTTTGTCCCTCCCCTGCTCATATTCTTTCTCTCAAAACAAGTGAACTTTAAAAAAATACATTAAAAAACATTTCAACCTGCTCCTCCACCCCCAAGACTTTCTAATTCCCTTTAAAAAAAAAAGAATTCAACTACCATGAATAATGAGAATTAACTGTAGACACAATCTCTTATGTGTTGGTTTGAGGTATATTATGTCAATCTTGTGTAATGTCAGAACCTGTCTTGGTTCCCAGTCCTCTCCCCACAGTAAGGACAACTTGAGCTGGTCAAGGTAGAACTTAAGGTTTGATTTGGGTTCGGTAAATTGGTGCTCCAGTATCACTCTTTCTTCCAAAGTAAAGAAGTAAATGCACTTCCCTGATTGCAGCTATTTGGGGGCTGGCTTAAAAGATGAGGCAATTTGTTTAGTCACCTCATATGGTGACTAAATTCAAATTTATATTCCCTCCAACCAGAGAACAGGCCTGCTGCTTGCTGCTTTGATAGTGGAGACAGTAGCAAAATCCTGTCCCAGGCTACCAGAAAGGGCACCATAATATATATATATATATATATGTGTGTGTGTGTGTGTGTGTGTGTGTGTGTGTATGTATCCTATATATATATCCATATATATATATACATTATCTCCAAATATATCCTATATATGTATATATACATATATATCCTATATATGTATACATATGTACATATATATACACACACATTTAAAAAATTTTTTTCCCAGAAAGGACACCATAATATATGTGTGTGTGTGTGTATTTATTGCTTTTTTTTTTAATTTTTTAAAAATTTTTAATGCTTATTTACTTTTGAGAGAGAGAGAGAGAGCACAAGTTGGAGAGAGGCAGAGAGAGAGAGGGAAACACAGAATATGAAGCAGGCTCCAGGCTCTGAGCTGTCAGCACAGAGCCCAACACAGGGCTCGAACTCACGAACCATGAGATCATGACCTGAGCCAAAGTCCAACGCTTAACCGACTGAGCCACCCAGGCGCCCCTATTTCTTGATCGTATATCTAGTCACTTTCATATCTTCTGGGGGAATTGGGGACACTCACTGAATTCCTTGTTTCTGTAGTGGAATCATGAAAAACAGAACTACTCTACGTGAAGTAGCTAATACTTAAGAAGACTGTTAATTTCTCTACTAAAGGCTCCAACTAAAGAAATAGGAAGGCATGACGATCCTAGCAAAAGTAACAGCAGTGCCAATGTAAATCCATAACCACCAGTAAAATGTAAAGAAAAATAGAATTCTGTTTTTATAAAGATACGTACTTTTATGACCAACACTGACATCAATTAGGATCTGATCTAGACTTGGCTTTTATGAATAATAATCATTGTAAGGCCAGGCATACTGTACTTGGTGCTTTATCTGCATTCTTTCACAATGATGTCTAAGCCTCATAATAATAACCCTAGGGGGTAGATGGCTTTGTCTTTGTTGTAGATAGAAATCTGAGGTTCCGAGGGTAATTTTCCACTGCATACAAGTAAGAGATAGTTTGGATAGAATCCCGAATCTGCCTGCCTTCAAACTGGTGTATTGCTTTTCCCAGAGTGACTTCATGGAGGATTGGCTAGATATCTGTGGGGCCCAGCACAAAATAAAGCAGGGCCCCTTCTTCAAAAATTAAGAATTTCAAGGCAGTAACCACAGAATATTCCACCAAAGAGAGGGCCCTTCTAAACAAATGGCCTTGTTGCTGCACAGGTTTCATACCTATGAAGCCCATCCTGCCCCTATGTCACAATGCATTCCAAAAGCACAGATCTAGTGAAAATTTGGGAAGGGAGTGCTCCTATTTGTCCTTGTTGGTATGATTCATGTCTATGCTACCATGCAAGCATTACTAATTTCTCTTGGCAGCCTTAGTGACTTTGCTCCTAACAAAAATTTCAGAGGCATCTGTAGAAACAAAAACAAATACGTAAACACAGAAAGGCTGCCAGTTAGTTGCTTGCTATGCCACTGACAACAGCAGGGGTTTTAAGTAAAACAGAAGAGTGAGATGATTTTTTTTATTTGCCAGTGGTTTTCTCTTTGGAGAATCTTAAAAGTTTGATTCCTTTGCTTCCTTAACACTCATACACTTTTGTTCTCTGAACAAAGTGAATTTTTGTTCATCATTATTTCACAGTATCATTTCTAAGGACACAGCATTTCACTTGACTTGAGCTGAACTACATACAGGTAATTCTGCCACAAGGTCTTAGGACTCCCTTAATTCTTGCTCTGTTCTCTGTCAAAGCTAGCTGAATTCATGGGCATTGTTACCTGGGAAAATTTATCAGTTTCCTCCATTCCACTTTTACATTTATGGCTTTCTCACTTTAGTGCCTAACAAGGTATACAAGCTGGGTGGGAACAGAAGCAACCTAAAAGGAGTAAGACAAGTTAGCTTTTGATGTTTTCCGTTGCTGAGCCATCCCTCCACTCAGGTTACATTTTCTCCTATGAATCTCTTTTATTCCCAAACCAAGGAGCTCAGTGTCCTTAGGCTGATAGCATAAGGTCCCAAGCTTCCATGTCTGGCCCCTTTTCAGGGCAAGTGTTAAGAGAGCAATCAAGTTAAATTCACTGTCATGAAATGTCTTTAGAATTCAGTTTCCCTCTCTGCACCCTTATCTCACAACTGCTGCCACAGGCTTTTTCTCTTGCTATTTGTTTTTACTAGAGGGAGGGATTACTTGTCAACTCAACTGCCTAATGAGTCTTAGAATCAGCTATTTCCTCTTCTACATGGGAAACTATCCCTTTTATTTTCTTCCTGTAGGGCTAGATGTAATCGGATAGTTAGATAAAAACAAATTATGTATTTTTTATAAGTATGGTTTATTCATTCCTGGTAACCATAAAACAACATAACCACTATATACATATTAATTTGGCAGTACGTGTATTTAATTTCTATTTCAAACTCTGTGTATGACTGTTCTTCAGGTCCCTTCCCCCACCTCCCCCCCCCCCAGTAACAAATGTAGCCACTTACAATCTAACCAAAATTAAAACTCTGCTCCCACTCTAAGCTCAAATCTTTCTCACCACCCACTCCCAATATACGCACTTCAGATTAGGCTGTTTTACCACACTTGAGCAATATTCAACACTTTTCAAGGGAATCTGGGGTCACGAGAGATTTTTTTCTGACATGGAGCAATGGAAACTCACAATATCTTTCAGAGCAAAAAAAACCCCAGATACTCTTCAAGAGTGGTCCCCTGAATTTGTTCTATGCTTTTTGCATTCGTCATCTATTGCTGTATAACAAACCTGAAACTTAGCATCTTACAATAAGAGATATTATTTCAGTTTGTGTGGTCAGGAAGCTGGAGGCAGCTTAGCTGGATAATTCTGGCTTGGTGTCTCTCAATCAGATTGCAATCAAGATGTTGATTGATCAGGAATGCAGTCATCTAAAGGCTTGACTGCAGTTGAGGAAATTTGCTTCCAACACGACTGGCAAGTTGCTACTGACTATTGGTAGGGGGCCTCAATTCTTCCTGTATTAACCATAGGGTTGTCCATGTCACAACATGGCAGCTATCTTCCTCCAGAGAAAGTGATCTAAGAGGGACAGCCAGAAGCTACAGTGTCCTTTATGACCTTAACCTCAGAAGTCACACACTATCATTTTTGCAAAATGTTATTGAAAACACAGATCAACCCTGTTCAGTGTGGCATGGGACCACAAAAAGGTATGCATGCTGGGAAAGAAGGATCATTGGGGGCCCATCTTAAAGGCCAGCTATCCTCATGGCACTCTATCACATAAGAAATATAAACTCCTTGAATAAAGCATGTGACCAAAAAGCATGTGACTGAAGAGGTATTCCCTATTATTTATTATTGAATTTGTATTCTTTGTTACACATTACACTTGTGAGATATTTTTAGTATCAATAATCACTAAAAGTCTGAAAGCAATGGGTCCAGGGAAAAAAATCCCCTTCTAAGTAACTCCTCTGTCACTATGCTATGCCAGTGAGTTTGCTTTGGCTGGCTCTATATTCTTTGACGTACTCCTATATTACTGACAAGATCTTCCATTCAGATTTAAGGCAAGAGCTTAGATTCTGTTCTGAAGGGTAGTTGCTGAATTATTTTTTTACGTTTATTTATTCTGAGAGAAAGAGGGAGAGAGAGAGAGAGAGAGAGAGAGAGAGAGAGAGCGAGCGAGCAAGCGAGGGAGGGGCACAGAGAGTAAGGGAGAGAGAGAGAATCCCAAGCAGGCTCTGCACTGTCAGCACAGAGCTGGATGCGGGGCTGGAACTCATGAACTGTGAGATCATGACCTGAGCAAAGTCAGACACTTAAGCAATTAAGCCACCCAGGTGCCCCCTGAATTATTTTAAGTAGGGAAAAGGCTAAGTCATATTTGCATTCTATCAGGTTTATTCTGTTACCTGTGCATAGGATGGATTGGTGGTGCAAAGGGAGACAGAGCAATACTGGAGACAGACCTGTTAAGAGTCTATTTCAGAGTCTTTTTTATCACAGGTGAAGTTTTACAGTTTTCAGCACTATCATTCCTAAATTTCCTCATCAACTACACTGAAGCTCAACAAGTTGAAAGAAAAAAAGAAAAAGTCCTAACTTCTAGCATTTGCCAATTTCTGGAGCATACATACTTCCAACATGGCCAATTTCAAACCACCAACATGATGTCATGGGACAGGGAGTTGGGAAGATATATGCACAATTGGCCAGCATCCACTGTTACTTTTGAGGTTTTTTTTTTTTTTTCTTAATGCTTATTTATTTTTAAAGAGGGTGAGCAGGTAAAGGGCAGAGAGACAGAGAGGGAGACACAGAGAAGTGTAACACAGTTGAAGTATCAACAATGCCTTTTCCCTTAATGAGCAGCAGCTATTACCTTTTTCTATAAAGTAAAACTCTGGAGACCTGCATATATATTCTTTCTATAGAGGATTTTAATGAACAAGGACCACTCAAAATTCTGATTACTAGATTCCTGCTAACGCTACCCAGTTACACTGGGTTTTTCATGCAAAATAAGGAAAATTTTCTCTTTTTCTCATCATCATCTCATGTTCTTCCTCAAAATTTGCTTAAGAATTTGTTTTATACAACAGTCTGGAAAGTTGGTATATTTCCAAACAAAACACAATAAACAAACCCAAATTCCTCATTAATAGTGGATTTGGATATGAATACCAGGCAGGCAACAGTTGTGCTTTTTCTACTTGAATTCTACAATCCTGCAGAGGTTTAGAAGAACCTTTCTGAAGTAGAGGGTGGGGAGACACCCAGCAGGTACAGGGAGAGTGACCTTCTCCTAGAAAGCTTCCTCCAAATGTCAAGAGATGGAGAGCAAGGGAGAGAGCCCTATAAACTAACAGGTCAGTATGTTTTGGACTGAAGATATTTTCCTAATGAATGGAAATGGGACAGCTAATTAAGAACCAGGTCCTGTGGTTTTGTGACTTTGATTTACATCTCTTCTGGAAGGGATCTTCCCTTTTTAGTTTTTCAGTATGGAAGACCTGATACAAGCTCTTCAAAATCCCTCCTAAAAGAGTTACTGCACACAATATTTTGGAGGCAACTTAGAATGTAAGTCTTAATTGCCTTTTAAAATTTTTATTTATATCTTTAAAGTGGTTTTTTTTTAACATTTATTTATTTTTGAGAGATAGAGACAGAGCGTGAAGTGGGGAGGGGCAGAGAGAGGGAGACACAGAATCCAAAGCAGGCTCCAGGCTCTGAGCTGTCAGTAGAGAGCCTGATGCAGGGCTCGAACTCACAAACTGTGAGATCATGACCTGAGCTGAAGTCAGACGCTTAACTGACTGAGCCACCCAGGTGCCCCAATATATTTTTAAATGTTTATTTTATTCATTTATTTAGAGAGAGAGTGAGAGAACTGAGGAAGGGCAGATAGGAGGGAGAGAATCCCAAGCAGGCTCCGAGCTGCAGCACAGAGCCAGACGGAGGGCTCAAACTCACAAACCATGAGATCTTGACCTGAGCCAAAATTAAAAGCCAAACGCTTAACCAACTGAGCCACCCAGGTGCCCCATATGCCTTTTTTATAAAATGGAAGAAGTGGGAATCAGGAACAGAAGAAGAAAACAAAAAGCAAAAACAGAACTGACAAGCTGCAAATTTCCTCAAGATTAGTCACAAGCTATGTATTTTTTATGGCAACACCACAAAAGCAATGGTGTGTCCTTATTGCAACATATCAGGAGATGTTGGTCTTATTATTGATAATATATGTGATCACTCAGTTAAGGCTGTGTCTGGCAATTTTATCCACTATAAAGTTAGTATTCTCCCCTTTGTAGACTTATTGAGTATTTTGTAGACTTATTTGTAAGACTTATTTTGTAGACTTATTGAGTATTTTGAGACTAAGTAAGTATGTTGGTTTTCATCAAACTCTCACAAACTAACTTTAGTTCTATTAATATTTTCCTAACTCCATCTTCTTCTCTATATTTACTTCTTGGTATTTTACTATAATAAACAGCTTTTCTTTCTTTCTATTTATATCAGCACAGACACACAAAATTTGGATTTATTCAATGGATCAGAACCCATTACTATTCATTTTGATGCTCAGATTGTCAGGTATGGCCAGTGGGAACCTCTTCAAGCTGGCTCCTATATAATTTGTCAAGTCTCCATCATTCTTTGAGCATTTTCTACTTTCTGGAAGAGAAAGATATGCTGGGCTTGTCTTGTACTTTGCCTATCCCAGGGCTGGAATCTGTCTTTTCTCATAGGAGATCTGTTTAGGGTGTATTTATAAAACAGGTCTTGGATAGTGGTTGCCAGTAAGCTGTATTTCTCATTTATGGTTGGTAAATCAGTCTCTTGTGAATTTGGTTTGCATTAAGGAATTCTCCAGCACTCAGTCTTCCTCACTGAACCTGTCCAACTGAGGGGCAGACTCTGAATTGTAGTGTTAGCGTATTCAGCTGGGGATGCCCAACCTGTAGCAGCTTCCGATTTCCAGTGCAATGTACGGCTCTTCCATCTAAGGTACTACCACAGAGCGGGGATTCAGTGAAGAGTGCATATGAGAAGCATCCCAGAAGGCTATAAACCAAAAACTAAAAGCCCATCCCAGGCTTCAGAAATTTTAAGGTGACTTACCTATCAGGACCACTTCTGGAAACCTCATGTTCTGAAGAATAAGGAAACACCCTCCTATTTAACCATTTGAGAAGTCTCAATCTTCAGGAACACAGACCATGAGAAAACTCCATTGATGAGGCAAATCTGGCACACTAACTTCATTCAGTGCTTTCTTGTGGAACGTTAAAATAGTCCAGTGAACTCCTAGGAACACTCTTAAAATGGGTGAAGGGTCTTGATGCTTCTGGAATAATAAATCCATGTATTCCAATTCCTTTCCAATTGCTATTCTATAGGGCTTTAAATGGGCTGTATCTTTTCCAATTTATATATATTTGAGAAACATTTCTCAAAACATTTTCCCTTAAAGCATTGAGGAAAAGGAAACAAAAACTTGTAAAAATACATCTTTTAATAAACATCAAGAAATACAGTGCAGTTTCACTGAGGTTTTACATTCCAGTTTACAACAAACATTATCTATTATAGTGTATAATTACAAGTAAAGTAAACTCAAGAGTGGTTCTTTTTTTTTTCCTCCCATGGCTGGATAAACCAAATCTGGTGCATCATATCACATTTAAGGTTGTTTTCCAAGCTGGATTCTGTAAAAGGCCCTTAACATTAATAACTTGTAACAACAACAAAAAAACATATCCCCCATCACAATGATAGCTTGATGAGTACTCAAAAACTACTAAAAAGAAATGTAAATACTTGCTTTCCTTTGATGGCTTTGAAGAATAGGTATTGATAGCAAATCTGAAATATTAAAGACAATAAGGGAAACAGCTGTTTCTTTTGCCTAGTATATCCATAATAAATACTAATTTGAGTCTACAGATTATGAAAAGACTGCAAAAAATGCTTACAGGAAAAGCTGCACATTTATATTTATGATCGCACGGACTAAAACATGTCTAGTGTATTAATGGTTGAATCTGCTTTTCTTTAACATTGTTTATACAAAGAACAGGAAGATGGTAGAATTCTTGACACTTCTGGACAAATTTAGTGAGAGAGGGGACTGATATTAATTAGCACAGGAGTAAATTAATATTAATCTCAAAATTCTACTTGCCATTGTTTTGGAGTAATTAAGATTCAGCTACATCTGCAAAGAGTAAAAAGGAATGGAACTGAAGGTAATCAGAAGCTATAACTAAAAAAACCATAGTTTTGCATGCTTTATACTGATGGCATTTAAAAAGTCTACAACTGGATTTATTTGCTATATACATAAACTAGTGCTGTAATTGCGGGGGGTGGGGGGGGTGGGGAAGAACCACTTACATCCACAGAAGTACCAGAATCATATCCAGATTTGCAAAGAGGCATAATAACCACCTGTTTACCATGCAACTAGCTGTTTGTGAAGTATGTAATGGTTAATAAAACAAAATCCTTATGAACATAGTACTAACGTGTAGCAAATTATACCAATTAAGTCAGCAGCTCAAATTCATAAGGGTAAAGACCCAATTTCCCTGAATTTCTAAGCATTCATCTTGGTGTTAACATGGTTGTACCTAAATATTACCCCTTTAGAGGAAAGATTTTAAATACTCCTCCCTCTTCAATACATCATCATACTCTCAGAGGTGAGAAGGAAACAATTTAATTTCTCTACCAATTTTGTCCATTCTCATGAATCCGACAGTGTCATTACAGTGTCTAGGCTAAGGTAGGTGCTCTAAAAGATCCAATGAACTGAATTTCTAAGTTCCAGAATATTGCTGGTATTGTACAATAAGCCTGTCTGCTAGAAAGCCACGTCGCTGGTTGAAATATATTCCTGGATCAATGACTGAGAAATTAAGACCAGCTGCCAATAAAGTCAGAGTGTTCCCTGTTGTTTAACAGTTTGATTTTCTTTATTATATTAAAATTTCTTAGTGGATGGGACCTGATCTCATACTTTTCATGTATTCTCTATAGCACCCACTAAAGTGTTGAGCAAAGATATACGCTCAAGGAAATAATCAGTGACAAGGGCAGGAACTGAATCAAGAGTGAATGTGGTCATGGTGAAGCCGTAACTTACTTCACTCATCATTCAAAAGGCAGTCACCAGAGTGAATCTCTGATATTGTCGCCAAAGAACAGATGCTCGTCCCCTACCACTGTCTAAAAGAGAACCAACCACTTGGGCCTCTTTCTTTCTTTCTCTTTGTCACTAAGAGATTATACAGGTGCATGACTATTACTTGGTGGATGCTATCTGAAAAAAAATAAGGCTTTTCTGCCTCAGAGAGGAAGCACCAATCCATCGCATGGCCACATTTTAACTCTAATAATACAATTTACAGAATCATTAACTTTTAAAATTATGTTAAATGTTATCCATACTAGTAGTTATTTAAAATGTTAGGCTTATTCTCTCTGCCATCACTTAAAATGCATTTTACTTTTAAACACTGCCATGAGGTAGAAGATAAGGAACTCACAAAGAAAGTAATCTTCAAACTACCAAACTCTATTCAATACAATTAGCCCCGAGAGAAAGGTAAGAAAAGTTACAGCCTTAAGCTGGTAGACTGACTACTGTTAAAACATTACCCTTACCTGAAAGAAATTTCTTATATTTTAAATTGCCCTTCTTCCCAGTTTAAGGTATTATGGAAAAAGGACAGTACACATTCTGAAATACTCATAAAGATCATGTACAACAGCCTCTCTTAGCCATCATTTTTTTACTTTACCATGTTGTTCTAAATCACCTCAACTGAGACACAGGTCCTTTCCACTTGAATAACTGATTAGATATCAACATAGAGGTTAAAAATCCTTCTAGCATAAGAAGCAAGATAAAAGGAATGATTCACATTTGAAATAATGTACTTTTCATAAAACTAGCAGCACTTCATTCTACTGGGACATACAAATTTGGCTTCATTGGTCAGAAACAAAGAAAAATGTATATAGGTCTAAAACAGCTCCTTGTACAAGGGAAATGTGAGGCTACAAGTTTTCTCTGAAAACTAACTACTTCCCCATTAGGTGGTATGTGAAACTACTGGAATGTCAATTTCGATGGCAGAGAGGCGAGAGCGTGCTGAATAGGGCTGTGAGTAAGTATGCATACTGGGAGGATGGGAATACAGTGGTTGCCAGAAAGGAGAAGGCAAAGATTTGCATGCACAGTACCAAATAAACAGTAGAAGGGAAGTCATAAACAGGCCCCCAGCACTAGCCATAGTGACATACACTGCGTAGTCAAATGTAAAGACTGGCTCAAATTTCTTGTTCAGATGAATGTTATAAAAGATGACCCAGATGGATGGGGAGAGGCTCACAGTACCTGCCAGGAAGAACAGCAGCCCAGCCACCAGATGGCAGCCTGCACTATTGACCAGACACTTGGCCAGTTTGATGTTGGGCACTGAGGACCTGAAGGCCGTGTTACACATTCCAATCAGGCAGAGCAGCAGGGCACCCATTGCAATCAGGATGCTGAGAGGCAGGGCAAACTGGAGGACCCGCAAGTCCAGCTGGTCAACTGATGAGTACCAAGTAGTGTCATACATCAGGCAGTCACTGCTCCCATCATATCGGGCACACTTCACCCACAGGCCAGTGTAAACAGTCAGATTCTTCTCATTTCTGTTGAATGTGATCAGTCGTAATTTCCTCCAGTTGGGAAGCAGAGTCCCCGCAAAGAGGCCTGCTACCGAGGCGATTCCACACAGGAAGGAGAGGACTGTGGCTGCATGGACATCCCGACAGCCCATGGCAGGCAGGCTTGTGCAGTACTGTCAGTCAGACTAGGGGTGACACACAAGAGGACAAATCATGAGGGGACAATAGGAGAGCAGAGCAGGAAGGGTGGTGCTGAATGGCAGCACAACTAGTGATGTCAATGCAAAGAGGGAAATTCTGTCCCTGTTTCCTATGTATAATATGAATGTATATAAACACATATGCATGTGACCTCAGAGCACAGGTACACTCACATATGCTTAGTTACCACTGCCTGGGTCATGTAGCAGCTGAAGTTGTTGAACATGAGTACTTTTCTTCAAATATGAGTATTTTCAAGAAATATTGGGGTTTCAAGAAATATTGAACATGAGTATTTTTCTGCAAATCAGAAGAACCATCAAAATAATTTCAAATTCTCTTAACATCACATCTTAAAGTCTCTCAGTTGTCACTAATCACTCATTCAACGTACATATATGAAGTACTTTAATGTGTCCGGCCTTTAAACATACTGGGTTGGAGGACTCATAACTGTCAACTATAAAAAAACACAAACTCAGCCTCCAATGCTCATGAAATGTAAAATGAAACTAGCATGTGGCTGAGGTGAAGGCAGCTCATAAAAGACAAAGATGTAGGGAAAGAAGCATTACAAGACAGCAGACTAGCTGAGGAGGGACTCTGAGCCAGACTGCTAGCATTCTAATCCCCACTTCCTCATTTACTAACCAAGTGACCTTACTTCTCTGTAATTCATTTTCCTCATCTGTAAAATGGAAAAATAATAGTACCTACCTCGCAGAGTTCTTTTAAGTATTCAGTGAGTTAATATAATGTCCAGTACTTAAAACATGTCTGGCATGTTGGTAAGAGCAATTCAAGTGTTAACTACTTCTTAGCACTCAGTGACCAGCTCAGTGCCTGGCACACGGAGCAGTTTAAAGAATGTTTGCTGAATAAACGTTAAATAAGAAAAAGCAACATCTAACATCTCATTCCTATATACTAGCCACACTGATAATTACAAAATCTAAACGAACTCCTCTCCAATGAGTTAGTCAAATGAAAAGAAGAGAACAAAGACCCCTGAAATTAGTCTGCTCAACTACTTCCTGGCCGATTCAAGCTGACTTGCATGCTTTCCAGGTTATTACAGTAGTGGTTATTGGTTATTATACAATTAGTGCTCATATAAGATGAATGCAAAGATTCTTGAAGTTATGAGAACCTATATATCTCTACCAATGCTATTGTAAGAAAAGGACAAAAAAAAAAAAAAAGTAGCCAGGCCTTTCTCTCATTGCAAATTAAAAGGCTGTGTGTGTTCTTGGGGTGCCTGGGTGGCTCAGTCAGTTGAGCGTCTGACTTCAGCTCAGGTCATGATCTCACGGTTCGTGGGTTCAAGCCCTGCATCAGGCTCTGTGCCGACAGCTTGGAGCCTGTGGCCAGCTTCTGATTCTCTCTCTGCCCCTCCCCTGCTCATTCTCTGTTTCTCTCTCTCAAAAATAAATAAATGTAAAAACAAAAAAATTTAAATAAATAAATAAATAAATAAATGGCTGTGTTCTTTCTCTGTATATGACAAAGTACAAGAACCAGTATCTTATTCAGCTTTAAGAGTCTGAAACTCACTTTCCAAACCACTCAAATGTATTTTCTCTGCCTTCTATCATACCCCCAATGAGGCAACACAACAGACTAATAAGGCAGCACATTTACTTCTTTTAGTCAGGTAATGATGAAGGGGCATCTTCATGATACATACTGTATGTATGTGTTCAGAGTACCCATCATCCTTTGCAGAGTCAAATATTATCTGCTGCGATGGTGGAGTAGCATTCCCAGGAGTTCCGGGGCCAGAAAGAAGATCAAAATGCTAAACTGGGTTAGGACTTGATCAAATGTGTTTGAATGGGAAGGCATAATGTTCTTTAGGAAACAACATATTTGCATATTAATATAATCACATAAACTAGGAATAACTTTACTAGCAGAAAACATATAGGTATGTATACATACCTATATAACTATACAATATAAAATCAAAATGTAAGCACAAGTGAATCATTTTTCAAAGTCTTCAAGCTAAACATAATTAGTTCTGAGTTTCTCCATTAATATTAGTTTACTACTTGTTTATTATGTTGCCTTCTGTCAAGATTACCAGAAGTAGAAATTGTTTATGAATATGTTACAGATGAAAAAAACAAAAGAATTATAGTCTGAATTTATATTTTTCATTCAAGTTGGGGGGAAAAACTGTCTTGCTTAATTTTAGCAACCAACCACCTTGTTCCAGCAATGGAAACTGTGGTGCAGGTTTGAGGATGTTTACACTGGAAAAGGCTACTAATGATGTCACGCTCCAAATTTCAGCTTCTTGTTGATTTTCGTTCATTTACCTGTCTCCCCCATATGCTGTTACCAACTTGCACAGTACCTGGCACATAAGTCATTCTGGCAATACTGGAATAAATAAGTACTGGGCACTATTAGGCTACTGGTAATGTAGAACTGGACAAGGAAGTAGTTATTATAAGTAATAATTCATTCAATGAATTGATTTATTCAACTCAGTATTTAGCACAAGCAAAATACCCTAGATTGACACTGAGGCCACTAAGATCTGGACCTTGCTCCAATGTGTTAACAATCAGACTGAGAGAAAGAATATGCTGCTTTATGAGAACTCAAAATGCTAACAATCAATTATATGATTACTACCTATCAACTGATATTGTTAGATATTAAGGAAAGTGAACCAGTAAGGTACCTGTTCATAAAAATGTATCATCCAGGGTTAGAAAAAGACTGAGCAATGAAAGAGAATGATGATTTGATTAAAGTTGTGAAGACTCAAGAAAAAAGGTTCCTTCTGTTTCTCTCAAAGCCTCAAAACTCCTTTAGGCAATGCGCTCAGCATCCTAACCCAATCACAAATTTCCTCTTGCTTTCAGAGATAGGGGTCAAAAACTTGGAGTATCAGGGCACCTGGGTGGCGCAGTCGGTTAAGCGTCCGACTTCAGCCAGGTCACGATCTCGCGGTCCGTGAGTTCGAGCCCCGCATCGGGCTCTGGGCTGATGGCTCAGAGCCTGGAGCCTGTTTCCGATTCTGTGTCTCCCTCTCTCTCTGCTCCTCCCCCGTTCATGCTCTGTCTCTCTCTGTCCCAAAAATAAATAAACGTTGAAAAAAAAAAAACAAAAACAAAACTTGGAGTATCAATATAATTGAGATTTCTCCAATCAAGCTGTCTTGTGCCACTAATTCCTACAATACAAAGGGAGTAAGAAACAAGATCAGAATGAATGACTTTAATATTAATAAATAAATTTCTGTAGTTCTTAGACTATAGACTATCAAATGACACTAATGAACAGAGGTGGGTCAATATTTACTTTGGGATCAAGTGTGTTAATATTTATACTGCATCAAATCAACACACATGTTATATCAGTCCCCTGAACTTGCTTTTACTGAAGCATTCTTAGCTCAGACCCCAGAGATTGAGTAGAAGTCCTAATTTACACAGCCAACAAGAAATGCAATGGCATTTTTCACATGGGAAATACTATTAACCTCAATTCTTTAGCTAATTTCAACCTCAGTGCTGGAATTAATGTCCTTGCTCTTTGTAACTTTCTTTGGTTGCTTTACTTTTTATGACCTGTTCTTAACTCCACATATGCATGATTTGATATCATATATCTCACTAGAGGGATGAAATAACATTTAATAGGGATAGTTAGGAAAAGGAATGTTTAATGATTTAAAACTGAAAATAATGCTCTCAGGTTAGGATTTGTTCATATTAAGAGGGTGAAAGATCTCTACTCTTGTGCTATGCCAATTAATTCTTAATCCAAAATAATTAAACACAAATCTGATTATTTCACTTTTTTTAAAGATTTTAAGTAATCTCTACACTCAACATGAGGCTCAAATGCATAACCTTGAGATTAAGAGTTGCATCCTCCACCGACAGAGCCAGCCAGATGCCCCTTGCTACATTTCTTACATTCAATGGCTTCCTTTTTCCCTCAGAATACAGTTTCTAAGTTTCAAAACTTTCCCATGTTTTCCAAAGTTTCAAATCCCACCATCTGGTTCCTGCCAAATTCTCAATATCCTTATTGTATCAGCTTCCCATCTAACATGCTACAGACTATGTAGCCATACTGCTTTTAACTCTTCAAATTTTGCACATTTATTTTTTTATTTATGTTTTTATTTTTGAGAGAGAGACAGAGTGTGAGTGGGGGAGGAGCAGAGAGAGAGGGGGACACAGAATCTGAAGCAGGCTCCAGGCTCTGAGCTGTCAGCACAGAGCCCAACATGGGGCTCGAACTCACAAACCGTGAGATCATGACCTGAGCTGAAGCCGGACACTTACTGACTGAGCCCCAAATTTTGCACTTTTAAATTTGGCTAAAGGCTTTAGTTCATGCTATTTTTCCTTCTAGGACTTTCTTAATTTCATTCTATTCTTTGCTTACCTAACAGGTATTCATCTTTCTAATTTCCAAGGAGGCTGGCCCCAAACCTGTTTTCTCTTCCCCTATCCTTAACCTCCCCACCGGCCCTGGTTATATGATCTGAAAGCACCTTTGTACTTTTTCTTTGGTAGCAGTGATTATGCTTATAATTCCTCTTTCAACATTTATCTTTCCTACCAGACTGAATTCCAGGAGGACAGAGAGCCTTCTCTTTTATTCTGTCCCACACTGGTACACAGAAGACACTCAATTATTTGTTAAAGAAATAAACAAACAAATAAATGTAAGGTCCACATGGGTATAGTAATGATCCAGGGAGAAGGTCACAAATTTGCTGTTATCAGTTTCTTTCATTCATTCACTCACTTACTCATTCATTCATTCATTCATTCATACCCTGTGTTTTGAAGTCTCCAAGTTGCTTCTAGACCATGCCTCCGCTTTCCACTCTTATGTGACCAGTCTCTCCTATTTTTTTAAAACAAAGTTCATTTTCTTGCCCTAAAAACTTCCCAAGATAAATGAGGCCATTCCCAAGTATTTACATAGAGACTATTCTTCTAGAAATAAATATCTAAGCTTGGCAACACTAGTTAACTTCCATAGTGGTCAATGGATCAATCAATTACGACAGTGTTGAACCTGGTGTTTTCTACTTAATAGGTATGTTACTAGTGGATATACTCCTTTATTAAGAGTGGTTAATATACCAAATTAATGTTCATCAAAGCAAAACTTATTTTTAAAGCAAAACTATTTTATTTGTATTTAGATTTTCTTTTTAAAAGAGCAATGGAGAAAAAAAAAGATAAACACCTTTTTGTCACATGAAAATCCCTTATTAGGGACTGTAGAAAGTATGTAAGGTTAAAAACACACTAACAAATCTAAGTAGCACTCCTGAACACCAGCTAGGTCAAATATACAGGTGCCTAGGCTTTTTGTTTCCATCTAAGAGGCAACCTGGTATTACAGTCCCAGCAACCAAAGACCCAAATGCCAGTCACAACCTGGGCAAGTCATCTATGTCCTCTGAACTCAAATATCTCACCTATAAAATGCCATCCAAGGTAGCTGTAAGACCATGAACAGTAAAACCCTTTGTAAAACAGAGTATGGTCAGAAATTTAAGTTTATAATGATTACTAGTAGGCTTATTTATTTTCTTTAGCTAGGAACACACTTTTCTTCCGGATCTTAGCAAACAATCACACATGGTTACAGCCATAAAACAATAATAACAGAGCATTCTCTTTAGAGTAGTTACTGAGCACATCAAATGAAGTCTCTGTTTCAAAACAAGCACTTCACATTTGTCATCTATCTGTTCCATGGTGACTTTCAGAGAAGTAGATGGATAAAATTTGGTACGCAGTTAAAGGTGATCAAATGTATCATTTCAAATAAAAATATTTTCAAAAAGATATCTATGGTTTTGAATAGTGTTCAAAGAAGTCTGAGGCAGGAATAATGGCTAACAGCTTTAGGAATTCACAGACCCATCGCTATGTAATTTTTTTCAGGGATAATCCCAGGAATAGCTATATGAGAACACATGTGTAACAGCAGCTACATTAATTCTTGATGGTAACACTAGCAGTCCCTTCTACCAGTAATTTGAGTTATTTTAGAAACTGTAGGTCAATCATTGCACTCACAAGGGAGATCTATCTTATAACTTTATTTTGCTGAACAAGAGAAAAACAAGACATCTCATATATGGTGGAAAAAGGAAAAGGAGTAAAATCAAAGAATGTACTTACTCTTTGAAGTACCTGACAGCTCTAAAACAACTTTAATCAACTTAGAAGAAATATATGCACATCTGAATAGACAGTAGAGATGATCTGGGCCTAAAGAAATAGGGAAAATGTCCCAAATTAACATGATACTTCTTTAAATTATGTGCGTATATGTATACACACACACATATAACGTACACACACATATATATAACGGATTTTTTAGATCCTTCTGATGATTACGAATAAGGAGAGCCAAGGAAACACTGTGCAGTTAGTTGTCTTGAAAGTAAAAGAAATTTGTTTCTTTTGTACCTTTTAAAAGAATACTGATAACAAAACTAGGCTGAACAAAAGTTGATCTGCATTGTGCATCCTAAACTTTGCAACTAATTTACGATTCCACCAATGGCTCTACCTGCTATTTAAGTATGTTACCATAGATCTATTTTAAGCATCAACAACTTCCTTTTCAAACTATTTATCACAATAGGTAGGACGAGGATACAAACTTGTAAAAGCTTCAGAACTTCCTGGATAAGGCATTTATCACTAGCCCTATTATTATTATATAGAATGTTGTCCTCAACAGTCTGCACAGAAGAGATTTCAATCAAATTGTAATTTTTCTTTTCTAAATGTATGTTTCTTGAGTTAATATCATAGAATTCCTCACTCCAAATTCAGGTAAGTTGATTTACAATTAAAGACACACACTAGGATCCCTGACTTTTCATTTTAAGTGGGGTCACCAAATCTGGCCTTCCTCTAACGTGGTGACAGCCCCCTCCAAGGCGTTATTACACACAACTTGGACTTCAGAGTAAACCAACCTTCCAGAAAAACCCGCACTCCTTCTCCTTTCCTTCAAGCCCTGTCCTTAGAAGCATCAGAGCTAGCAGAAAGAAAGAGAGAAAAAGAAGGGGGAAAAAAAGCTCTCCTGGTTAGAGCCAATGGAAAGAGACCGCAACAGTGACTGTGAACAAGCCCATCCCTGGAACACTGAGTGGGTCTGAACCAAGAGCAGGTCATCATTACACAACCAGCTGGTGATTCAAAAATAGCCCAGCTCCACACCTCACACCCCGCTAGCCAAGCCCAAGCCCTTGGCTGCTGCGGCAAGACACCTCGACATTTCCATACTCCTCTGCACAAAATAATTTTTTAAAGCCTTATAAAATACTTCCTCACTCAATTTTCACGTCCACCGATGTGGTCAAGTTTTCAGGGTCCCTGATTCTCTTCGACTTAGCTATTTTACACAAAATCCTCCACTATTTATGCAAAGGACCCAGATTCTTGACGTCCACAGATGTGGTCAACAGTTTTCGGGGTTCCTGATTCCCTTCCACTTAGCTATTTTACACAAAATCCTCCACTATTTATGCAAAAGACCCGGATTCTTAACCACACCTACCTGTTTCTCACATCCAAGACATTTCACTCGCCGACACTGAGGAGCTTCTTAAAGCGTCTCCCTCGCGGCGTCCCAGGAAGTGCGTCCACAGCGAGCCGCACCGGAGGCTTCTGGGAGCTTAGTCAGGTTCTCCCGAGACCCTAATCAGGAATGCCCTGAATGACTGAGAGACTACAATTCCCAGAAACCACGGGGACGCCGGCCGCAGGCAACATCCTGCGACCACCTCTCGCCGATCTCCCCAACCTCCAGCCACCTTATTCCTCTTGCACCTTCAGTTCCGTCCAGGTTTCAGTTACAGGTGTTTAAAAAAAAAAAAAAAAAAAAAAGTTAAACGAAACAGAAGTAAAAATAATTTTGAGTTGGGTGCTCAAGTAAATATTTACTACTAAATGTGATCTCCCCTTAAGATTTGTTAGCAAAAATCCTTACATACTTTTTTTTCATAAAACATTTATGGAGTCACAAAAAGGAAAACAGCTCGAATTGATTTGGAATATTTTCAAAGATAGAGAATTTGAATGGTACAATGAACACCCATACACTTACGCTCTAGATTCAACAATTATCACATTTGCCATATTTATCTTCTCTCCACTTATATTATGTGACCACTATGATGATAGGCATCGTGACAGTTCAGCATCCTTTGTTTTAAAATTTTAAAAACATATTTAGCTGCTTTGTTTTATATGGGGTTTTGCTACATATTAGTTGGGTTGCCTTGGGCAAGTTACTTCCCTCTGAGGTTATCTGTAATGAGGATAAGATTACCTGCATCATAAAATTGTCTTGAAAATTAAAAGGACTTAATACAGGCAAAGCGCTGAGCACATAACTGGCTATTAGATATTTGAACTAATTCTACTCTTCTGCACAATTTCAACATCCTGTCCCTTTCTTTGTGGCTTCTCCTAAATATGAATTACTGTATTCGTGAATATCTGAATTAAAATAAAGGTTTCAGAAGTCTTGTATTGGACAGATCTGATTTCTTTTTCATATATAAAGGATGTTGAAGTGTCATGATGCCTACTAATTTCAAATGATCACACACACAAATAGAAATAAAGTAAACGTGGCAAATGTTAGTAATTGTTGAATCTAGAGAGAGGAAGTATATGGGTGTTAATTTACCATCCCAATTCTCTGTATCTTTAAACATTTTCAATTAAAAGTTTGAAAAAAGCATCATAGTTTTAAACAAAAGTAAAGAATGGCATCCATCCCTATCCCACTCTGCTCCTGTACTTAACTTGGGCAAGTTAAGTAACCTCCTTGTGGCTCGGGATCTTATCTAAAAATAATGGTAAGGATTGAATGAGTTACTATACATAGAGAAGTTTACAACAGTGTCTGACACTGGTTTTTGTTATTGTTTTTAACCATTTTCCATTTTGTGTTGCTCGAGGGAATTTTGTTAGTGATGGAAAAGGGTGAAAGTCTACTATCCACTATTACTACCTTCCCATCTGCCATACTGCTTCAGAGGATGGATAGAGCTACCTAAGACCAGAAGCAATCTAATCCTAAAACTAGAACTAGAATGTAATTATGAGAAAGAATATTCGACCTCAGTGATGGATGATGGCAATATGACACAGCATAACTCACTTCTTTGCTCTGAACTTCAGCTCTTTCATCTAAAAAACTGAATTGAATCCCATAACTGTATACAAAATCATTTTATAATTTATTTCCTCATCACTAATGAATACTACCTGGTTAGCAGACGTTAGCTGGGATGAATATGTAATTGATTTTAATAAAAAAGTAACAGCACCAAAAGGAAGGGATGACAACACTATTTTTAAACGAATTGATAAGTTCATGTCTATGGTTAACCTGGCCTTTGGTATAGCAAAGATGGAACAAAATGCATATGCACACACCTTGGTGGGACTAGAATATTGGAACATCATTCTCAGAAGTACTCTAGGAAAGACTTTAGATCAGCAGTTAAGAATCCTGGCTTTCGATTCTTTTCTCAAACGAAACTCCTTCCCCCCCAATTATGGAGACTTTTCAAGGAGTAAGTCAAATCCTTAAAAAAATTCACTGCAATCTCTCACCACCAAAATTCTACAAAGGTCTGCTTACTGTATTAGTTTCCTATTGTTGCTGTAACAAATTACCACAAAATTCAGTGTCTTAAAATTACACAAATTTATTATCTTACAGTTCTGAAGGTCAGAAACCTGACACAGGTCTCACTGGGTTAAACTAAAGGTGTTGGTAGGGCTGCATTCTTCTCTGAAAGCTTGAGGAAAGGTTCTGTTTCCTTGTCTTCTCAGCTTCCTGAGGACACCTGCATTCTTTGGCTTATGGCCCCCTTCCATTTTCAAACTCAGCAATGGCTGGTTGAGTCTCTCAACATCTGAATCACATCACTCAGACATTCTTCTGTAACCTTCTGTCATCTTTTAAGAACTCTTATGATTACATTTGACCTATTTGCACCACCCAGGATAATTTACTCTATGGTCATCAGATGAGCAACCTTAATTGTCCCTTGCCACATAACAGAGCATATTCACAGCATATTCTTGAGATGGGGATGAGGACACCTTTAGGGGACCATTATTCTGCCTGCCACAGTCACTAATAACTCCTTTCCGTTGCATCCAAGGTCTCTTTTGGGTTCCGAATTGTCTTCCACCTCCTTCAGGTCCACATTGCACAGTTCTGACTGCCTCTCCCCCCCACACCCACCCCGAACTCTGCTTTCTCGTTTTTGGAAACATCAACATTTCTACCCTACTGATTTACCTGATTTGTTCCCTGTCCACCTGTTGCTTTCACGTTCTCCTCCCCATTCCCCAATTATCAAAAGTCTCTGTCCTTGGGGCCCTCTCTATCAATAAATACTTCTTCAAAGGGTAACCTGAAATCTCCAAATCCACATGTCTGGCCAAGACTTTTCATAACTTTAGGACTATTTCTAATTACCAGCTCATATTGTTAACTGCCATTAACTTTAATTTCAGCATTCTCCAAATATAATAATTATACTACTTATGGTTTCCAACATTCCTTATTTTGTCAGCGGTTTCCCTTTATTTCTTATCTGTTTTTGAAATCTTCATACTTTTTAGTTAAATTAGGGACCACATGTTAATTCTTCCTTTGGAATATCCATTTGCTCTTTTTTCACTACAAAGAATTGTCACAATCCTATTTAAGCCCTTGTCTCCTCATATTAAGATATGTGCAACAATTTCCTTATGTATATATTGCCAACTTAAAAATAATAGAGAACATTGAATATTTCTTACATTCCAAACACGTTTTCCATGAATCATCTAATTTAATCACAATAACTCCACATTAATGACAAATAAATTGAGATGCAGAGAGGTTAAATGATATGCTCAAAATTAATAAGTAGTTTGTGGTAGGTATTCCTAAAAGTAGCTGTTACCATTCAGAACTTTCCAGATCAGGGCAGTCTCCTTATTTTGGATTTGTGTCTAAAACTGTACTTTTTTGAAATGCCCGTTGAAGCTATTCTGAACTTGGAATGGCTTTCAACTATCCTCTTTTCCTACTCAAATCCTGCTTTCACCCTTATCTGAATAATTTTATCTTCTCTAGATTATACACATCAATTCCAAATTTGGAAGCAACTAGCACATATTATTCCCTTTTTATGTTTTAGTCATAGCTCACCATAATATTTCCATGACTAAAACTCAACAAATACAGATTAATTTAAAAATTTCCCTATATACTATGTTTTAGAGGAGTCACATAAAAAATACTATTAATTGGGAAGTTGGGAAATGTAGAGAGAAAAGCAGGAAAGTATTATGGGTAGAACATATTCCTCAAAAGTTCCAATGTTGGGAGTCCTAACTCTTTCAACATACCTCAGGATGAGACAGGGTCTTTACAGAGGTAATGAAGT
Source organism: Herpailurus yagouaroundi (assembly GCF_014898765.1). Lineage (NCBI taxonomy): Eukaryota > Metazoa > Chordata > Mammalia > Carnivora > Felidae > Herpailurus > Herpailurus yagouaroundi. The sequence continues at coordinate 66,901,731 of NW_024412391.1, forward strand.
TAAAAAGAGGTCATTATGGTGAGCCGTATTCAATCATGATTTGTTTCCTTATAAAATGGAAACATTTGGAGACAACCACACACACACACACACACAATGCCATGTAGATGATGGCAGAAATTGGGGTGTTGCTTCTATAAGCCAAGGAACACCGAAGTTGACTAGCAAACCACTAGAAGCTAGGCAGGTAACACAAGAGATTCTCTCCCAACAGCTCTCAGAAAGAACCACCTTGATCTCCAATTTTTAGTTTCCAGAATTGTGGCACAATATATTTCTGTTAAGTCCTTCAGTTTATGGTACTTTGTTACAGTATCCTTAGCAAACGAATACAGGAAATAAGGGAAGAACGTTCTGGATAATCAAGCAGTGAGCTGTCATTTTAAAAATGGTTAGAACTTTGTAATCTACTATAAAAGAGGTAGGATGAACGCCCATGTTTTTAGTCTTAATAAAGTTACTGGTGAATAGGGGAGGGAAGGAAATTGAACAAAAGAATTGGTTTAAAGTGGCATAACCGAAGGCGTCTTTGTGTAATTGAATTCAGGTGCTAAGTCTTTGTCATTTACCATGCCCAGAACCCCCTCCTTTGATCACCACTGTTTTTAACCCAGTTTTTACAGATAAACCTGTATAAACTTTTGATGAACGTGTTACAAATTTGGCAGTATGGCATTAGTGGTTCTTTAAAGCAGGTGACTTTTTCTGGTTTCTATTTTTATAGGAAAGGCCATGTGTACACATTACATTGTTCTTATAATTTCTGTTGACCTCGAAGTAGTACCAGTTCATGGAAAGATTTGTTTTTGAAAGTGAGGCTTATTACAGAGTACTCTTCTTTTGCCTCACTAGGATTTGGTTGACCAGAGACTTTTATTTACTGTCATCTAATGTTTCAAATCCATTCAAAGCCAAAAGCTTTTACTCAGCACCTGCTCTTGATTTGAAGTATCATTTTCAACCTCCCTCAATTTGTAGCAAACCATATACAATAAAACTGAAGGAATATTTTAGCTTTATAATTATATCCTTTTTCTTATTATAAGAGAATTACACCATGGTCTTCTTAAAGCCTTTTATATTGGAATAATAACAGTAATAATGTTTGATAACAAATAAGAAAATGAAGCCACTGGTGAAAGATACTGGCAATTTCAGAAAAATATATTGAAATATGTGCCATGAACAAAGGAAGCTTTTGTCCTTCATTTTCGACTTTCAATGCATTTGGAGTTTATAAAATAAATAGAAAAGAAAAACCAACTTTGCCATATATTGCTCCAAAATTAGTTATAATATAAACCGTATAGGCTGATCTTCAAATTTTAAGTATTTCAGAGGACAAGGACATGATTCAAATAATAGCTACGCTTCACATAGCCTAGTATCTGGGCAACCCAATGAATTTAATTTCTATCACAAATACATTAACTACTAACAGTCATATAATGAGAAACAGAATAAGTACAAAATTTAGAACTGCCTAAAATTAATGATTGGTGATGGCTAGAAATGGTAGTGGATATTGTCCCTGGCTTTTTCATTCTTTTGATAGCCAAGTGAGGTAATAACCCCACCTGTTACTCCTGAATACTCACATGGAAATACTACAACTTTCCAACATATATGTTTTTCTCTCTCCTATTCTCATTTCTTTTACCTACCTGACTTTGCTTTTCCTTCAGCTGGCTTGTGACACCCAACTTAAGGCTAGAGAGACTCCTGATACTTTCCCTCTATTTGCCAAGCTCCAAACACAAAACAAAACAAAATGCTACCCTTAAGTAGCTGTTTAAAAAAATAAAATTTTCATTATTGTTTAACTTTGCAGTAAATATTACAGCTTGTTGTCTGCCAACATTTATTAACTATGTTTATTTAAATGACTTAATTACAAGGTATAAACTCTTGTAAGGCAAAGACTTTTTTTTAATTATAAAATACATCAGTCTCTCAAAAAGGTTAAAAAAACCCCAAACTCTCATGTACCCACCACCAAACTTAATAAATGACCCAAAGGCAATATAGTGTAGTGTTTAAAAGAGATAATATATGTGAAAATCTCAGCACAGTGTCCAGCATATGGAAACATTACTGTGTTAGATATTATGAATACCAGCACAGATCATGTACTCAAACAAAATTTCTGGATTTGTTTCACTTGTCTATTCCATAAGGAGACAGATTTAAACTGAATCTGATACTCAAGGGTTTAAAAATATACATTAAATTCATTTCACAATTTGGTCTTCAAACAAAATGTTACCATGTTTTTGAAATAAGATGTCCTCTGTGCAAGGTTTACAATTTAGACTACTGCTTTCACTGCTGCTTTGAAACATTTTTTTTAAATTGTATTCTGTATGCTTCATTTTTTTAATAGCTGTTATCTATAGATTTAAAGTAATCTCAATGCCCAATGTGAGGCTTGAACTCACGACCCTGAGATCAAGAGTTGCATTCTCCACTGACAGAAACAGCCAGACACCTGAAACATTATTTTAAATGTAACTAAAAGATATTACAAATTTCTAGAGAGAATCTACCTTTATTAAGTAAGTTTTTTTTTTTTATCTGAACTTTGCAAACCCTGTGAAACTACTTGGAAAATACTCCATGTACTTATGTACATTTTTGGAAAGAAAAAAAAATCTTTAGCTTTCATTAACTTTCTCAAAGAAATCTCTGTGCTCCCTCCTCCCAAAGCAAATGAATACTGAGCAAAGATATGTAACTTCACAATAAAACTAACTAGATAAAAGCTTAAATAATTTTGACCTCAATTTTCCCATTATGACTTTTTTCCCAATTATATACATGTTTACCACTTAAAACATTAATTTTCCATAAAGTTCATGTTGGTATGATAATATGGATATATATTGCAAAAATAATGTTATAAGTTTCTGGAATATTCTTGTTCACAGGTGACATCTTCAAAGCACAGATCCAACTTCACAGTATGATCTGCTTAATACTTAACATGCTGATGCTACAAACTTGTAATTCATGACGGTAAATGAATCTGACACAAGCTCTTCAAGAACTACTGGGACGTGGTAAAAATTTACTATACATAGCACATTGATAGTCTGGCTATTCAGTAATATAAAAATTAAGTCTTCCAGGGGCGCCTGGGTAGCTTATTTGGTTAAATGTCTGACTTAAGCTCAGGTCACGTTCTTACAGTTTGTGAGTTCGAGCCCCTGGTTGGGCCCTATGTGGACAGCTCAGAGCCTGGAGCCTGCTTCAGATTCTGTGTCTCCCTCACTCTTTCTGCCCCTCCCCAACTCATGCTCTCTGTCTTTTCTCTCTAAAACTAAAATAAATAAATAAATAAATCTTCCAAAAAGTATATATATTTTGAAAGGTAAAAATGACAAAAAATCTTGCTTAAGGACAAAATAAATGGCATCTGAGATGTTAGTATATTTATTTCAAGATAAATCTTTACTTTTTAAAATGTATGTTTGATAAAATAAAAAGGGATCCAGATTTTCTCCTTCTGTTTAGAATAAAAATTAACCATCAACTTTTCAGTAACTAGAAGATACAAATAATGGAACATTATAGTGAGTTACATAACACAGTGCTTCAGTTAGTTGTGGAGTAGTAACCATGGCATTGCTGACAGAGCAAATAAGAAATAGTTCCTCTTAATCCTCAGCACACATCTACTATCCTTTGCCACAGCAGAAAATAAGATTATGGTGTCAGAACTTCAGAAATTTACCTGATGAAACTGTCCTCACATTACTACTTGTTTATATTTAGGAAATAATAAGAGTAAAATAGAAAAATGACACTAAAGTTATAAATGTAAAACATGCCCATATGAAACATGGTCCTAACGATCAGTACAGATGTTCAAATTCTGCATGTTCTCCTCACTCTTAATTCTTTGTTGTAAAGTGGAACCAGATTATTCTAATTTCCCAGTTTCTGCTACTGAATGTAAGATCCATAGGGAAGCAGATCCTGTCTGCTTTCTTCAACCCTATACATGCTGTGCCTTGCATAGTGCCTAACATAGCAGAAACAATAAATACCTGTGCCATGAAGAAAAAAGAAATACAAAAGAAAGCCAGTGATCTGGGGCTTAGAATGAGAGGTGGGAGTGGGGAACAAAAAGTAGAACAAATAAAAGTGAATAATGCTTGTAAAAACTCATTCACAGTGTCATATCAGAAGAAATTTAAGTAGAATATTGACATATTTATTTAATACTTATTGCTATATGTAAAGGCTTCACTAAGCCTTAAATTCCAAAATAATTTGTAATAATTTAAAAGCGGCTTTGAAGAATTTTTTTTGCACTTTGGGTTATAATATTTATGTATGTATGTATGTAATTTTAAATTTACTCTTTTTAATTTACATCCAAGTTAGTTAGCATATAGTGCAACAAGGATTTCAGGAGTAGATTCCCTTAATGCCCCTTACCCATTTGGCCCATCTCCCTTCCCTCCACCCCTCCAGTAACCCTATGTTTGTTCTCTATATTTAAGAGTCTTTTATGTTTTGTCTCCCTCCCTGTTTTTATATTATTTTTGTTTCCCTTCCCTTATGTTCATCTGTTTTGTATCTTGAAGTCCTCATATGAGTTAAGTCATATTTGTCTTTTTCTAATTTCACTTAGCATAATACCCTCTAGTTCCATCCACATAGTTGAAAATGGTAAGATTTAATTCTTTTTGATTGCTGAGTAATACCACATCTTCTTTATCCATTCATCCATCGATGGACATTTGGGCTCTTTCCATACTTTGGCTATTGTTGATAGTACTGCTATAAACATTGGGGTGCATGTGCCCTTTGAAACAGCATACCTGTATCCCTTGGATAAATGCCTAGTAGTGTAATTGCTGGGTCATAGGGTAGTTCTATTTTTAATTTTTTGAGGAATCTCCATCCTTTTTTCCAGAGTGGCTGCACCAGTTTGCATTCCCACCAGCCGTGCAAAAGAGATCCTCTTTCTCCACATCTTTGCCAACATCTGTTGCTGCCTGAGTTGTTAATGTTAGCCATTCCGACGGGTGTGAAGTGGTATCTCATTGTGGTTCTGATTTGTATTTCCCTGATGATTAGTGACGTGGAGCATTTTTTCATGTCATTTGGCCATGTGTGTATCTTCCTTGGAGAAGTGTCCATTCATGTCTTTTGCCCATTTCTTCACTGGATTATTTGTTTTTTGGGTGTTGAGTTGGTAAGTTCTTTATAGATTTTGGATACTAACCCTTTATCTGATGTGTCATTTGCAAATATCTTCTCCCATTCTGTCGGTTGCCTTTTAGTTTTGCTGATTGTTTCCTTTGCTGTATAGCTTTTTATTTTGATGAAGTCCCAATAGTTCATTTTGCTTTTGTTCCCCTTGACTCCAGAGATATGCTGACTAAGAAGTTGCTGCAGGGGTGCCTGGGTGGCTCAGTTGGTTAAGCGTCCAATTTCGGCTCAGGTCATGATCTATTGGTTTGTGAGTTCGAGCCCCACATTGGGCTCTGTGCTGACAGTTCAGAGCCTGGAACCTGCTTCAGATTCTACGTCTCCCTCTCTCTCTGCCCCTCCCCTGCTCATGCTCTGTCAGTAAATAAACATTAAAAAAAAAATTAAAAAGAAATGGGGCACCTGGGTGGCTCAGTTGGTTAAGTGTCCGACTTTGGCTCAGGTCATGATCTTGCAGTTCATGAGTTCAAGCCCCACGTCGGGCTCTGTGCTGGCGGCTTGGAGCCTGGAGCCTGCTTCGGATTCTGTGTGTCCCTTTCTCTTTGCCCCTCCCCTGCTCATGCTCTGTCTCTCAAAAATAAATGATGAAAAAAAAAATTTAAGAAGCTGCTGCGGCCAAAGTCAAAGAGGTTTTGCCTGCTTTCTCTTCAAGCATTTTAATGGCTCCCTGTTTTACATTTAGGTCTTCCGTCCATTTTGAGTTTATTTTTGTGTATGGTGCAAGAAATTGGTCCAGGTTCATTTTTCTGCATGTCGCTGTCCAGTTTTCCCAGCACTACCTGCTGAAGAGACTGTCTTTATTCCATTGGATATTCTTTCCTGCTTTGTCAAAGATGAGTTGGCCATACATTTGTGGGTCTATTTCTGGGTTCTCTATTCTGTTCCATTGATCTGAGTGTTTGTTTTTGTGTCAGTACCATACTGTCTTGATGATTACAGCTTAGTAAATACAGCTTGAAGTCCATGAAGAATAAATTTGAAAGCTAATTAACTTGCCACTGTATGTTAGCCAATTTGACAATAAGTTATGTTTTTAAAAAAGCTAATTAACTTGCTACTATTTAAAAAAAAACCCTTAGGTTTACATAATGAACTCATTTGGGTAAAAAGATAAATGAATAAAAAATTCTGCCAGAATATAAGAAACTATTAACAGTGGTTTTCTCTGGGAAGGACCGGATGGCCCTACACAGGAAGATGGGAACTTTTCTTTTTCCCTTTATATGCTTTGCACTGTTTAAATTTTGTTTTTTTTTTTTACAATGAACATATATATATATATATATATATAATAAAACTAATTAAGATATATATGCTTTGCACTGTTCAAATTTTTTTTACAATGAACATATATATTATAATGAAACTAATTAAGAAAAAATATCCAATTTGAATTTTTGAAACTACAACAGAAATTGAGAAATTTTAATCTCTTTAGAATATATTGATGATTGATAATACTGTTTAAAGTTTACACTTCTTATTACTTCTCTTTACTAAAATATGAGAATAGACAACAAAACAGGTATGGGCACAACAAAATGAGATACACCAGTCTGATCCAAAGCAGGAAAAAATACTTACACTTAAGAAAGAAAAATGTCTAAAAGGTGAAATTACAAACATCTACCTGCTAGCTTCTGTTAAATATTATCAGTGATCTTCACTACAACTGAACATAAGTTGAAATTTAGGGTTCTGAGGTTTTCCAATTAAACGAACTATCACATATTTAGTACAATCAGGTACAAGACAGACTCAAAAACAAAACCTAGTTGCTCATTCTAATAATATCCTAGGATAAAAAAATTTCTCTCTCTCTCTCTCTCTCTCTCTCTCTCTATATATATATATATATATATATATATATATAAATAAATGACCTCACTAGAGACACCATAATACAGGAATATCAGGATTTTGTTTTAGGTGAATTGGCCATAAAATTACAAATTGTCATTTTTAGCTTTAAGTTACTTTTTTACTATCAATGCACTTAACTACAAAACAAGAAAGTATGGTTCTTGAATGATGGCATATATATCAGAAGGTTAATAATAACTAACCTAAAAAAACAGGTCTTTGAAATGAACACAATTTCTATATCTTATTATTTTACTTATTTATTTTTTTGAGAGAGAGTGTGTGTGTGCATGCATGCATGTGAGCAAGGGAGAAACAGAGAGAATGAGAGAGAGAATCCCAAGTAGGCTCCATGCTGTCAGTGCAGAACCTGACACGGAGCTCAATCTCACAAACCGCGAGATCACGATCTGAGCCTAAACCAAGAGTCAGACACTTAACCGAATGAGCCACACAGGGGCCCCTTGATATCATTTTTAATAGATTTAAATTACATCTATCTGGGACTAGTAACACCATTCTTTGGTGGTGGCTCATTATAAGATATTGTATTAGAAATCTGTAAATTAAGCAACTGTTTCTTATGATATGCACCATTTTCCTGGTTGGCATGTTCATCCAGAGATTTTCTTATATAGTTCTTTAATTCTTCAATTCCTTCTCCCGTAATTGCAGAGATGGGGATGATGTGTTGGAACTCCACAGTCCTCTCTGGAATCATGTTTTTCTTAAATAAATGCAAAAAATCTGAAACAGAGAAACTCAAAACTAAGCTGATTTTCATGGTCTTTGAAAAGAAGTTAAAATTATGTTAGAGGTTTGATTTATGAACCAAAAACTTGGCATTTTTAATTCTTTTTTTCCTTCCCTCATTAATAAGCTCTCAGAATCTTTTTACAAATGACAATGATAAGATTATTTGCACATGATAGGTGCTTAGCAAATATTTGTTGGATGAATATGTTTTAAACCAAATTAAGAATAAATTAAAGATAAATCATATATGATTTACTTACAGAAGCAATAAATTTGGTTTTCTTGGAGAGTTCAATGAAGTCAGACAACATATGTCTGAAAGACATTATGTATAAAAATAACATCATTCACGAGTGGGACATTCTAGCTTGCCTCAGTATATAGGTGGCCTTTAGCTTCCCTAAAATACAGACTTATCACTAGTGGTAGGAGCCATACTAAAACTGAAAAGGGTGTGGGGACAGTTCAAGGGTAGATGATTTCAGATGAGTCTGGTTTATCACCCCAAAGGGACTGACATATTACTTTTTGTCCACTTCCCTGCTTCCAAGACAATGGGCGGGGGAATGGCACCCTGATGGGATGGGTTAACAGAAAGGCTAGACTGGGAGAGACTGGACAAGCTAACATGGAGCTTGGTTTCTGAAATTCATATGTCCCCAAAGAAATCTAAAGAAGCTAACTCAGGAATTATCACTGAGGGGACTATGTTTTGTTTTACGACAGTCCAAAATAGGCACAAACCCTTGAGTTACCCTCCCTTCTGATACCTCCTCTAAAAATTCCCTTTTCTGCAAGAACAATTAGCAAACAGATCTAATGACTTCATAAAGCAAGTGACATTAAGGAATTAAGATTATTGAGTAGTTCCAAGGGTATTTATATTCTAAGAGTAATTTATTAACTTAAGGTCATCTCCAATACATAAATGACACAGTGGAAAGATTTTTGAGAGGAGAGAAAGGATCTTCTGGTGCTTTCTGCTAGTCCTAGTACACTAGAGTTTATGTTCCCAAATTTTTGTGCCAAGGATAAAAACAGAAAAGTTAGTACCATTTACAAACATATTAGCCACCTTCCGTCCACCCTACTTTTCCTCATTTGTGAAGAGGTCCTCTACTAGCTTCAGAAAAGTGAAAGCATCATCGCTGCAGGATACGAAGTGTTCTGCAAAGGTCAATATTCAAAACTGTAGAGAGTCTCTTTAAGTTCCTTTACACAAAGTGGTCCATTTAGGAACAAATTTTCAAACATATAAATCCTTTTGCAGTTACAGCTTCTATTATTCTATGTAACACATACACAGGTATTCAAGTTCTTTTTAGAAGATTAGTACCCTTCAGAGACCTATAGAGCTAGCATTGCAAAGATACATACCTCTTTAAAACTATCTGCTCTGGGGAGCGCCTGGGTGGCGCAGTAGGTTAAGCGTCTGACTTCAGCCAGGTCACGATCTCGCGGTCCGTGAGTTCGAGCCCTGCGTCAGGCTCTGGGCTGATGGCTCAGAGCCTGGAGTCTGTTTCCGATTCTGTGTCTCCCTCTCTCTCTGCCCCTCCCCCGTTCATGCTCTGTCTCTCTCTGTCCCCAAAATAAATAAACGTTGAGAAAAAAAAAAATTTAAAACTATCTGCTCTGGTTTTAAATTTGTGGTGTATTAGGGTAATAAAGTTCTAGAACTTGTTAAGTACGTTAAAGTAAAAGAATTTACAGGTAAGATGTTGACTTTTTCCTCTTCTGATCCAAATCCCATTAATTCTTTAAGGGCCCAGTTTAAGTTTTACTTCTTCATGAAGCCTGACCTCTTCTTTCGTCTCTTCTAATTTACTGTCCACATCACAAGTCTGAAACTTGATTATATTACAGTGTTAAAGTTTCATATGGTATGCATTCTTTCTTCATACTTTTTTTAAGAGTAGAACTGGCAGTTTTCTTATCCATTGATTATACCATTTAGCAATCTCTGCACACAAGAGGTAATCATTAAATTGACATTAAATGAACAAATGTATTTACCTTTAGGATTCTGGAGTTGATTCATCAGTACATGGAACATATCTTGGGCACCTGGCAAGTCCATTTTATTAACTGCCAGGAGTGCAGGTTTTGTCTGAAGTTCCTCTTTGTACAACTCCAACTCCTTTAAATAAAAAAAGAAAAACCAAACAATTGTATTAAAATATCTGTATAGATCACCTATTTGGTAATATCTTTACTATGCAGGCCTGGGTAATCAATCTACAGCCCACTCACATTCCTGAAATGCAATAAACCCCAACAACCACAAAACTAAATGACAAAATTCATAAAATGCTTACTGGTTAGGTCATGTGTTAATATATTTTAATTCAAATAATTCAATATATTTAAATTAAAATTGAATTTAATTCCAATATTTTAATTCAAAATCACAGTTGTGATTTTGTGCCAAGGTCCAAATACAGATATCTAGACATCTATTAAGCCGATAAAATTCAGAAGCAAATAATGACAACTTAATGTTACACTTGTATTATTCTTGGAAAAAGTAAGTGTACTTAGGAGTAAATCTTCATAACCATGGAGTAGGCAAAAGTTTCTTAGCTATGACACCAATATACAAGCAAAAGAAAAAACAGACAAACGGAACTTCATTAAAATGTAAAATTCTGTGCTTCAAAAAAATATAAAGAAAATGAAGACAACTGATGGAGTAATGGGTTGGGGTGCCTGGGTGGCTTAGTCGGTTAAGTGTCTGACTCTTGGTTTTGCTCAGGTCACGATTTCAGTTTTTGAGTTCAAGCCCGCATCAGGCTCTGTGCTGACAGTGCAGAGCCTGCTGGGGATTCTCTCTGTCTCCTTCTTTCCCTGCCCCTCCCCTGCTTGTGCTTGCTCTCGCATGCTCTCTCTCTCAAAATAAATAAATAAAAACTTAAAAAAAAAAAAAAAAGTGGAGAAAACTGACAGAATGGGAGAAAATATTTGTGAATCATATATCTGGTATGGATTTATTTCCAAAATATAAAGAACTGTTACAACGCAAAATAAAAAGACAAGTAACCCAATTAAAAATTGGGCAAAGTATTCTGAATAGACATTACTCCAAAGACATACAAATGGCTAATAAGCACATGAAAAGATGTTCAACATCATTAATCATTAGAGAAATGCAGATCAAAACCATAATGAAATACCACTTCATACCCACTAAGATAACTAAAATAAAAAAGACAGACAATAACAAATGTTGGCATTCATGTGGAAAAAATGGAATGCCTCACATAACATTGCTAGTGCGATTATAAAATAGTACGATGATACAGCCACTCTGTTAAAGTCTGGCAGTTCCTCAAAGTGTTAAACATTGATTTCCCATATTATCTAGCGACTCTAGTCCTAGGTATATACCCAAGAGAAATGAAAACATGTCCGTACAATAACCTGTATTCAAATGCTCACAGAAGCATTATTCATAATAGACAAAAATTAACAAGGATATAAGATATAAAAAGTCCTGGAGGTAAGAGACATCATGCTGTGTTAAAGAGAAATCATACGGCTGATAATAGAAAGTAAGGCAGGAAGGGCACAGATGAACTGCTAGGTAGGTGCCAACTCTTGCCAGACCTCAAAAACCATGTTCAGGGTAAGATGTTAACCTAACAGCAGTGGGGGACCATTGAAGCATTTTAAACAAGGAAAAAACATCAGCTTGATTCTTTCACAAAGATCACTCCAGTTGCCAAATAAAAAATGGACTAGAGAATGGTATAATAATAGCCATTATATGGTGACAGATGGAGGCGACACTTGTGGTGAGCACAGCATATTATATAGAGTTGTTGAATCACTATGTTGTACACCTGAAAATAATATAACTTTGTGTGTCAACTAAATTTCAATTAAAAAAAATGGACTGGAGAGAGGTGAGACTGGAAACAAGGAGATTACATTCTAGTGAAGGGGGGTTGATTGTAACAGTGTGGATGAAGATAAGTAGATGAATTTCAGAGAGATTTAAGATATAGAACTGACAGGGCTTAATGCAGGTGGTGAGAAAGAATCAAGACCAACACGCAGGTTTCTGGTTTATATACCCAGTAAAGTTCTTGGGGAAGATGAAGAGTTAAAAAAAAAAAAAAAGTTAGTTTTATACTAACTAAAATAACTAAGTTATTTTATAAGTCTGATAACTTAATGGGACATCCAATCAAAGATATCTATTAGGCAGCTGATCGAAAGCACAACCAAAAGATCTAAGCATCAGAAACAGATTTGGCAGTCATCAGTATATTAACTGTAACCAAATGCTACTTAAACAATGAACAGGAAAGAGCACAAAAAATAGACGAAGAAACAATCTAAAAAGTAGGAATAAAAAGTTCAAGCAAAATAAATTCTGAGAAATATGTAACAAGGATTTGGAACCAAACAAGATTTTATTGGTTGTAACAGTTTGAAGAGTAGGTTAATACAGAAGAACTGGAGAAAGTAGGTTTAGATAATTCTTTGACATCAAAGCTTCAAGAAGTAGAGGTGGAACATATATTTATTCTAATTATCTGTTATTTAATACAGTCCTATAGGCCTACATATTAGACCAAATGCAGAACACAGTAAAACAGAAAACCTACTTTTGTAAGAAGTATTATGGTTTCAAAGGCAGTTCTGAATTGAGTTTGGGAAGAAAGCTGAAATCCAGAAATATCGACCTAAAAAAAGATGGAAAGAGACAGTCTCTAACATAAAAACAACATAAAAACAGTTATAAATTTCTGTTTTGAAATGTTTTACTCTCTCAAGTTAAAAACAATTTCTCAACCTATACACTATTGGTAATTTAGTAATTCAAAATAAGTAAGAGAAACTGTGGTGTTAGGATAGCTATAATTATTCTGATAAAATTACAATCATTAATGAAATGAGAAAGCAGTATAGATAAGGCAATTTGTATGTACTTATACAGATAATCTAATGTATGGCTTTAGCACCACAAATGAAGTAGGAAAGAGATACTATACAACATAGCAGAATGTTGACAATCTTAAGGAATTAAACCTTGAAAAGTAGAGCCAAATTTACATCTGATACAGTAATGCCATTTCCACCCCTACAATATAATTGAATTATTTACTGTATTTGACCCCCATTTAAACACTTAGTGGAATAACATATGATACTACCTTATCTTTAAAACTTATTGCCATAAACAATTTCTAGGAAAACTAAACTCATTGATTTTCACATTCATTTGTATATTACATTGGTATGCATATGACTTACAACAAAAAGTAGTTGTCTAGTTCTTTCTATATGCTTGAGGAATTTGTGGCCCATTCCTTTGTTCATATGCGCTCCTTCTATTAAACCAGGAAGATCAGCTACTGATATCTAATACAAAGTTAAATGGTTTGATGAAAAAGAAAACAATTATATCCACAGATTTTCATATTTCAAATATAAATAGTTTCTAATTTGTGATTACCACTGACTCTTTATAAAGCCAAGATACCTTTATAACAAAATAAATGTTCTAAGAATCAAAATACTTTGTTATCAAAAATTAGAGTCCCAGTTTTACTTATTAATCTAATAATCTAAGAATTCTAGGGATTAGTTTAACATTAATAACATAAATCCTTTTTAGAATTACATTAATTATATTGTTCAATATGAACCTGTCATAGAATTTCAACTTTGTAAATTCTTAAAAGTACAGAAGGATATTAATTCAGCATTTACTTAGTATAGCTCTGTCATTTCAAGTTTTAAATTCTATATGTAATTGATTATTTGGCACTATTGTTCCTTTTTTGTTCATGTTCTACCAGGAGGACTACTGAAGATTCTTGATAAGTAAAGGACATAATGTTCCTATTAACTTCTTTTTGAAATGTTAACCATTAATTTACATTTGTGGTTTTCAAAACTCACTGCACATTATAAACACCCAGGGATCTTTGGTTTCAAATCTCTGGAGCTCAGGCTTCATTTATCATTGTTCTGCTGAAGCCATCCAGTTAATTCTGATGTGCAGTAATTGATGAGAAGCACTGCTTTACACAAACTGCCCATGTGGATAGGATTTCAGAATTTTAAAGGCAATTGTGGCTAAGTGACAAAGTAGTTACCTAGACAAAATACAACAGAGGTCTCATGTCCTAAATTTTTTTTTCATGTCCTAAAATTTTGTTTGGAGGTTCTCCACTGAGAATTTTGTTATTGAGAATTAAGTTTCCCTTAAAATTTACAATGTACTCTTTTCCTCTAAATATTGCTCTCCATATTCATATTATCCTGTATTTGTAACTTTATTATTCAATATTCTGTATAATTGCTGGAAGCATTTCATTTTTTACTGTTATATCACTATTAAAAATGAATATAAATCTTAATGTCTTTTAATTAGGTCAGTGAATTATATAAAACTACACTGATACATCATCACCTTAAGTCCATACTTTACATTAGAGTTCACTTTTGGTGTTGTACACTGTATGGGCTTTGACAAACATATAACATGCATCCACCAGCACAGTATCATACACAATAGTCTCACTGCCCTATAAATCGTCTGTGCTCTTCTATTCATTCTTTCTGTCCCCTTAATTCTTGGTAACCAGTGATTTTTTTGTTATGTCCATAGTTTTGCCTTTTACCAGAATGTCACATAGTTAGAATCATACTGTATGCAGTCTTTTCAGATTGGCTTCTTTCAGTTAGTAATATGCATTTAAGGTTCTTCCATGTCTTTTCATGGCTTGATAGCTCAATTCTTTTTAATGTTAAATAATATTCCATTATTACCACAATTTATTTATCCATTCACCTGCTGAAGCATATCATGACTACTTCCAAGTTTTGGCACTTATGAATATGACTGGTACAAACATCCATGTGCAGGTTTTTGTGTGTATGTTAAGTTTTCAATTCATTTGGGTAAATACTAAGGAGCACAATTATTGATCATACATTATATATTTTAAAAGTTTATTACTTCCATTTTTTATTTATTTTTACTCTAATTATTCAAACTGTCTATAGTTCTTCCTTATCAAGGAAAAATAACTTAATAGCTAGACCAGAATCCTCTTCAATTAAAACCTTTTTTTTTTTTTTTTTTTTTTTTTAGAAAGAGAAAGTTGGAATAAAATCAATTCCATGAACTTTAGAAAATGCTTTTAGGAAACAAAAATCAATAATCAAATATGGCAGTAAAATATGGAATTGCAATGAGAACAAACAGAGATCAAAGAGATAAAGAAGATAGGATGCTGTAATGATAAACTGGACCTAAAATTTGGAAGGAGAAGGAAGTTATATTCTTATACAATATTTTACTATGATTGCAGTCAATAGAATTGAATTGTTAATGGTTCCATTTACCAAAAACAAAATCCTGGTAATTTTTCTCCCCCTAA
Organism: Herpailurus yagouaroundi; assembly: GCF_014898765.1. Taxonomy (NCBI): domain Eukaryota; kingdom Metazoa; phylum Chordata; class Mammalia; order Carnivora; family Felidae; genus Herpailurus; species Herpailurus yagouaroundi. The sequence goes on from NW_024412391.1 coordinate 66,916,970, forward strand.
CACCACAGAAACAATAAAATATTACAAAGTCCAAGGGCCAAAAGCAAGTACTTTCCCTTCTAACCAACTGTGTTACTTTAAAAATACTCACCTGTCTGAAATCATTATACACAATCTTTCCAAGTTCAGGCTGTAATGTTGTAACTGAAAGAAAAAACAATAAATTAAGGCTAGAATAAAGGCTGGTACTCTCAAAATTGTCTTAGCCTCATGTATAAAATAAATAGTATTTCTTTTTTGTGAACAATTTAATTCAGATTATGTTCTCATTTGTTGGAATGGAAAATATAATTATAATCTGCATTGCCATAGATCTAATATAATTAGAGGGCTTCAAAGTTCTTTTATTGTACTTTAAGGATTGTGGTAAAGGTGTTGGTGGGTAGAGGAGAATTTAGGTTTCTATCACTGGGTCTATCGATGAAACTTCTCTAGTCCTTTTCTCATTCAGTTATCCTCAAGCCTCATCAGTTTAGAAACTAGCCTCCTTCCTACAACTCTGAGCTTTTCTTCCTCTTTCCTTCTCAAGAGTCCCTGTATCATAACAATAAATATTGGTTATGTAATTTATAGCAATTAGTCCAAAATTAATTCTACTCCCTCAGAGTCTAATTTTAGAATGGCTTTTATTTTCCAGGTTAATGTATGTTTTGTATCTTTTTGTTTAATGATGGCAAAGATTCTGTCACATTCAATCATTGGTCTAAACCTTCATTATATTTCATCTAACTACTGCAATAGCATATTTTTCCCAGACCAATTTTCTGACCCATGCCATTCCATTCTCTATATATTCTATTCAGAGAGATGTTTTTGAAAAGCAAATCTAATCATTTTATCCTTCTTTCCCTTACTACATGCTCTCTAGACACACAAATCTCCCTGCTACTACAGAGCTTTTCTGTACATGCTATTTCCTCTAGCTGAAACACCTTTCACATCCACTGTGTGTCACTGATTCACTCATGTATTCTTCACACCTCAGCCCTAGCATCACACTTTCCCAAAGGAGTTTTAAGCAGCCACCTACACTCTTTCATAGAATATTATATTCCCTCATAGTCATGTGTGATATATGTGCCTTCCCCTACTGGTCTGTAAGCTCAGTAAGAGTCAGAACGGTATCTGTTTCTGCTTACCAATCTTTGTAACTCCAGTACCTACTGTACTTCACAGAAATAAATACTTGCTAAATGAAAGTACAGTGCTTAATAAAGGGTAGATGCTCATAAAATCGTAATTAAATTAAATAAATGATTATGCAACAGAGAAATAAATGCAACAAAGCAAGTGCCTAACAAGTGCTAGGAACTTTGCTGAGGGCTACAGAGGTTTCAAGGATTAATGGGAAATGCATGTATTCTATCAACCAAGAGTTTTCAAACTAAAGCGACGTCAGAGTTGTCATTTTTTCATACTCAAAGGAAGTGCAGTCTTTAAAAGTTTACCTACACACATTAAAATATACAACAAATTACACTTACATGCATAATCTGCGATTGCAGGTTTTGCATGAGAAACCTGACTTAGCAAAGAGGATTTTCCTGCATTTGGGAATCTGAAATGGGAAAATAAAATAATGTATTAAAACAAGTATTATTAATACTTGCTTATCTCTGAATTTTTAACACCTCAGGAAGTAGATTTCTTGGATATTTTCTGAGAATAAAAGTAGAATATAAATTAAAAATAATCTTGAAAAACTTGAGCAACAAAATATACATATGAAAAAATTAAAAACAAATTCATGCTGGACACTAGAGATGTTTTAGTATCTCTGAGAATAAATAATTCAATTATCTTTAAAAAACCTGCAAATCATAGGAAAACAAAAAGAAACTAATAAAAATATCTATAATCCACTAATTGTAGCCAAATAATGACAAAATATTGCTTATACTGCTTTGTAGATTCTTTTAAACATTTTATATGAACATTTCCAAATACATACAAAAGTGGAGAGAAGTAATGCATCCCCTTTAGCCATCACCTAGCTTCAACAAATAACACATTCCCAAAACTTTTTTAAAGTTGGTTTGTTTGAACAGGGACACACACAAGGTCCGTGCATTACAACTGGTTGATGTATCTGTTAAATTTCTTATGGTAAAGGTCCTCCATCTTGTTTCCCCTCTGCAACTTTATTTTTAAGGAAACTGGGTCATTTGTCCTATAGCAGCATTTGTTTCCCATAGTCTGGATTTTTTTTTGTTGTTGTTGGCACCCCCATGATGTCCTTTAGCATGTTCCTTGTGCCCCAGATTTTCTATAAATTGTTAGTTTGATATAAAGCCTTGATCAGGTTTAGTTTTGATTTTTTTTTTCCTGAAAGACTACTTTCATAGTTAGTTGCCTGCTTTTTAAACTGAATAATACATGATGAACACCTTTCAAGGCCCACTGTAATTTACTTAACTAATTTCCTATTGTTAAGCATTTAGGTTATCTCCAACTTTTTATTAGGAATAACACACAAAAAAATATGTATAGCTAGAAAGACATATATCAACATTACAGTCACCTGCATGTGCTAGAATTAATAAACAACTATTTTTGGCAAATTTTCTTTCAGCATTTACTTATCTATTCATTATCTAGCTTTTTTCTTAAAACTTTAAATACTACAGTTATTTTCGTTGAACTTTTACACACACTTTAACCTCCTTCTTGAGATACATTTCTTGATGAGAAAATGCTGAATTAAAATAGCTGTTTATTGTAGGGGCACCTGGGTGCTCAGTCAGTTAACTGTCCAACTCTTGATCTTGGCTCAGGTCATGATCTCATGGTTGGTGAGATCACACCTCGCATTGGGCTCTGTGTTAATAGTAAAGAGCCTGCTTGGGATTCTCTCTCTCCCTTGCTCTCTGCCCCTTCCCTGCTCATGTGCACTCTCTCTAAGTAAATGAATAAACTTTAAAAAAAAATAAATAAAATAAAATAAAAACTAGATGTTTGTTTTAAAGGCTTTTATTTTATTGCTAAATTTACCTTAAGAAAGGCCCACCATATAAGGAAGAAAGTACTAGGAACAGGCATCACTTAAGAGAGGATTCCTCAGTTCCATTCAGATATTTTCATTATATTTATCCAAAAAATATTTATTAAGCATTAATTTATATCAAGCAATATACTAGGCATCAAAAATAAAGCAATCAAGGAGATAAATGTGATCCCTGCTTTTACGCTTTTCACTGAAATTGGAAAAAGTTCTTCTTTCAAAACCTGCCAAACTTGCACTGGGAATAATGGTGTAATACTTTGGAAATATTAATATGAAATCCTACATAAATTCTATAAAAAATTATTCTATAAGAATTCAATAAAAATTCTACCTCTTAGTAGAACTTTTAACTTTAAAAATAAATCTAATTAAAATATCTTATTAAATAGATCTCCCTACAATGAATTTAGAATAAAATGTGAGATTTTTAATGACTCATTTTCCTGTGGAAATACAGTCACCTTTTATCTTATTATACTCACTCAGACTCTTATAACTTTTTTTAAAAGTTTATTTATTTATTTATTTAAAATAATCTCTACACCCAACGTGGGGCTCAAATGCATGACCCTAAGATCAAGAGTTGCATGCTCTTCCAAATGAGCCAGCCAGGTGCCCCTCGTGTAACTTTTTGAAAAGCAAATTGAAAAAAAAAGGAAAGCAAATTGCAATCATTTTTATCCATGATTATCACTAACTGAACTTCTTTCTTTCCATTATCTTCATATTTTCATAATAGTATTAAACATAGAAAAATGCCAGCAACTATTTCCAAAGAGATCAAAATAAGAGAAGAGAAAGAACGCTAATGATTGAAGAACTGATACTTGAGAGTTTTCCTGGGAAGTGCTTAACAAAAACTTTAGAAGCTGAAATCTAACCTATGCAAAGATCAGATTTGACAACAGCCATACAAGTATGTTAGTTATATGACACCTTTCTTCTAAGGTTCAGTTCATTCCTGAAACCAGCAAACAGGTATCTGTTTATGCTGGTATTCACAGCAATAACTTTTTAATAATAGATGCCTAGTTTAAAAGTACTAAAATACACATGTTAAGTATTGTACGTAAGAAACATGATGCTTTAAAAAAAAAAAAAAAGATGAATGCCTGGGTGGCTTAGTTAAGCATCCGACTTTGGCTCAGGTCATGATCTCACAGTTTGTGACTTTGAGCCCCACATGGAGTTCTGTGCTGACAGCTCAGAACCTGGAATCTGCTTCAGATTCTGTGTCTCCCTCTCTCTCTCTGCCCCTCTCCTGCTCTCTCTCGCTCTCTCTCAAAACACTAAAAAAAATTAAAAAAAAGAAACTTGATGCTTTATATTGACTAATATCATATCTCTGAAAAGCTTAATATTTCACTATATGTACTCCCAATAAGTTGACAATATAATGATGATAATGATAGCAACTACCAATTGTTCATTGAGCATTCATAAATCCAAGGCATATATTATGCCGCAAATGTGTTATCTTACTCACCAGCAATATTTTACCAACATCTAAATCCACTATTAAAAATGGGAAAGGCTTAGAGATGTTCTACAATCTATCCGACACCATCCAGGTGGCCTCCAAAGAATATGAGATTCTAACCCAAACAGTCTCTCACTTGAGTCTCCCATCCTCATTCCAACTTTACTACTCAGCCTTGTGAGGCTATTCTTAGTCTGTAGAGGTGTCTCTATGGAACTTGAAACACATTTTTGTGTCAAATTAGACTGTAAATGGCTATATTCTCAGTCCACAAAACCCTACTAAACCCACAACATTGTGAAATATATACAGTTAATATAGAACCTATGGCTCATAACTAAGGTTTATGGAAAAGACTAAATGTGAACACCAGGATCACATCTTTCCCTGTTACAATGTGAACAGGAATGGGGCCTTTATGAACTCTAAGCCATTGCTGTTAAGACCTAGTAGCTAGACAGGCATGGCAAGAGGTAAGGGATTCAGACTGAAGAGTCTGGTAAAGAAGCAGTGAAATCGCTGGAGTGGAAAATAAAAAGAGCTTAGAAAGAAGCTATGTAAGGTGAGGAATGGAACTGGAAGTTTCAAGTAAAGCCAGCAATAAGGCAGTCTTCCCTACCGTTTTCTTAGGTATTCTATCTGACTACTGTGTAATGCTAAAGTGGGGCCAGGGAGAAAGGGACAGGAGAAATGTAATGTTAAAATTTTCCCTTCATTTCTCTCCTTTCTATCTTGCTATCCATCCCCCTCTGGTCAGGTGTCAGCACTGCAAACCCTACAGCTAAACAGCACTGCTTGATGAAAGAATGGAAGCTGGTGAAGGAGGACAACATTGTGGGGGCTGCAGTACTGAGAATGGACAGATCCTAAGTAGAACAAGAAGGACAGGGAAACAGTCATAGCAAGATCCAACTTGGTGCACAATAGGATCTAAGTCTGATGGTTGAGATGGTCTGGATTGGCCTTTAGCCACCTGATTAATAAAATATCAGTACTTCTATTAAGATTTGTAAGAGTATCTCAATCATTTTATTCTTTTCTTTTACTTTCTCCTACACGTTTCTTAAAATGTGGTTTGGATTTGTAATTTTATTCCTTAATATCTGGTAACATTTTTTACCTTCTTATACTATTGCATTTGATTTTTTTCTTTGTTGATTCATCCTCTAAGATTCCCACTAGCCTACTTAATTGCTCTGATCTTCCTTTCTTTTTAAAAATAAATATTAACTATGAAACTCTATTTTTGCAATATGAAAGTGACTATATTTAGCAGCATTTCTCAAGTATACAAACAATGCACAAAGTCCATAAATTTATTCCATAAGTAACACTGGTCCCAAATTACCATTTATATTTAATTCCTACTCATGAACTCTCGCTCTCAAATTATAAAAATAAAAATATAAATGATACTTACCCTACTAGGCCTATATCAGCTATAAGTTTTAGATCAAGGTGAATGACTCGTTTCTGGCCTTTCAATGGTAAGAAATTTGTAAGTAATTTACCACCAAGACCTCCTTCAGCTACCAAAATTCTGTCCTTCTCTTTATTGAGTTCTCCTTAAAAACACAGAGAAAGATACTTAGAGAAAAGATTACTAAGTGGAGCTAATCAGTAATGACATTTTTTTGTTTATAAACAGATGCCAGAAAATTCCAGTTTATAAATCTACAGGACTAAACCACTGGGTTAAGATTCTATTAAAAGTTTGATCCCAGGAAACATTTTGTAAGCAGTTGATTACAGACTAGTTATATATTTTAAAACTGAGTAAATACTCTTCTATATTTATAATTTGAAATTTAGCAGTTAATTTTGATAATGTTTATATTAAGTTTTAAAAATCTTTTATAAATTAGCAGTTGAAATAGTTTTGTTTTGTTTTTTTTAAATGTTTATTTATTTTTGAGAGAGCGCAAACAGAGGAGGAGGAGAGAGAGGGGGACAAAGGATCCGAAGCAGGCTTGGGGCTGACACCAGCAAACTCAATGTGGGGCTTGAACTCATGAACTGGAAGATCATGACCTAGGCCGAAGTTGGACACTCAACTGACAGACTCTTGATTTGGGCTCAGGTCATGATCACATAGTTGTGATACTGAGCCTCACTCAACGCTGAGTATGCAGCCTGAGTGGGATTCTCTCTCTCCCTCTCCCTAGCTCATGGGCTTTAAATAAGTAAATAAATAAATAAATAAATAAATAAATAAGCAAGCAAGCAAGCAAGCAAGCTGAAAAAAAATTCTGAAATTCAAGAGAAGCTATGCCCCACAACTCCCAAACAATTTTAGAAAATATACATTTTTCTCAACCTTAGAATCTACAATACACTTACCTATAATTTTACCATTTTCATCAGTTACTGAAATACCCACAGGTACAGGAATTTCACAGTCTTTTCCTCTGGAGCCTTTCAGTGCATTAACACTACAAAAAAATAAAACTAAATCAAAACAGAGAAAACCCACTATATCAAATGGTCTATGCCCAACCAAATATAATGGTTTACAAAGACAGTCTTAGCAACAAAGTTTTCTTGTTAATGCAGATGTTAAGTGGCCAAATATCTGTGGAAGAGAAAACTGTCTCTAATTGTTTGCTTGCATTTTAGACTATCACATAAATTTAACAAAAATAAAATAATAAAAACAAATAATACATAATACATAATGATTTAAGTTACCAAGCTAATCACCAAAAGTCATTTTAACCCATAATGAACTAAAATACTGTATATCTGAGGAGATCATTGCTACAACACAAATAAGCTAGAAATAAAAGGAAAACCCATTGAATAAGAAAGCTTTTAACTCTGATCTCAAATAAAGAGTACACTAATTATAGGAGGCTCATCTGACTAGTCTCATACTGTTCATGAAAAAATTAATTGGTATTAACTTTTAACTAGCAATTCTACTTCTGGAAATTTATCCTAAAAAAAAAAATGAACAACCATATAAAACACTATATACACAAGGATATATATTACATTGTGACTATAACAGTAAAAATATCTATAATTACCTCAATAAGTGAATGACAAACGTTATGTTATTTCCAGTAGTATATTAGTATGCAGCTATTTTGAACAATTGTCCGGTGTGGAAAAAAAACGTTAAGTGAAAAGAAAAGGTCGGAAAATACTGTGCTCTCACTTTTGTACCCCAAAATTTTAAATACATCCATATAATTACAAGCTGTCACAAGTCAATTTGCATAAATGTACATAAAAGTTTTAGAAAAGTCAAGAAATGATTAATAGTGGTTACCTATGGGTGGAAGAATTATAGGTGACTGACTTCTTTTTTCACATTATTTTACTTTATCTGATATTTTTACAATGAGCTTGAATTATATAGAGCCAAAATGAACAAAAATATACAAAGAGATTAGACTATACAGCTACATAATAACTATACTAAGGCTATTACATAATCATCTACTACTTTTTCAGCCAATAATATGTCCCAGTCACTATTAACAGCTTTATTTTTTTAATGTTTATTTGGAGAGAGAACGTGAGCAAAAGCACATACAAACGAGCACAAACTGAGGAAGGGCAGAAAGAGAGAGAGAGTCCCAGGAGATATTGTAATGGAATCACGAGTAACTTGTATCACCTGCAGGAAATTACTTTCCATCTGGCACCAATGTATAAATTCCACTTGCACCCCCCCCCCACTTTGCTTACACACACGTTAATGATTACTATCTGATTTGTTTTCTTCACGTTCACCACATGTGTAAGATCTTGTTTTCTCCACTTTCATGTGTGTAAGCTCTTGTTTTCCTCATGTTCACCGGGTGAGTAATATCTTGTGAGCTCAATAAAAACAGAGATAAAACTCCTGTTCCAGGCCCTTGTCTTCTACTGGACATTAACTTCTCTCATATTCAATTCTGCATCCATTTGCTTATTGGACAAGAGAGAACTCCAGACTCACAGTCTGCACCATAGAAATTTTAACATTTAAGAGAAAGAGGATCTCTTTTGCATCGTTGGTGGGAATGCAAGCTGGTGCAGCCACTCTGGAAAACAGTATGGAGGTTCCTCAAAAAATTAAAAATAGAACTACCCTATGACCCAATAATTGCACTACTAGGTATTTATCCAAGTAGTTGTCAATTTTCAATTGCAACTCAATAAGAAATAATATAGATACACACAAATTCACAGTCGTGTGTGTGTATGACTTTAAAGTTTTGTGAAACTGTATTTAATAGGTGATACATGATACTGTTTCCTATTCTTTTTATTTGAAATCTAATGAATTGATTTTAAAATCCTAATGCAATGTTTTTCAAACATTCACAGAATGTGTGACATTCATACAGTCACAAACAGCATTTAAAACAAGATATGTGATCACTTCAACAATATGAATGTAGAACAATGCCACAGAACTGTACATTCAAAAATGGTTAAGGGGCGCTTGAGTGGCTCAGTCAGTTAAGCGTCCAACTTTGGCTCAAGTCATGATCTCATGGTCCGTGAGTTCGAGCCCTACATTGGGCTCTGTGCTGACAGCTCAGAGCCTGGAGCCTGCTTTGGATTCTGTCTCCCCCTTTCTCTGCTCCACCCTCACTCATACTCTGTCTCCTCTCTCTCTCAAAACATAAACATTGAAAAAAAATTTTTTTAATGGTTAAAAGAAATTTCATGTTATAATGTATATTTTCCCACAAGAAAACAACAATGAACAATATGCCACAGAATAGAACAGAAAATAGACATACATGGTTGGGTAAAGTCTAAAATGTTTCTCACTATGGATGGCAGTAAAACTCATTTGAAAGTAGCACAATAAAGAACGGAAAGACACAGTCTGAAAACACTGACTTAGAGCACTTAAAAGGAAGTCTAATAATTGAGATCTTCTTCCCAGGACTTTTTCACCTCCCCAAAATTAAAGCACATGAACAATTTTTAAAGGAAAAGAAGGGAGTTAAGATTTATATTCAATAGGGAACAAATCTCTTCAGATGGAATTAAGTGAGTTTTGTCTGAAAAACAGAAAATGAGGAGGTGAAGGTAGGTGGGGGGGGGGGAAATTGGCAACAAAATACTGATAAAACTTGGTTGTTTGGGGTAAGGACATAGACTGGTTGGAATACTATATTCTTGAGGTAAAATGGGGGATAAATGAAGCAATGTGTAGATATTAGTGCATAAAAAAAATTCTCTGTAGTAAATATTAAACTCCAAAAAAATATTTCAAAAAGTTAAAATACCAATCTATTCTCAAATCAATCATTCATGATTTTAACTGATTTATACAAAGTTTTTGAACTGAAATTTACAAAGCGATACCTTAAAATCAGAGCATGATACACCATACCCCATTGTAGGAGTTCATCTTTGAGTCTACTACATGTAAGGCATTAGTTTATTCTTGATTCTCAAAAAGTGTGTTATCCCTGTTAGCACTGCAAAATGAAAACAAATGAGAGCTCAGTTTCATAAATTCAAGAGTCTCATCTTTTGGTTCTATAACCAGAAACCAAATGTCAGATAAGGTAATTGAAAATCGCTTGTAGATTTCTGAGTTGACAAAAACAACACTGCACAATTGATTACAAAAACACTGAACACTGCGTAACATAGTGGGCCATAAAAATGCATCTCCTTGGGGCGCCTGGGTGGCGCAGTCGGTTAAGCGGCCGACTTCAACCAGGTCACGATCTCGCGGTCCGTGAGTTCGAGCCCCGCGTCAGGCTCTGGGCTGATGGCTCGGAGCCTGGAGCCTGTTTCCGATTCTGTGTCTCCCTCTCTCTCTGCCCCTCCCCCGTTCATGCTCTGTCTCTCTCTGTCCCAAAAATAAATAAAAACGTTGAAAAAAAAATTAAAAAAAAAAAAATGCATCTCCTAGACCTGACTGCAGGGAACATAACTGACCTATGGTCCAGCTGCTGTGCTCTGAAATCTTAAAGAGATGATGCTTCTTGCAGTCTACTTCCAGCCAATGACTGGGTACAGCAGGGTTACTAAGGCAACCCCTTTGTAGGAAACTAAGATTCCTCTGATGGGCAACTTTTGATTAAGGAATCACCATCAGCTGTGCCTAAACTTTCTTAGAACTACAGAGCAGACTAAAACTTTGCCCTTCCTACTCTCCTTCATAAGGCATTAGACCTGCAAAGTGGTCAGACAACTTTCCCAACTACCCCTCAGGTCCCTCCCCAATTTGCCTTTACAGGTGTTTAAGTGTTTTCCCCAAAAAATCTCTCATTCAGCTCATCCTACCTTGGTACCTACTTCTTGTAGGACCCAAATTTAGACACAGGAAGACATAATCACAGAGCTGTAAAATAAATTCTGGCATTCAGTAAGTTTATTCAACTTCGTGACTTAATTTACCTGAACTCTACAAGATAAACAAGACTGTCACCTCCTCCTTAGCTTCCAGGACACTAAATCTCTCCTGACTCTCTATTTTAGATCACATCTTCTGCTTCTTTCCCTTAAATGTTGGTGAATAATAGAATTTAATCCTCAATCCTTTCCTCTTCTGTAATACACTTACCCTGGTCCATGCTTATGATCAACAAATTTATCGCTAGACCTGACCATATTCCTGAATGACAGACCTATATTTTAAGTGCTTGCTTATATCTTTATAGACCCTTCAAACCCCCTTCCTCTACATCTCAGTTGCCACTTTCTACCATAATCCTTCTCAAAGAATGATACTACTATCTATCTACCTACTACTCAAGTCAAAACCAGGAAGTTATCCTTGATTTATTATTCTCCTTCAGTACTGCCATCAATCACGAAGTCTAACTTATTTCACTTTTTTAACCGAGCTCTAATCCATCCATCTGTCAATCCAATCCATCATTCAGCTAATGTTAACTGAATATCTACTATGTACCAATCACTGTACTATACATCTGGGGAGAAATAATGATCTAAACTCTTCTCTGCTCTCATGGACCTCAACAGTAGACTCGTAAGAGAGCAGACAGTAATCATTATGTGAAAAATGGAAAATTATACCTGTGACAAGTTTTATGAATTAGAACCTACACATGTGAGTAGGTATGGGAATTATGACTTAATCAGAGAAATCAGGAAAGACTTGAGATTAAATCTAAAGGATTCATAGGAAGCAACCAGATGAAGGTGAGGAAAAAGTATTACAGGAGAGATAACACAAACAAAGGACCAGTGATAGAAGACAAATACCACTAAGATACTAAAAGAAAGCCAACATGGCTGAATGCAGAAAACATAGAATGTAGAAGGGAATGTAGAGGGCCTGTACCTAGAAAGATAGGTACAGGCCAGACCTTGAGAACTTCGTCACTTACAAAATATTGCGATATTCTGTAAATTGGCCTCAATCAACACGTCCAATCCATTCTTTAACCAATTATCCCTAGAGTGATCTTCCTCAACACTAATGTATTGTCACTTGCCTATTTAAAATCCTTCAATGGCTTCCCGTCACTCTAAGATAATATTCAAACTGTAACACAGTATATCAGATTCTTCATAATCTGGACTACAATGTCTTTATTTTAAAACAAGCTGCCCCACTTGTACCACAGTTATGCTAGAAATATTTATTATGTCACCAAACAGCTTGTTCCCTCCTAACCAGTGCCTTTATAAATGTTGTACACTTGCCAACACACCTTTTCCTGCCTTGATTGTCTGGCAACATCCTATTGCCCTTTCAAGACTTGGTTCAAGCACCACTTCCAAAATCTAGGTAACTGAGTTAAGATTTTTCTTCAATTTCTTTATAATAGAAGAAAAAGGTTTTTTTCCCGTATTTTGAGAGCAACATATATTCCATAAAAAAAATAACAAAAATTTGCAAAAAAAAAAAAAAAAATAAAGGGAATATTTTGATGTCACAAAGACCAAAACAAGCCAAAGGAAAATACACAAGAGACAGATCAGTGAAACAGGCTCTAAACCTTAAGATCCTGGCAGAACTACTGGTGATGGTGGGGTGGGTAGCACAGTTCAGATTTGAAGAAGTTTTCCCAAAGACTGTAAATGACAATTTAATTTTAGAAGAAAACAGTGGGGATTCAGATCATTTTCTGTTTCTACAGAGAAGTGCAAAAGAATATAAACAGACATTGCGAGAAGAAAATAAAAATGTTTAAGAGTCTCAAAACATTGCATAGTCTCTACCTTTTATCCTCACTAGAGCTAATTATTGTAGATGTTTGCTCAGTTATGAATAGAGGATATAATTTATTTCAAATTACCAATTCAATTTTTATCTTCTAACTTTTTTTCCCCCTGGGAAAACTTTTCAAAAATCAAAGTCATTCAGGCAATACTTACCGACTATTTGCTCCTTCTCCAGCCACAAACCGTTTCTGAGGATATTTGTCTTTAAGTTGTTTTAAAGTCATTTTCTTATGGGCTACAACCCAGACGTCACCACCTTTTCCACCTTCTCCACCTAAACGAGGGTAACCCATTCCACCACTTCCTCCCCTGGTGAAGAGTCTTAGGTTATCAATGAAGTTTCCATACTTTAAAGACAGAGAGAGAGCATTAAGATACCAAACGTGCTTACCAACTTAGAAATCCTTTCTAGTCCTTTGCTGCCACTAAAGCTCCTAAAAAAAATCAATACCGTTTTGTGAATTCCAAATCCATAATCTTTTCTTAGTTCATCTCTGGTCTGACCTCCCTTTCCCCTCTGAGTAACTCCTCTAATACCTCTTTTTTTCAATGATCAATTATTGTTCAACTTTTTGTCTGAAGGTTTATGACATTGTCCCACTTTTCAATCTAGACTTTTTCCTCTGGGTGACCTCAGACCATACCAGCTAACTATCACCTGGGTGAGATATTCTCTATGCCTAGTTGTTGAACATTTCCACCAGGAGATAAGCTTAATAGTCTAAAGCAACTAGGGGCAAAACCCACTACTTAATTTATATTTGAAACCCCTTAAATAATCCACCTTTTCCTAGATATTAGTCGAAAATATAATAGTCACATCAGATACAACACACAGAAAACACAAACTTTTCCTCAGGTAAATTCTGTTCCCCCAGTGTTCTTCCAAATAATGGAACCACAGTTTATCTAGTCATTGAGACTACGTAGGGGAATCTCTGACTATACCTGCTTCTTTCCCCAAAGCTGTATTTATTTTTCCTTTCTGGTACAACTTAGTATCTCGATCATCATATTAACTCCTAAAATGCTCTTGCTGTGTTTAGTCATTCCTTCCTCAACCCATTCTTTGTCTTGTTGCCTGAACTATTTTTCTGAAAATGGGTATGATCTCTATGTTTCTCCCAATTAAAAAACCATTCATGTTTTTTTTTTAGTTTTTGCTGTTTATGAAATTGTCTAAAATTCTCAGTAGTCAAAGCTCTTAACCTACCTTTCCAGTTTCATTTTTGTTCCTTCAACCTCACGTATCTCTCCTTCCTCACTCTGCTCTGTACATGACCTATTGTCACATCTCCGTGCCACTGTTCATTTTTTTTTCCTTCAAAGTCATTTGTTCTTTTCTATCATAAACCTACCTACATGTCCTATTTTCTGATATCTTTGTTAATGCTGCTAACTAACACCACTAACTTTGCTGGGATTTCTCAGCAGTTAGATCTTATCTCTTATTACACCCTTTGAAAACTTACACTGCATTTAGTGTTTACTTGTTTCCCTCACTAAACTTCTTGTAGGTAAAGATCCTATGTATTAACCTCTCAATTATCAAAATTCCTTACAGAGTAATGTCTTAAATTCATGGCCCTTAGTCATTTAGCATAGTTTAAATATCAAAAACATCTGGGAACGTTTTTTTCAACTACACAGTCCACTGACCATTCTGCTATACTCTGGAGGAGGGGATGAGGATAGGTCTCACCAGGATTATTTAGAAAAAACTCCCTTGGTGATTCTGATGCAGTTTAGATCTCAGATTGCAGTGGATAGGTACACAACAAAGATTCATATATTAGTCTTTGAGTATGCAAATATAGTCATGAAATAGGATGTTGTAAGGAAACAAGGTAGAAGGAATATGGAAAAGAAGAACTTGAGGAATAGACAAAGTATTTTTCTCTGAGGGTGAAGAACTTATGCTTTGATTCTTCCAGGCTATGCCAGAAATGCATCACATATAAGTGAATAGATTCCCCTTGCAAACAACATGGAGAAGTGACTGTTCATGGCAACCATGCCCTTCGTGACTTACCCACCCCCCCAAAAATGTAGCAGTTTCTTTTTAGTTGGAGAATTAGTTACCTCACATGCCCAAGTACTACCTTTCACAAGTCTCTTTTCTTTTGACTACCTATTTTTTGAAAAATAGAGGGTTGGATAAAGTGTAATTCAGAGATATTACTCATACCTCTACCTCCAATAAAAAGAAAGTTTCTGTTTTTAAAGTTCCGTTCAACAGGTGTCACATTTTTTACTCCTCCAAATTCATCAGACTCAGAAGTTTAGAAAGCACACTTAGGAGTATCTGACTCTTTGTTGTTTAATAATGCCGGTTAAGTTTCAAAAAAACATTACTAGTAAAGCTCTTAAAGAGACTTTTTTTTATTTGGAGCAACTAAATTTTTACAGAAATGATTCTACAACAGGCACTGCATACAATGTGAGAGAAATTTCTTGCAAGAAGGAAGCCAATTACATTACTTTCGCTTTCTGATGAGAAGTCTTTAGAAAGCTCTTAAAAACCGTGAACTTGAGGAAAACTTTTGTAAGAAAAGGCTATGTGTATTACTACCTAAAAGAAAGAAGACACGCTATTTGAGCCAAAAGAAAAAGTCAACCTTACACGGTACGTATACGATATTGCATATCTAAAACCTAATTTCCTTAGCTCCCCCATTCCACGTGCACACAATTCCCCTGAAGAACCTCCACACCTGGGCCCCCAAACAACAGTTCGAACCGTTCCAGGTAGATATATTCTTCCCACTTCTCAAAAGCCAAGTCTGACTCCGAAGGACTGAGAGGAGAAAACTACAGTAGAACAAGCAGGAAAAAGGTCCCCAGAAAGAAAAAGGGGAGGGAGGAAAGGGGAACCAAAGGTGGGGCTACAGGCACCAATCTGTCGAGCTTCAGGCTGAGAGGCAACAGTCACGGACCTTTCTGAACCACACGCTACCGCACCGCACCATGACTGCGACGTTCTAGGGCTGACTCCCTCGAAAGTGTACACACGGACTCACCGCGCAGAAGTTTTACGTCACCATTGGCCGCCAACGCGATATTTCCTCCGCACGGGTCGGCGGAGACGGTGCATGCGCTGTATGATGGACTCCCACCAACTGGCACAGGCGCAGGCGCTGAGTGGCTTGCCTTACTGGTAGGTGGGAAAAAGTGACTCTGTTTAGGTGTAAAGCAAGCGAAAAACACTGAGAAAATGTCGAGGGGCACTGTGACAAAGGACAATCGGGTGCACAGCGAATACCTCAGGAATGAATACTTTGCATGCGAAGGGACTGGAGACTGAAAGGCCGTGAAGGAATTTTTCCGCTAATTGAGGAAACCAAAGGTACCACACAGTCTTCACTCGGTGAAGCGGAGTGGAAAAAACAAAACACACACACACACACGAGAACCACCAACAGACAATAAAACCAAACGCGTAAAAGACAGAAATTGAGCGGCGAAAGAAGAGGCCGAAAGGCTGTTCGTTCATTGACGAGTTGAGTAATCTCTAGTAAAAGCCCGGAGACAATGCATTTAAAACTTGGGACACATGTGTCAGGACCTGAGGTCTGTAACAATTTCATTGTGTGTAGTGGGGAAGGGAATTTGTCTTCAACCGTTTGTGAGACAGTAGCTTCTTGGAGGTGTGTAGACAGGGGGCTTTCTCCACCTCACGTCTGAAGCGTGCCGTTGGGAGAATTAGCATACTTTTTCTCTGCCGGGACAGGACCTGCAGAGAGTGGCCAGATCTCAGCCGCTTCACTCACCTCCTCTCCCCATGGCCTTCTGTAATTAAAAAAAAAAAAAAAAATCTACAGCCAAGTTAGGCGACCCTGCGCCACGCTGCTAGTCGTACAGTAATCTTTCTTAACCACTCCGGCTCTTTATTTCTGAAATCCTTTTCATACTTCTACCCCTCATTTATGAAAGTGATTGTTTGGAAATACAAAATGTGAAGAAATAAAAAAGCCCTCTCTGTTGCTCTTTTGCTATTGAACCTCACTCTGCCCCACTAGTCAATAAAGTTGGGATTGTTGTTTCACCTGTGATTAATTAATCAGAACATTAGGTTGTTAGTATGTAGAAACTTAGTGTAATCTTGATAATTTTTGCTGCCATTTGGATTACTGTCTTCACTGGGTCTTTCTGTTCTGTCAGACCAGTGTGAAGCCCAATCTATTTATTTTCTAAATTTTTTTTTCTTGTAATGGACACAAGCCAAAATGATTTTCTTTCCCATAATATATACACAGGAAAATGATAACAGCAAATAAAAACAAATGAGAAAATGATGTTAAAACATCCTAAAATACAGAGGAACGTTATGTACTATAAGCAAAGGAGAAAGCGTATTTTGTTTGAACAAAACATGGTCAGAGCCTGAGAAATGTATTACAGCTCTGGTTATCAGATAGTACAAGAAACATGAAACTAGAAACTGTCCCCTTAAAAATGTGCAGATAAAATGACATGAGGTGAAATGAACCAAGGCATTATCCAGACCTGATGCAGAAGTCATTATTGGACAAAAAAATTACTACCTCTGCCATTGAGAAGACAAAACACCTTACCCATTGCTGCTAAGAAGATAAAAGTATAGGAAAAACATTAAACTTAGTGGCATTAGAGAATTTGGCATTAATAGGCATGATAGTCCCAAATGAGCCATTGGCATAACTCACAATTTGATTTCAAAAAAATCTTTAATATAAGCTAGAGTTATTCTAACAAAAAATTTTAATAAGCGTTTCATTTTGAAATAAATTTAAATTTGCAAAAAGTTATAAAATAGCCCAAAGACCTTTCATATACCATTTACTCAGCTTGCCCTAATGTTAACCATTTGTCAAAACTATGGAATTTATGTTGGTACAATATGATAGACTTTACTTGATCTCTTTACTTTACACTCCTAATGTGGTGTTTTCTCCTCCAACAGGCCTCTTTATTTCCCTCTTTTTTTTCCTCTCATATCAAAACTTAGCAAGCCTACAGCTTATTTCCTGAGGATATTTCCAAGGACAGGCTAGTCATTCTGACAAAATAATTGTGTCAAGATGTTTCTAGGTGAAATTGGCATAAAGTTACTCCTACTAAAGATATGTACTCAATGGCTTCTGGTTACTTCATTGAGGAGAAATAACTCCATTGCTGGAATTTTCAGGTACCATGGAAAGTCGATGGAAGAGGTTTTTGGTGGATGGGCAGGTCTTCCAGATCTGCTTAAGGCAGATGCTTCCTGTGATATCAATCACAGGCCTAAACCAGGATGGACTTGGAGCTAGATGGGAAAGAAGGACTTTAAGCATGTAAATAAATAAATCCGTTTCTTATTTTTTTTAATTAAAAAATTCTTTTTCATGTTTAGTTTTGAGAGAGAGAGAGAGAGAGAGAGAGAGATAGAGCATGAGCAGGCAAGGGGCAAAGAGAGAGGAAGACACAGAATCCGAAGCAGGCTCCAGACTCTGAGCTGTCAGCACAGATTCTGACATGGGGCTCGAATTCCCAAACCGTGAGATCATGATCTGAGCTGAAATCAGACGCTTAACTGACTGAGCTACCCAGGCGCCTCAAGCCTGTTTCTTTTTATAATAACTACTCAGATTTGCAGGAAATTTCATATATAACACATAATTGAAAATATAGTTCTATATTATACTATAGTACTACAAACATAAACAATTTTATATTATTCATCTCATTTCTCTCTATTAATAATAGTTACTCAGGAGGTGAATTGCTTATCCCAGAATTTGCTATGAATTAACTTTCTGATACTCCATCTACAGTTTTTTTTTTTAGCATCTACAGTTTTTATGAATATTATGTTAGCAAGAAGTAATCATTAGATTAGATTTACTAGTACTTACTAATAAAATGTTTTCTCTCTGCATTTCCTTTTCCAGAGTCACCCCAAGGACAAAATGTTGAAATAATAGTTTGTTTTTAGTATTCTTAACCTTCCCTTTTTGCACTCCTCCCCCCGCCCTCCACTGCCGACACTATAATTACTTTTAACTACAGGTACTAAGTACCCTTCTGCTATCCTCTCGCAGTACCTGTGAAAACTGGATCTCAGACATGAATATGATACCTGTATTTTACAACCTGACATGATTTTAACCCAATGTGTTAATTCTCTCAGGGCATCTGCTTTTAGTTTTTTATCTCTATTTGTGGAATGAACAAAAGGCCCTAACTTCTACTAAAACAATTTAAAGCTTTACTGTGGGAGATCCTCCAGTGGGGGAATATATGGAAAGAGTAAGGCTTCAGTATAACAGAAGGTGGCAGCTTATATTGCTTCCATAAGATTCATTCTAAACTTAATTATTTTATTGATTCTATAGTGAAATTGTTATCAGGCTTCACTAGTTTTCATGTACAGAGGAAATAATTTAACCCAAAGGTCTTTTTCACTGTAATCCTTTATCCATATGATCTCCAGAGGTGTTTCATTCCCTCTTAAACATAATGCATTTGATCATATCACTGTTTTCAAGATCCCCTTATGATCTTAGAATGACTGCTATTGTTCCAGACATCATATCCATGTTCCAGGTGGGAACATTTATAAAATTTCTTTCTTGGAAGTTCCATGCTTATGTCTCATTGCTACCTCTATCTTGAAAAGCTCTTTTTTTAAATTTTTTTTTATTTTTAATAAGCTGGTTACTTTGCCATCTCCAGCTGTTTAGATGTATATGTCTTATTCTTTTTATATTTCCTAACAGGGTCCATTTGGCCCAGGCCTCAGACTCAATATATGCACCCTGCATTTGTTAATTTATTCTTAAGAAAGATGGTGGCTATATTGCTAACTCCTATGACATATGAATCACCTGAAGTGGGGCACAGAGTTATTCTTGTTATCCTCATAACATAAATTCTTTTAGTTTCATGCCATTAAAAATATTGTTACTCTGAGAACAATTATTAATTGGGGTCTGAAACTCAGTGATTAAATCAAGTTCTCCTAGGTAATAAAGGCAAATAGATTGAACAAATGAGAGCCATATACCAGTTAAGGTTCATCTTTCTAGATTAAAATGTAGTACTGTCAAACTGAGGGCCTCTGGCCATGTAATTATTGCCCTGAAACAAAACCCATGTGAAGAAAAATAGTAGATTTATTGCCTTTCTTCCTAGGGATTTATAGTTTGTTCCTTCTTTCATTCACATAACAATTACTGAATTCCAAATTTATCCCACATACTCATCTGTGGGCTGGAACACTGCCATGGTTACTGGAATAACTGAGCAAGAATAAGCAGAGTAGTTGTATTAATGAAAGCAAGAAGTAAATACTAATATTTCTGATACCTGAATTCATAGTGAGTGGAGAAACTTATTCCTATTGAACATGATTTTGCTTTGTTCTTAATGCACCCTGTTTTTAATTTGAAGAATGTTATTGAAAGGTTATTTTCTTAGAAATATTTATAGAAATCCTAAGAAATCGTTGAATCATGTTTTTAAGACCCCCAGTGTCAACCACCTGTACTAGAAGGATAAAAGTATTTTAAGGAGCTTCCACTATACTATGAGTCATTGATTGCTCTCTTTTTAATACTTTCTTGTAATCATCTACAGGTATAAGAATGGCCATGGAATTATCAGAAGGAACTTTGATACTACTGCTTCCTGCTTATCCAAAACAAGAGCACTCATACAGCAGGAAATTCAGTAATATATTCAAGATTCTCATTTATCTAACACATTTTCTTTGTTGCTTGTTACTGATACTTGCTGAACAATATACACTTAACAGTAAAATAGAATTCTTAGATAATTTGAATAATAATTCAAAATAAGGAAACAAATATTTATATTAACATACTCATGTATTATTTTAAGTCTTTATTACTACCTCATCATAAGTTAATTATCTAGAATATTCTCTTGTAGGAGGAGGTATTGTAAGAACATGTAAGTCATTGTCCTATTGTTACCGAAACCTAAGTTCAGCTGCCCATCAGTTGAAAGGCCAATACTCAAGATATGAGTTTTGATTGGAAAGGAATATGAGTTTTATTCAGGAGGCCAGCCACCTGGGAAGAAGGTGGACTCTTGTCCAAAGGCCAGCTCCTAGGTTTCTACCTGGCCCAGAGTTTTAAATGGGTTTAATCAGTTAAGGGAGTATAGTGGTCTGTGACACTTCTTGATTACATGCAGACTCGATGATGCCAGCTGCAGAGTTATCTTGGTACTCGGAAATTTTGCAGGAAATTCTGGTTTTTTGGTGTCCAGGACTGATTGTGCAAGAAGGTCTTGTTCCTAGGTACCAGACGGTGGTTGGTCAAGAGCACTCTTATTTTTGCAAAGGAGGGGAAGGTCTATAGATTCACAGAGGTCAGTAAAGTCATTTGTGTGACTTTAACCAGAAAAAAACATTTTGCTAAAAGATTGCTGGGCTAAACAGAAAGCCAAGGTGGCTTCAAGCAGACATGCTGGCCTCAGTGGCCTGGGAAAGTTTTGGCTCCTTATTCCCCGAGGCCAGTGGTCTGCAAATATCAAAGAAAGCAAATTAGTTCTGTTACAGATGAAGGGCCTTAAGTCAGCAGGCAAGGAGTGTGTTAACTTGAAGCAAGTTAGCCCTTAAGACCAGCTGGAGTGCTGTTACACTATATGTGTGTGTTAGACTATCACTCCACACGTGGTAAGCTACAGCTTTGGAATGGAATAGCATTTGTGCACATTGCACCCATTCTATAGCCTACATAAACACATGGCAGAGACTGTACTCTGAGAAGGTGAACAACACATAACTTATTAGAGGACATGGTTGTGTGTGTAGAAATGAAGTGTATTAAGAACCTATTTTGTTCAAGAGTTGTATAGAACATAAAAAATATATAGTTTTTTAATCTTTCTAAAGGGCCATAGACACCTCTAAAGAGATAATTTTAAAACATTGAATTTGTAATAATTCTGGTTGGACTTTAAATTCATTCATTTAATTCATTCATTTAACTAAATTCATTCATTTAAATTCATTGATTCATTCAATCTGTCTTTTCCAACAGCACTAAATTTCTCATTTGATTACTGCAGAGCTCCCAGAAATTTCGGTATTCATTTCTGAAACCTATTTCCCTATCTCCCTTTCACTCTTCAACCTACTAGAACTTTATTTATGTTCTTAGTATTTCAGTAAAATTGCACTCACTGGGCCCTTTTCTCAGTTCATATTTTATGTGATCTGGAAATGGCTATTAGTGAGGCAATTACAGTTATCGGATATTTTCCCAATTTTAATGACCAAACTGACAAGAGAGAAAAAAATGAAGATATCAAAAGGTAATATAGAACTTTTGATTTTATATAATTATTTTATGTAATTATTAGTAAGAAAAATTAGGCTCAAACCCCAATGTGTAACAAAACTGAGTGGAAAACAACCCAGTTTGGCAATTATAGCTAAGCATTGGCCCCCCTGACCTAACAGAATGCTAAAAAAGTTTCTGATGAGTCAAAATGAGGTGGCAATAGTTGAACAATGGAAAGGATGAGTCTGTATCTAGGGCAAGTACAAGTTCTTGGGAGCCTTTTAGGGTAGAATTGGTTTAAGACTTATATGTGAGTGTTTTTTTTTTTTTTTAATTACTTTTACATTGAACAAACTCTAAGCATAAGACCTAACAAAACACATTTTTTTTTTTTTTTTGCTTTCCATTATCTCTTTAAATCTTTCCAGTAGTGGGAGTTTTCCTCCACTATTAAATTAGAGTTCCAGGATTTATTTTCTACTCACTCTTAGATAATAAACATTCCTTAAAAACATTTTCAGGGCCCAAACAGTCTGGATTCAGAAATTAGAGTGTTGGTTCTTGTATAATAATCAAAACTCTGCATTTAATTCAAAGTTACAGTTTTCCTTCTTCTTTCAGCTAGTGCTGATCTTAGGTGCCATTTTGCTGACCTTGACTTCAGGCCATTCTAGATTTGGAGCATGAGACAGAGGAAGAATAGATAATAAGAATATATTTACTTGAACTTGGCTTTGGTGGGCTAGATTTGAGTTCCTGGGTTTGGCAGGTATTTAGAGCTAACTCTTTCATGGATGCTTTTATGGGTACTTAGAAGAGTCCTACCACTGAGGTCTCTCACCTCTTGTTCCGTAGTAGATAAATCTGTGTTTGAACACTTCTTTGATATTCTTTCCTATGAGAATCCTATTCTAGATCCTATCCTTGTGGATGGGCCCCTTGATCCCTTTCAGTAGGTCTTTTGAACTGAATCCAGGGTGAGCTCTTCTTCATATATGGCCCACCTCCAGTCATGGGAAACCCTCACATAGACTTTACCTTGGCAAATTAGAGTGCAGGCCAATATCCAAACAATAAAAACTCTTCTTCTTTAGCACCATAGCAATTGGTGAGCCAATTTCTTGACTTCTTGATTTCTCTGGACAGGAATCAGACTACTCATTATGCCTCACCACTGTAGGAGTAAAGCAGTGTGCTCTCTCAGTAGGCTTCTTGGAGGCCTCTGCACATCCAAATGAAAGTGAGGAAAGTGAACAGGCATTCCCTGTTCTCTGCCCATTGGGGATGGAAGACCTCAGAGGTCCAAGAGTTTTGTGACCATTTTCTTCAAAATATGAATTTGTTCACTATATTGTACACTTGAAACTAATATACCATTGTGCATTAATTATACTGGAATTAATAATAAAGGAAAAGAAATCTGAATTTGAGTCTGACACCTTACTTTAGTATGAAGTGGCCGACTTCTTACTACTTCTTGATGTGTCAGCTATAACTTGTCAATGTCCTCAGATATTTCTTTCTTGGGAAATATGAAATTTAATATGAATTGAATCGACCAAACCACGAACACATTATTTTCTTTTTTCTCTACATGAACTTTTGTCATCTTTTTATTTTATTTTATTTTATTTTATTTTATTTTATTTTATTTTATTTTATGTATTTATTTTTAATTTATATCCAAGTTAGTTAGCATATAGTGCAACAATGATTTCAGGAATAGATTCCAGTGATTCATCCCCTATGTATAACCCCCAGTGCTCATCCTTACAAGTGTCTTCCTTAATGCCCTTTACCCATTTAGGCCATCCCCTCACCCACAACCCTTCAGGCAACCCTCAGTTTGTCTCTGTATTTAAGAGTCTCTTATGTTTTGTCCCCCTCCCTGTTTTTATATTGTTTTGCTTCCCTTCCCTTATGTTCATCTGTTTTGTATCTTAAAGTCCTCATAGGAGTGAAGTCATAAGATATTTGTATTTCTCTGACTTATTTTGCTTAGCATAATACCCTATAGTTCCATCCGTGTAGTTGCAAATGGCAAGATTTCATTCTTTCTGATTGCCAAGTAATACTCCTGTATACCACCTCTTCTTTATCCATTCATCCATTGATGGAAATTTGGTCTCTTTCCAAACTTTGGCTATTGTTGATAGTGCTGCTATAAACATTGGGGTGCATGTGTCCCTTCGAAACAGCATACATACACTGAACATAACAGCATTATCCCTTGGATTAATACCTAGTAGCGCAATTGCTGGATCATAGGGCAGTTCTATTTTTAACCTTTTGAGGAACCTCCATACTGTTTTCCAGAGTGGCTGTGCCAGTTTGAATACCCACCATTTCTCTGCATCCTTGCTAACATCTGTTGTTGCCTGAGTTGTTCATGTTAGACATTCTGATAGGTGTCAGGTGGTATCTCACTGTGATAATGATTTGTATTTCCCTGATGATGAGTGATGTTGAGCATTTTTTCATGTGTGGGTTAGTCATCTGGATGTCTTTGGAGAACTGTCTGTTCATGTCTTTTGCCCATTTCTTCACTGGATTATTTGTTTTTTGGGTTTGAGTTTGATTAAGTTCTCTATAGGTTTTGGATGCTAACCCTTTATCTGATATGTCATTTGCAAATATCTTCTGCCATTCTGTCGGTTGCCTTTTAGTTTTGCTGATTGCTTCCTTTGCTGAGCAGAAGCTTTTTATTTTGATGAAGTCCCAATAGTTTATTTTTGGTTTTGTTTCTCTTGCCTCCAGAGACATGTTGAGTAAGAAGTTGCTGCGGCCAAGGTCAAACAGGTTTTTACCTGCTTTCTCCTCTAGGATTTTGATGGCTTCCTGTCTTAGGTTTACGTGGTCTTTCATCCATTTTGAGTTTATTTTTGTGTATGGTGTAAGAAAGTGGTCCAGGTTCATTCTTCTGCATGTCACTGTCCAGTTTTCCCAGCACCACTTGCTGAGGAGACTGTCCTTATTCCACTGGATATTCTTTCCTGCTTTGTCAAAGATTAGTTGGCCATACATTTGTGGGGCCATTTCTGGCTTCTCTGTTCTGTTCCATGATCTGAATGTTTGTTTTTATACCAGTACCATACTGTCTTGATGATTACTGCTTTGTAATACAGCTTGAAGTCTGGGATTGTGATGCCTCCAGTTTTGTTTTTCTTTTTCAGGATTGCTTTGGCTTTTTGGGGTCTTTTCTGGTTCCATACAAATTTTAGGATTGTTTGTTCTAGCTCTGTGAAGAATGCTGGTGTTATTTTGATAGGGATTGCACTGAATATGTAGAGTGCTTTGGCTAGTATTAACATTTTAACAATATTTGTTCTTCCAATCTGTGAGCATGGGATTTTTTCCATTTTTGTGTCTTCTTCAATTTCTTTCATAAGCTTTCTATAGTTTTCAGTGTATAGATTTTTCACCTCTTTGGTTAGGTTTATTCCTAGATATTTTATGGGTTTTGGTGCAATTGTAAATGAGATCGATTCTTTGACTTCTCTTTCTGTTGCTTCATTACTGGTGTATAGAAATGCAACTGATTTCTTTGCATTGGTTTTATATCCTGTCATTTCTCTTCTTAATAATATCTTCATTAATAATATAGTTGTGGGGAACTAAAGAATGTGTTAATATGAATTTTTTTCTCTTTACAACTTTTCTGTTAAAATAACATTTATTTGTGGATGAAATTTCCTCCCTTGTTATCATTTTTCCCCTTCTGAAATGTGAAGGAATTAATAATCCTTCAAGTAAACCTCTATAGGCTGATGTTGGACTATAAGAACTGCTCTCTTGTATGCCATTAATTTCAAATTTGGACTTCTCTTTGCCTACTGTGTCAGGAATGATTACATCTCTTCATTAAGGAAATTATCTCTCATATGAAATGTCATCTTAGAAAAAAATGTTAATATTGTCATTTGTCTTGCCATGTAAGACTTCTGACAGAATATTCTCCAATAGATGAAAGGTGTTTTCTTTTATCATAGAAAAATGGTGTCTTATAGCTGATGAATGCATTTTGTTAAAAGAAGGTGAGATCTGTCATGTATGGAAATTACAGCTCAAAGAGGAGAGAAAACAACTACATCACTTTTGTATTACTTCCTTCTAAGATACTAAACTGTTGCAACAGGAAAACAAAGATTACTACTTATAAAACATTACTCTGAAGCTAGATATAAAAGGCTGTAACAGAATTAAAGAGGACATAAAATTGAATAATCTTGATCCATTTTATTTACATAGGCAGATAGGAATTGCGACTGAGTCAAAGCTATGATCCGCCCAGGTCAACATTTTACTAACAACAGTAGCCAAGTTGATAAAAACTGTTATGCAAGTGCTAGTCATAATATCTGAGAATTTCAGATGAAATTGTAGGGTGGTTGGAATCAGAAAGTTGAATTCATTGAGTTGTTTTGTCCCATCACATTTTCTAAGTCTTAAATACATCCAACTTCACTTCATGTCTTTTTAAATAGGGCCATGATTGGGGTTGAGGTGAATCACTGTCTTCTTTCTCATGGTATTTTTGTGAAGGGCATGACTGGTAATTTTATACCATGTCTATTCAGCTGTAACTATGGTTTCTAGAATTTCTTTCCCTTTAGTAGTTTCAATTTAGAGTTGGCCATTAAAGATATTGCATGAGGGGCACCTGGATGGCTCAGTCGGTTGGGTGTCTGACTGGCTCAGGTCATGATCTCACGGTTCGTGAGTTTGAGCCCCGCGTTGGGCTCTGTGCTGACAGGTTGGAGCCTGGAGCCTGCTTCGGATTCTGTATCTCCCTCTCTCTGCTCCTCCCCCATTCACGCTCTGCCTCTCTCTCTCCCAAAAATAAATAAAGCATAAAAAAAATTATTGCATGAGATTTGGAAGGGGGCAGCAACAGCCATTATATTCAGAAGGTTGATGCAGGGCCCCAGGCAACATTGCTCGATACATGCATACTTGCACGTTTGTGAACTTGTGTGTGTGTGTGTGTGGTTACTGATGTGCTGGTTCACCATGTTCACATGGATTAGCACCCAGTCCCACGGTTTCTCTAGCTCGCATGAGATCTCCTTCAGCTTTTCCAGTTCCTGGGCATGGATAGCAAGATGGTCAAAGGCAGCAACTTCTTCTGCAGGTCCAAGGAGCTTCCTTGGAGTTTGACATAAGTGACCAGCATAGGTTCCAGTTTGTACTTATGGAAGAAAAATGTATTCTTACTTTACCCTACTGTCTGTCCAGCTTTTATTCCTGACTCTCTGACCTACTGACTTACAATGACTTTAGAACCTCCCCCTCACCTCCCCCAGACACAAAGGCAATTACCTTCCACAGAGTTTTTCACACCTCTTTTTGTGGTCCTTGTAATTGCCTTTTCTCTAATCTTCCAACTATTTGCATTCTGATCTTTCATTCCTCACCTTCTCTCACAATTGTGTAAATTCTAAAACCTATAGTAAATCTCTTATTCCACAGTGTTCTGTTTTCCCAATTGAAATGCAGCTAACATATTGCCTATTTATAGAAAGGATCACAAGAGATACCCTTAGTTATACCTCAGTGGGAGAGCTCAAAAAACCCAAGGTAAAAGATGTCCCTTGCACATGGCAAATAAGATGTCTGTTTAGCTTGGCAAGGGAGACCAGGAAGGCCACTGCATAGCCTACACCAAGGAATGCCAAAATATCTTAAATATAACAAGGAAATTAAAAAGGAATCCAGAAGTTTTTCAGACCTACCTTATATGTATTTATATTCTCAATGAAATAAAGTTAAAAAGACTAACTCTTAAATGTGCCCTTTTCTTTACATGTTTTAAATTCTCTAATAACTTAATCTCTATTCTCTGCTTTCACGTAATTGCAGATGCAAAAGAAAGGAAAAAGAAAAGCCAGAAGGCAAGATGCTAAGAAGTGCCTAACTTTATTTTCCAAAGTTCTAAACTTGTGCATGCTCCCACTTAAAGTCTGTGTGAACATATACACTAAGTTTTCATTCCATTTAAGGCCATTCAAGGATCCCTGTCTTGGTTATTAGCATCATCATTCATGTAACTGATAAAGCCAAAATCCTCAGTCAATCTTGTTTCCAACTCTTCCTGGCTTCTCACATCCAAACCATCAGTGAATCTGACCAAACTTAAATATTTCCAAGTTCCAATAACCTCTCACCACCTTCACTCTTACACTTACTTACCTTCTTCTTGTACTGTAGTAAAAGCCTCTTAGTTGATAACCCTGCTTCTACCCTTGACCCCTTTGGTCCATGCTCTACAGAGTGGTCTGCGGGAGCCTTTGAACATATAAATCAGATAATTTTCTTTTCTATCTTAAAATTTGCCAGCATCTGCCAATTGCAACTAGGATAAAATCCACAGTTTTAAGGTCCCACATGTCCTGGCCTCTGGCAATTTGTCTATGATGCTCTCTTGAACACACTAAGTGTGTACCCATTTTCCTAGCTATTCCCTCTGCTTGGCATGTTCTAACACATGCCAAGTGTTGTCTTACCTTGTCTTATCTTCTTGGCCAACTGTTACCACTTCAGCCCCAACATAAAATGTCATCTTTTCAGAGATCTCTTCTGGATCCCCTATGTCTAAGATAGTGACCTATAAGTCACTTTGTTTTTTAAACTTTTATAAATCTTGCCACTGTCTGCAATAATCCCTATTATTTGTATAGTTGTTAATTTATTGTCTGTCTCTCTCCCCTAGGGCCTTGTCTACTTGTTTGCCAGTGCAACCCCACAACCTAGCTCAGCACCTGGCAAGAAGTGTTTATCAAGTATTTTTGAATGAATGGTGATTTTCCTTTATAAAAAAAAACATGAAATTTGTTTATGTTGTTATAATTACATTCCTAGTTTTTAGAACATGTTCTTAGAGAAACTTACAGAAATCTGTACATATTTACTGTGAAGACTTACATTGCCTGCCTGTAATGGGAATCTGGATTGTTTAGAATCACAGTGATTAGAAATAACAAGAATCTGTAGTTCCCTTTTCCAACTGCTGTCTAAATGCCTCCTGTACCAGCATATCATTCTTCCTATAACTGTCCCCTTCAGGAAGCTGGTCCATCATTATGGGAAACATGTAAACCCCTGAACCCTAAAACTGTTCTTTGACTTTTCTGCCCTTAAATTTACCATGGTGTTGCCTGGCCCACAATTATCCCCAATTAGTCATACTTTGTTTTTTATTGGCTGTGTTTTTGATGATGTCCAATCCACTTTAGGTCTTTTAAATGGTAACTCCCTCCAAAAAAATGAAATCTAGGGGGCAGAATGTGCTATGTTACTCAGGGATTCTAGCAAAAAATTAACATAAGATATGAATTTGAAAACACTATTTCCTCTAATCTCAAAAAGACTAAGCATCAAATCATTCTCTATCTCTACCCAGCATAGTTTAGAGGAACCCAATAGTCATAGTCTGTAAAATAGTTCTAGGAAGCTTCTCTGTATCTATTATTTCAGAATTCACAGATCTAGATCTAGATCCCAATCACCTCTAAGAAAATCCACCATATCTAATAGGGAAACTCTAAAATACAGTGCTCTATTCTTATTAGTATAATACAGATAACTTTTTAATTACTTAATTGTATAGGGAAGTCATAATTACTAGATTTGTGAACATTTGTAGTCCATCTCTTCTCCTTGAAAATTGGCCTACACTTAAGAGAAAGGATTCTTTTTTTCTTTCTTTTTTTTTTTTTGGTCACTTGGGGCTATCATTTGGTCTCCTAAATTCAAGTGTAGGTCTAAACAAACACACTTTCTGAAACCAGAAAGGCTATGTGCAGCTACATAATAAAAAGCTACAGAAGCAAGAAAGAGAAAAGGTGGTAAGAAAGGGCATACAGGGAAACTGTCAGAGAAGTTTTGGGAGGCAGGGAGCTCAGAGTGGAGAAGAATTAGAGTTTCTGGGAATAGCTATGGTTTTAGGGAACATTAAGAGGAATGGTGACAGACTAAGAAGGTTTTAAGAAAGCACTCTCTCCCTTTGACATTTTCTGTCAGTGAGAATACCTACACTACTGGGCACTGAATGTGTGTCTAGTCTGGGTCATGTGGAGTACCAGATGACCTGATCCAACCCGAATAAATTGTATTCGTGTTATATTAGTTTGCCATTTGACTTTGCAGAACAGTTCTTCTTTATGCCTGGTATCTTTTTCTGTTGCTGGACGTTGTTCTTTACTCTTTTGCATTCTTCTTCATTCTCTGTCTGGTTCCTGGTGTACAGCCTTCCCTTGTGCCTGCACTGTGGACCTACAGAGAAGGCGCACAAAGGGAGCTGCAACCCTCTGGGTACAGAAGCTTCACTTCCTAGAGTGTTGGTTAATGCATTCTGTTTTCAACTCTTATCGTTGTAAAGAGATTTAGCAGCAAAGTGTGGCTCTAGAAGATTATTTTATTCTTATACAATATTTATACTTAGACACTTTGCCAGATAATCCCATCTGCTTCTTAATAGGTCTCTCATTTTTAGTTAAAATAATTGTTTCAACTACTTTCGTAAATAGGACCTTTACTGCCCAGAATTCTATACCCTATCATGGTGTTAGATAACCCAGATTTCCAATTTTCCTTAAATTTGGGTATAATTTTACTTGTTTCATACTGAACCTAGCATTTAGTTGAAACTTCCAATAGAAAGGAATTTTCACAATTGAGATAAATGTGGAGATGTAGCACCCAGATCTCTTCAAGGAAGAACATGTTGCCTCACCTTCTGAGAGTGATATTAACAAATAGCCTTTGGCTGTAGCCCCCTTCAAGGATTGTCTCAGCTGCAAAAGCCATTTTGCCCAAGGTTGTATCCATCCAGACATGGTCTTCCAATAACTAACAGAGGAAGGGATAAAAGGGATGACCCATTTGACAACATGGCTAACCAGTGGGCCATTTCAGCTTCAGCACTTCCCATGGAGTTCACTGAAAACACTGGGAATTCATCACAGCTCAGCTTTTCCTTCTGCCCAGTCCTGCTTCCTTTCCCTCCATCCTACAGGTATTAATCCCAAGATCACTCCCTAACAAACATTCTGCCCCGCAAATGCTATCACAGAACCTGCTTCCTGGAGAAGTCAACCTGTGACAGTGATTCTTAAGGTTCAAAAAATATTCTGCTTATTGAGAAGAGATGTAAAGCCTAATTTTTTTCTTCAAAACTAGGAAATCATTGCTAATTTTTAAGTACAAGTAAAGGTTAAAAGGTTACTACTAATGTAGGTCTTTGCTTTCAAAATATCTGCTTACTTTTCTTATATATAACATTTTTTTCTTTAAAAATTAAACATTTTAATCCTTTCACTGCTTAAAGATTTTTATGGTATGAGGACATAAGGTTATGAGGAAATTAATTGCGAATAGTTAGATATTTGCTTTCATTTTAGTAGTATTTTCAATGGAGCCCATAATAATTTAGAATTTCTAGTGATTTGGATGGAGCATTAATTGCTGTTTATGAGAAAATCATGAATAGAATTTTAAAATGCTTTAATATGAATAAAATGTCCTTAGAATGTATTCCATTTTAAAATCACTCTTTTTTTATTACAAAGTAATACAACTCAAAATATTATAAATAAAAGAAAAAAAAACCCTTAAATTCTATTATCCAGAGAAGTAACAATTACTTATGTTTGTATATGTTATTTTAGCTTTTAGAATAGACATTAATATTAGATGATCTTTTTGTATGTGTGTATGCTAATTTCAGTTTTAAGATACTTAATAAAATATATCTTTTCTGAAGCTCTGTTTTTAGCACTTTGCTAGCAAAGTCCTTAAAAAGTAATGAAAAGTTGTAACATTTCTTTGGCAATATTTTATAATATAGAATTTTGACTAACACTGGGTGTCACTCCAATGAATTCAAACTAGTGATATTTATTACACTTAAGAAAGTTTCCTGGGGCGCCTGGGTGGCTCAGTCAGTTAGGTGTCCGACTTCAGCTCAGGTCATGATCTCGCGGTCCGTGAGCTCGAGCCCCGCATTGGGCTCTGTGCTGATAGCTTGGAGCCTGGAGCCTGCTTCCGATTCTGTGACTCCTTCTCTCTCTGCCCCTCCCCTCTCACTGTCTCTCTTTCAAAAATAAGTAAACATCAAAAAAAAATTAAAAAAAAAAAAGAAAATTCCCTTAATTGTTGTGTTGGGCTCTCTGCTGAGCCTGCTTATGATTCTTTGTCTCCTTTTGTCCCTCTCCCCTGCTTGCACTCAATCTCTCTCTCTCTGTCTCAAACAACAACATTTTTTGAAGAAGTCACCAGATGAATTTAACAACAGAATGTAGATGACAAAACAGAGCCAGCAATATTGAAGATAAGTCAATAGAAATTAACCTGAAGAACACAAAAAATGTTGAAATAAAAATAAACAGTAAACACATATCAAAAAGTCTAAGATGCATGTAACTGGGGGTCTCAGAAGAAGATGAGAGAGAGGAAAAATGGGCAGAAACAATAAGGAAAACATGGCTGAATATTTTCCAAATTTGGTGAAAGATATAAATTTACACATTCAAGAAGTACAACAAACCCAATAGTATAAATACAAAGAAAACTGCACCTATCATAAAGAATTGGCTGGCCTTTGTCCCTGGTTCCTAGGAGGTAACCTCTAAGTCTTTGGAATTTCATTGAATGACAGGAATGTCTTTATTATTTATTATGGTCCCCTGGGACCTTACTTGAGTTTATGCTAATGAGATGACTCAGGATGGGGGCTCGCCACACCAGAGAGATTAACTATGTAATTTACAGGTAACCATGTAATTCTGAAAGATGTCAGAGAACCATAGTACATTGCATACAAGGGAGCCCACTGTCAACATATACTTTTAGTTTTCTTTATCTGAAAATATATTTTATTTCACCCTTATTCTTGTAAGATCATTTTCACAAGATGTAGAAATTCTGAGTTGATATGGTTTTGTTCCCCTCTCCCCTCCACCACTTTAAAGATGATGTTCCACCTGTTTTCTAGTCTGCATTACTTTTATGATGAGAAGCTGTCAATCATTCAGTTCATAATTCCCTTGTATGTAATGTACCATTGTTCTCTGCCATCTTTTAGAATGTGTTACTTTTCTAAAATTTAATGATAATATGCCTAGTTGTGCGTACTACAACTACAACTCTAATGCTCAGTACCCAGATTTAGGTCAAATTTCACAAGTTAAGGGCACAATCCTCCCCTCACTTCAGAAATTATCTGAAATTCCAGGCTTCCTAGACCACCTGTGCTTTTGACCCACTAGCTATATATTTAAGGATTCCCACTACCCTTAAAGTTCTACAATTCACTAGAATGACTCATGGAACTCAGGGAAGCCCTATATTTATAACTACAGTTCTTTCTACAAGAAATATTAGGGAGGCTCTTCAGGCTAAAGAGAAATAAAAACATGTAAATTTAGGTCTTGGCAGAGAGGGGGAATGAAGAGCACTGGAAATTATAACATCGTATCATGAGGTTTATAATGTACATAGATGTAGTACATTTGACAACTTTAGCAAAAAGGATTCAAGGGTGAGTAAACTACTTTGTAAGATTTCTACATGTTACATGAATCAATTCAATATTAATCCTAAATATCCTGTGAAAAGTGAAGGATACATACTGTGATCCTTAACCACTACAAAATAATGCAAAGAGGTAAAATTAGGATCCTGGAATACATAATATTTGTATACTTTCTATATTGCAGCTAAACTAAAGATAAAGATAAAGTAAACCTAAAATACACTTTTATTTCTTTTTCTTCTTAAACAATGTCAACAATATTTTCTACTAATTTTTTGGCAAGAGTAAGGATTAGTGATTTTTTTCAACCTTTCTCCTGAACTTTTTCTCTTATTTCCAGAGACAGTATTCTGTTCATCTTTGTCTCTGTGTTCCTGAAAAAATTATGCCTTCTAATTTCCCTTCAATTAGTCACAGTCAAGGAGTGCTTGTTTTCTCTGCAAGGAAACTTCATTTCCTGCTCTTTCTCCCTAAGGTCATTGAATCACATTTTGATAAATACATCATTATTAAGGTTTACTAGAGGCAATTGCAACTGTAGATGTTTTAAATTAATGTCTTTCATTATAATGAGTCAGAAGATCAATGAATTGGAAAATTATTCTTTTTGTAGGTATTCAGCATTAGTCAGTCAACATGTCCCTGCTGTGTGTGTGGAGTGCTCTTCTAAATTCTGTGGGGTGTGATGATGGCAGTATTTCCTGGAGAAGCATGCTGTATAAAGGAGAACTGGAATAAACACAAGTGTGACAGAACCGCAACTAAGTGATTGGAAGGTAGGAAGAATGGTGGGTTGGGGGGAATGACTAGGCTACTACTGGCCTGACTAAACCAGGCAGTCTTCACAGGCAACACTAGAGTTCTGCAAGACTTGGGTTTGACAGATCTTCCTACATGGAGGGAATATTATGGATATGAAGTAGAAATGAGCTAAAAATATTTATTGAGTGCCTATTGTATTATATGCCAGTAACTAGAAAAATATGAAATAAACATAGTATTTTTTATAAACTAGTAGGAAAGAGGACACGTTTTCATAGAAAAAAGACAACATAGGTAGTATAGATGCCAAATACAAATAGGAATAGATGCCAAGGAATGTAATGAAGATGAACACCTAGTTGCAGAAGTAAGACTGAATTAAGTAGAAGGGACTTTGAAGTAGGTTAGGGCCTAAGGTGACAGAAAATGAGAGATGCTCTATCATACAACTCAGAGATGGAGTCTCTGGATGGCCAGGGTTGTGCTGCGAACAGATGATCATGATAGGATGGTGATGAATATACTGCTGCCGGTGACGGTGATTTTAATAAAAATAATGCATGTCTTTGAAAACATATCTGCTTAGTTAAAGGTTTTGCTTTGGATATAATGATAAATTAGTTGGATTAGTTAACTTGGCTTTACAGATACTGACTGTTAAATCTAAACTTCTGCATGAATTTTTCATAGCTATTTTAAAATGTATTGTGTGTTTTTGAATTTCACTACTGCGCCTTCTTTTTGCCAAATGAAATACCTCATTTCAAGACCAGTTCTCCTAACCTTCTCTAAAGTGTTTGACTAACTGCTGTCTTCTGGTTCTCCTCCTCCTCCTCCTCCTCTTCCTCCTCCTCCTCCTCCTCTTCCTCCTCCTCCTCCTCCTCCTCCTCCTCCTCTTCCTCCACTTCCTCCTCCTCCCTCTCCTCTTCCTTCTTCTCCTTCTCCTTTCTCCTTTCTTCTTCCTCTTCCTCTTCATCCTCCTCCTCTTCCTCCTCCTCCTGCTTTTCCTCTTTCTGCCTTCTCCTTTTTTTTTTCCTATTATTAAGTAGGCTCCATGACCAATGTTAGACTTGAACTCATGCCCCTGAGATCAATAGTTATATACATACTCTACCAGGCACCCCTGCTTCTTGAATTATATCTTCTGTTTTAGTCCGTTTGGGCTGCTATAACAAAATACCAAAGACTGGGTAATTACTGTGTCCTCACATGTTAGAAGGCACTAAGGATCTCTCTGGAGCCTGTTTTATAAAACACTAATCTCATTCATGAGGGTTCCATCCTCATGACTTAAGTCTCTCCAAGGCCTAGTGCCATCACCTTTATGGGTTAGGACCTCAACATATGAATTTTGGGGGGACACAAACATTCAGACCATAGCATCCTCCCTTTGGTTCTGTGATATTATACTATCCTAGAGCTTATATAGACTGAGTGCTCTTTCTCTCCTTCCTTCATTGATTCCATTTGCAGTTCATAGACTCCCTAAATTTGGGCATAGTCCTCCATCTTCTCAACTGTATCTTATCAATGTATATTCTCAAAGCAGCAATTTTCTATCAAAATAGAGACCTTTCAACTTAATTATATTTCTAGCTAAATTTTAGATATTCCAGAAAATCCAAAATCAATTCTAATGCAACAAATACTAAATCAAACTTATCCTCCCCACTAATCACCTCCCTTTCCATCTTTCATATTTGTTATTGTCACCCCCATAAGCAGGTATGCTAAAAACATTAGTTTTCTTTTCTTTCCATTTCAAATCATTGTGACCAGTCAGCAAGTTTTGTCTTTCTGTATTTGAAATATATTAGGCTCTCATTATCCTAACACTTTTATTATACACTATTCAATAATAGAAAGGAATATACAAAACATACATATGTTGGAAACCATAGTCATAATGACTAATCAATCCACCATTCATTGAAGCTCTTTATACATTCTTCTAGATCTTTTTTTTTTAAATGTCTATTTATTTTTGAGAGAGAGCAAGCAAGTGCACATGGGAGGGGCAGAGAGAGAGAGAGAGAGAGAGGATCAGAATCAGGCTCTGTGATGACAGTAGAGAGCCTGAGGCAGAGCTCAAACTCCCACACTGTGAGGTCATGACCTGAGCCAAAGTTGGACGCTTAACTGACTGAGCCATCCAGGTGCCCCCACTCTTTCTAGATCTCGTTCCCTTGTATACCCAAACTTAACCATTCTCCTGAATTTCATGTTAATCATGTTCTTACTATTAAAATTATTTTATAATATACATGTGTTTGTAAAGAAAATATGGTTTCATTTTGTTTGTCTTTGAAATTTATAAAAATGGTATTTTCTGAAAATTATTTTTTCATCTATAATGAGTATAGCTGGAGTCTATTCATTATCACTACACAGTAACATCCTAGTGTGAGAACATATCATAGTTAATTTATCCTTTCTCCTGTTAATGGTCATTTTGACTGTTTCTAAGTTTTTTTGCTTTTATGAACAGTGTTGCTAAGAATATTCCATTCTAGTGTATGTCTCTTGGTACCCATATGCAAGACTTTCTTCAAGATATATTCTTGGAGGGGTGCCTGGTGGCTCAGTCAGTTGAGCATCCAACTTCAGCCCAGGTCATAATCTTACAGTTTGTAGGTTTAAGCCCCACATTGGGCTCTGTGCTGACAGCTCAGAGCCTAGAGCCTGCTTTGGATTCTGTGTCTCTGTCTCTCTCTGACCTTCCCTGCATGTGCTTTGCCTTTCTCTGTCTCTCAAAAATAAATAAATATTAAAAAATTAAATACACACACACACACACACACACACACACACACACACACACTCCTGGAGTGAAAAGACATCTTGCAGGTTATGTGCTTGTTCAAATTACAAGATAGTGCCAACTTGTGTTCTAGACTAATCAAATCAGTTCATGCTTTCTTAGCTGTGTGACAGTGCCTATTGCTTCATGTGATGGTTAATTATATGAGTAAATTTGACTGGGACATTGGGTACCCAGATATTTGGTTACATGGAATTTCTGTGTGAATCTATTAGAGTGTTCTTGGATGAGATGACCTTTTGAATTGGTAAACTGAGCAAAGAAGGTTGGTTGCCTTCTTCCATGTGGGTGGGTATCATCCAATCTCTTGGGGGTCTAAATAGAACAAAAAGGCAGAGGGAGAGAGAATTGCCTGACTTATTGAGGTGGGATATTGGTTTTCTTTCTTTCCCTTGGATTGGGACTTAGTCCTGTTGACTCTCCTGGTTCTCAGGTCTTTGGACTTGGACTGAAACTACACCATCAGATTTCCTGGATCATCAGCTTATAGAAGGCAGATCATGAGATGTCTGAGCCTCCATAATCACATGAGCTAATTTCTTGTAATAAATCTCTTTAAATATATAAAGTCATATATATATATATATATATTTTCTTTGTTTCTCTGGAGGACCCTGACTAATATACTTTACATGCTCACCAATACTTGGATATTGCTAGACTTCTTTATTTTTGCAGACTGAAAGGTATTAGTTCATATCTGATTGTGGTCTTAATTTACACTTTCTGCTTGCAGTAAGGCTATGAATATGTTTATGTATTCATTCATTATGCTTTTTTTATAAAATGGCTCTTTAAGCCTTTTGCTGAGTTTTCTATTATGGTATCTGTGCTTTTCTTGTTGATTCCATGGTAAACTCTTGGATCCTAACTGCAATGTTTGTGGTTTTGTGTACTGTAATTATTGTCTCCCAGATTACAGTTATTTTTTATTTTTACTTATGATGTCTTGTGATTAACAGAACACTAATTTAAATGTAGTTAAATAT
This sequence comes from Herpailurus yagouaroundi, assembly GCF_014898765.1. Classification (NCBI taxonomy): domain Eukaryota; kingdom Metazoa; phylum Chordata; class Mammalia; order Carnivora; family Felidae; genus Herpailurus; species Herpailurus yagouaroundi. Next base: position 66,954,988 of record NW_024412391.1, read on the forward strand.
AGTAATTTTTATGGTCGGCACTACTTGTATTTTGTGTAAGAAATTCTTACCAAACTCAAGATCAGAAAGATAGTCTGCTGAATTTCTTCTTAAAGTTGTAATGCTTTGTTTTCACATTTAAATTCTTAATTTACCTGTGATTGATTTTTGTGATAGTATGAGGTAGAAATCCACTTTTATCTTCTCCAAATGGATAACCAATTGTCCTAGCCTTATTTATTGAAGAAACCACTGTTTTCCTACAGATCTATACTATATTGATTTTATCACATACACAGTCTCCATAAATGTGTAGGTCTGTCTCCAGGCTATTTAACCTACTCCATTGTCGATTTATCTATTTCTGAGGCAATAGCACCCTATTTAATTACCTGTGAGTCCCTCTTTTTTTTTTTAATGTTTTTTTATTTATTTTTGACAGAGAGAGAGAGAGAGAGAGAGAGAGAGAGAGAGAGAGACAGAGCATGAGCGAGGGAGGCGCAGAGAGAGAGGGAGAGACAGAATCTGAAGAGACAGAATCAGGCTCCAGGCTCTGAGCTGTCAGCACAGAGCCCGACGCGGGGCTTGAACTCACAAACTGCGAGATCATGACCTGAGTTGAAGTCAGACGCTCAACCGACTGAACCACCCAGGCACCCCACATCTTTCCTCTTTTAATCGACAAATTCAGACCATATATGTTTATTGTGATTATTGATTTAGTTCTTCCATTTTAAATGTGCTTTCTACTTGTCATTTTTTCTATGCTTTTTTTCACCTGTATTCTTGCTTTCTTGAGTTCCTATTTGTTAACCTGTTTTTCTTTCTTTTTAAAAAATATATATTCAACTTTATTTCATTAGCAAAATTCATTTAAGCCACATGGTGGCCATAATGCTATGTCCTGAGCTGGCTTAACCATCCCACTGTCCCCTTCAGACCAATGTATGAACATACACACTATGTTGAAGAAGGGACTTTAACATGTGAAACAATGAGACTTGGACACTGACTACTCCCTCATCCCCCTCCCTATAGCCAACCCACCCACTGCTTCAACTGTTATCTGCACATAGACAAGCTCTCATGGAAGAGAGGCTGAACACCAAATAAGATGACCATAGGTTACCCAAGTCCAAAGGAACTCTTGGCAGATGTTGAGGAAATAATGATGAAAATGACACCATCTCCCAAAAGCTGAATGTGAAGCACAAACCTCCGTCTAAGAGATGTCAGAGCCATGTTGCCAAGGGCAGCAAATCTTACAGCAGAACCCAGGGAGAAGAGTGACATCACTCCATCCCACAGTTATAGGCAACACACTCACACCTATGTATTAAACAGGCTCTTTATCCCGGACAAGGAGCATCCAGAGAGAGAGGCCCTTCAAGGACCGGTTAATAATTCTGATAACACTGATACTCTCATCTTGCCTTTCCAGCCATTTGACACCTGGATGGATATGCTTAGGTCAGTGTTCCAAGGTCATAGCTGGTGGAGGGAGGTCTTATCCACACCCACACCTCTGGAAGGCGCTTGGGGCTGTGTGCTAGCTAGTTGACCTCTGGTGGTCCAGGAGCTCCCAGGAAATAGGTTCTCCAGTAAGCCCCCAGGGACTCCCTCAGTCTAATAAAGATGGAGAGCAGAGTCAGCACCACACCTAAGAGGTAGAGGTTCAACAATAGGTTTCATGGCTGAGATGATACTACTCCTTTGTAGAGTAGCAGAGCTGTCTTCTGCTTCTGGAACTTCTCTGGATTCTCCAGGAGGAAGGGCCTGCAGTGGCCTGCTCGCTGTAACAGTGGGTCATGTTAGAGTTGGGAGAAAAGTCAGTCAACCCTAGATGACTCAAAGGACAAAAATGTAGCCTACAGCAAAGCACAGAGGAAGACTGCCTATACTGCTCACAAATCAATCTGTTTTTTCATATTCAGTTTTTACTTTCCACCTGTTCAAAATCTTTGTTCTTTATTTCTGTCATTTAGAAACTACCAAAGAAATTTTACATACATATTTAACAACTTTACAAAGTGTAATTCAATATCTTACCTTTCACCATACATATTTATTGACAAATTCCAAATTTACTATGTCTCACTTTTCTAATCCTCCTCCTTTTTTTTCTCCTTTGCTTTCTTTTACTTACCCTTTGATTCTTCTTTCTCTTCTATTCCCTTCTTCTTTCCTTGGAGATTTCACTTTCTTGATTACTCAACAATAATTTAAAAAGTACATTTGTCATCATTTAGGCAGTTTCTATTTATAATGTAGCAGTGGACCCTGGAGAGAAATCAGTCACATTGTAGATATGTTTTTTCATTGACTTGAGGGTAGAACCAAGAGCAGAATTTCTGGATCATTTTCAGGTTAAAGAAATTCTGCCAGTTTTCTTCTATGTATGGTGCTTATACTTACTAGCTGACACTCTTCTCAAAAGTATATGAAAATATTCATTTGCTCAAAAATTTGCTAACATTGTATAATATCAAATGCTTCAATTTTTGTTAAACTTTAATGAGAGAAAACAATGCATTATCTCCTTGAATGTGAGCATCTTTTCTCATATATACTGGATTTGGGGTATTACTCTTCTGTGAATTGATGGTTTATATCCTTAGTATATAGGAGTGGAATGCCCAAGGCCCAGTCAAATTGGACAACAGCTTTGGTGGTTGAAGAATTCTTTGGGAGAGTGCAGGGTTTAAACTTCAGATAGAATGCTGAATGTTGGATTAGGTAACTTTTAATGTCTCTGCTAACTTTAAGAGGCCATGGTTAATAGTGGACTGAAATGCCTGGAAACCTAGAGCTGAAGAAAATCTGGTATGAGATGGATTTGTGTGTGTTCTACCTAATCAGAGTAAATGACTCACTTTGCAGTTATGTTTTGTACAGGAGCTAGTCCTAGAGATGGAAGGGACATGGAAGGGTATTGCCAGGGCAAGACTAATAATGATGGCTGCACTCATATAATGAGGAGGGCAGAGTGTAGCTTTTTGTATAATGGTAGAGTTGGGAGAAGTGAGCTGTAGGGAAGACAACTGCTGGGAAATTGGCTGTTGAGTTTGTCCCATAATCTTAACCATCCCAGCTCAAGAACCAGTGAGGAAAGGGTGACCTGCTTAAAGATAAGTTGGGTTAAGACAACTAGCTTTGGGTTGGTTTCCCTTACAGCTCCATGTGATGATTGCTTTTGGGATTTGGGGATAGAAGTCAGACTTAAACATATAGTACAAACGATGTGTCAAGGCTGAGATTGATGCACAATATACAGATATTTAAGGGACTTGCCCAAAGTCTTCATTCTACCAAAGACTAAAGAAAACTATCTTCTCAAAGTTAAACACTGTGTATTTAGGTAGAGGGGAAGATAACGTTGCAATGTGTATGTGTTACTATTAATAATTTAAATGGTGCTTCGCTAGAGGTTAGAACTCATCAAGGAGGTTCATTTCAATAGGGTCCATAGCCTTATGAAAGTTTTTCTCTGGACAGGAGAATAGGGTGTGAAGGCTGGGTGGGTGCAGGGAGGAGACAGCTGGAATACATAGTGGACTGACTGCTGTGATGGATTTTCTCAAAGGCAGAAAGGTAGAAGGGAGGGGGGAGGGCGAGGAAGACCTGAGCAATTGTAATTTCAAAATTGGGAGGAGGGCATGACAGGAGCAGCAACAGAGGGCAGGGAGTGGCGGGTCCAGTGGGTGCCCAGTGTGGGAAGGTGGGCAAGATGAGAGCTGGGTCTCGGCAGCGTGACCACCCACTCTCTGCCCCCTCACTCTTTCCCTAGAAAAGGAGCATGGTTTAGGGCTGCGCGCTGACTAGGGCGCCACTCGCGGGGCCGCAACAGAGCCCGCAGCGCCGCCATCGGCGAGCCAGAGCCTTTCAGCCCCGGAGCATCGAACTGCGGACACCCTTCAGCTGGGCGAGTTTGAGGTGCTCGCGGCGCGCGTAGAGGATCGCGTGGAGGGCAGCTTCCCGCTTTTCGCCTGCCACTGGGGTGGGACCTGGTTGGGCAAGGGGTGGGAGCCGGGAGGGCCGGGGGTCGTCTGGAGCCTTCTAAGTCCTCTTGTCCCTACCTGTCAGGAGCCGCCTGCAACCTTTGAGTGAGCTCAGCGCTCACCGAACACCGCGCTGGACGCGCGCCTCGGCGCAGACAAGAGGTACTCCATTTCCGCTCGGACTCCCTCTTCCGAGCGAGTCCAGATGACCCTACCTGCAGGAGGGCACTGGTCGGGAGTGTAACCTGAAAATTCTCTTGGAAGAAAATTCTCAGGCCCCAGCCAGTCATTTCCTTTTAGAACTTCTATCATACATTTGACACTGCCAGCTCAGTTTGGGAATCTGCACAGATTTTGACGATGTGAAAAGACCTGAATAAGCAAAGTTTTTTGTTTTGTTTTTTTCTTTTGTCTCTTTACCCTAAATTATTTTGGAGGAGATGTCAGACGGTGGTATATGGGTAAGGAGGTGGTGAGTCTTCTGGATTTGTCCCCCCTCTCCACTCCTCGGCCATGGCTGTCAAGGTTGTGTCAGGGACTTTTCCAATGCCAGCTCTGTAGCAATTCAAAGCCAATTTAGTCCTTGACTTCCACTCATGTAGCCAGTTTACTGAGTGATGATTTGGCAGGGAAACTTGAGCAAAGACCATTAGAAAATGGCAAGATTTTGCTGAATGTCATTGGCCCTACACTATGTCATATTAGCTCATATCACCTTTATTGTCTTCCTGCTCCTAAAGGTATGTCTGTTTAATCTTCTGCAAACAGATCCTGAACAACCTGAGAGTAGCCAGGGACCCACCAGACATCAGTGCATAACAAATATTTTTCAATGAATAGAAATGGAAGAAGTGTCAGTAACTTTGAAACATTAAATGGTGCTCGAACATCCAACACCATTTGGGTTAATAGATAGGTTACATCTAAAATTTAGGGGAAAAAACACCTTTTTCTCATGGTTACACATGGAATAGCCTGTTCTGATTCACTTAGTTGGAATGTGTTGTGGTAGGAGTCTTAGATACGGACACAGGAGACCTGAGAATGTGCATAGCCATATCAGTTGAGAATTTTTCTAATTTGTAAAGGTTGGAGCATATGTTTTTAAAGATTTCTTTCAGGGGTGTCTGGGTGGCTTACTCAGTTAAGCATCCAACTTCAACTCAGGTCATGATCTCACGGCTCGTGAGTTCAAGCCCCACATCGGGCTCTGTGCTGACAGCTCTGAGCTTGGAGCCTACTTAAGATTCTGTGTCTCCCTCTCTCTCTGCCTCTCCCCTGCTTGTGCTGTGTCTCTCTTTCTAAAATAAATAAACATTAAAAAAAATTAAAACAAAGATTTCTTTCAGCTCTAAAAGTCTGTGATGAAATGAATCCATCACATCTTCAAAAACAAGTATCGCATTTCAGTGGCTGCTGAAGACTTTATCAGAACATTGGTAAATAGATTGTAACTGTATCTTTTCAAAACAAGGTTTGAGAGTCAGCAACTTAGAGGAAAATCAACAAATACATAGTAGACAGATTTGGCTTGATCAAAAACACATACATATGTCTTTGTAAAATTTTAGGTTTAAATAGATCATTGAATAATTGAATAATTTTCTTTTTAACTTAAAAATATATTCCCTCATTTTTTTTTTCTCTATAGAATATGGGTTTTGCCACAAGAGGACGGTTCTACCTACCACTGGGCTGCATGATGCTGATCAATCTGATTAATGCTGACTTTGAATTTCAAAAGGGGGTGCTTGCCAGTATCAGCCCAGGCATCACAGAAGATATTGATTTCCAATGCTGGAATTCTTGCTCTTTGACATTGATAGATCTCAAGGAACTCAAGATACAGCACAATGTGGACGCTTTCTGGAATTTCATGTTGTTTTTGCAAAAATCCCAGCGGCCTAGACATTATAATGTCTTCTTAAGCATAGCTCAGGATTTCTGGGACATGTATATAGACTGCTTGCTCTCACGATCTCATGGAATGGGCAGAAGACAGGTGATGCCTCCCAACTATAATTTTCCGCAGAACAGGAGGTAATTTAAATGTATACTTAAGAGAATAGAAGTTTAGTTTTCTTTATTTTTTTGAGTTTTTGAGAGAGAGAGAGAGAGAGAGAAAGAGACAGAGGGAGAGAGAGAATCCTAAGCAGGCTCCGTGCTGTCAGCACAGAGCCCCACATGGGGCTCTAACTCACCTACCATATCATGACCTGAGCCGAAGTTGGACGCTTAACCGACTGAACCACCCAGGTGCCCCCAGCAGTTCAGCCTTCTTAAAAATTCAACATTTAATCATTTTTGCCAATAAGCTAGCAAATTTGCCTTATTTTTTCCTAATGATTGACTTTGATTTTCATTTTTACTGATTTTATATTATTTAGAAACCGCAGGAGCTCTGATGTACAGACATATGATCTAAATGATCTTGAGATATAATACATTTGGTAGATCATTAAAATTATTACCTTATTTTTTCCCACAAATACTTCATGAGAAATCTGTTTAACATCATATTCATATTGCATTTATTGAAGAAATTTTAAAGATAGGACATATAATTAGGCTTTTTAAATTAAGTTTTTCAATAGGGTTATTTAAAAGGATGAAATCTTAAAAGTCATTTTATAGTGAGTATTAACAATTTCTCCTCTCTAATATTATAGGACTGGATTTTACAAAACATGAGTTTTACATAGAAGATAGAGAACATGGAAAATACCTCAAGCAAAGTGACATCAACCTGAAGGTTTAATTCTGTCAGTATTTCTGAAGTCAAATATTTCTTATAGTATTTATCAAAATTGTTATTTCTAGTTCTTTAATATTTATGAAAGTTGTATTTTTGTTGATGTGATGTGTAAATGCTTTATGGCTATTGAATTAGCATTTCCATCTTTTCAGGTAATTTGTCAATATTTTTTTTATTTGAAAGGCATATCTGTAAAGCATCTTTAAAGAAAACATTTAAAATGCAAATGCAATATATTATTAAATATAATAGTTGAGGGAGTAATGCTGTGACTAATTTTTGAAGGTATCTTATACATAATATTGACTTTAAATTGTGCCAAAATAAATGCCAGTATTGTCCTAAAAAGTAATATTTGATTTTGATGTCATGTACTGAGTGGCTTCTGAAATGTGCATTTCATCTCCAAGCCATCCTATATATTAAAGTGTTTTTGTATGCATTGAGGACTAAAATGTTTTACATTCTCACTTTTATTGGCTTAATTAAAAAAAAACAAACAGAAAGGTAGTAAGAAACTTCATTTTAGTAAAGTGAAGTTTGGTAGAATTTTGGTTTTTAGGTACTAGCTCAGTTTTTCTTTTTAAATGTATTTCCTACATACATCTCACATCTTATTCCAAAGAGGATGTGAAGCTTTAAAAATATATAACAAACAATAGGATAACATGAAGTAGATGAGGAAATTTATTTTTTTTTATTTTTTTTTGTTTTTTTATTTTTTTTTATTTATATATGAAATTTATTGTCAAATTGGTTTCCATACAACACCCAGTGCTCATCCCAAAAGGTGCCCTCCTCAATACCCATCACCCACCCTCTCCTCCCTCCCACCCCCCATCAACCCTCAGTTTGCTCTCAGTTCTCAACAGTCTCTTTTGCTTTGGCTCTCTCCCACTCTAACCTCTTTTTTTTTTTTTTTCCTTCCCCTCCCCCATGGGTTCCTGTTAAGTTTCTCAGGATCCACATAAGAGTGAAACCATATGGTATCTGTCTTTCTCTGTATGGCTTATTTCACTTAGCATCACACTCTCCAGTTCCATCCACGTTGCTACAAAAGGCCATATTTCATTTTTTCTCATTGCCACGTAGTATTCCATAGTGTATATAAACCACAATTTCTTTATCCATTCATCAGTTGATGGACATTTAGGCTCTTTCCATAATTTGGCTATTGTTGAGAGTGCTGCTATGAACATTGGGGTACAAGTGCCCCTATGCATCAGTACTCCTGTGTCCCTTGGATAAATTCCTAGCAGTGCTATTGCTGGGTCATAGGGTAGGTCTATTTTTAATTTTCTGAGGAACCTCCACACTGCTTTCCAGAGCGGCTGCACCAATTTGCATTCCCACCAACAGTGCAAGAGGGTTCCCGTTTCTCCACATCCTCTCCAGCATCTATAGTCTCCTGATTTGTTCATTTTGGCCACTCTGACTGGCGTGAGGTGATACCTGAGTGTGGTTTTGATTTGTATTTCCCTGATAAGGAGCGACGCGGAACATCTTTTCATGTGCCTGTTGGCCATCCGGATGTCTTCTTTAGAGAAGTGCCTATTCATGTTTTCTGCCCATTTCTTCACTGGGTTATTTGCTTTTCAGGTATGGAGTTTGGTGAGCTCTTTGTAGATTTTGGACACTAGCCCTTTGTCCAATATGTCATTTGCAAATATCTTTTCCCATTCCATTGGTTGCCTTTTAGTTTTGTTGTTTGTTTCCTTTGCTGTGCAGAAGCTTTTTATCTTCATAAGGTCCCAGTAATTCACTTTTGCTTTTAATTCCCTTGCCTTTGGGGATGTGTCGAGTAAGAGATTGCTACGGCTGAGGTCAGAGAGGTCTTTTCCTGCTTTCTCCTCTAGGGTTTTGATGGTTTCCTGTCTCACATTCAGGTCCTTGATCCATTTTGAGTTTATTTTTGTGAATGGTGTGAGAAAGTGGTCTAGTTTCAACCTTCTGCATGTTGCTGTCCAGTTCTCCCAGCACCATTTGTTAAAGAGACTGTCTTTTTTCCATTGGATGTTCTTTCCTGCTTTGTCAAAGATGAGTTGGCCATACGTTTGTGGGTCTAGTTCTGGGGTTTCTATTCTATTCCATTGGTCTATGTGTCTGTTTTTGTGCCAATACCATGCTGTCTTGATGATGACAGCTTTGTAGTAGAGGCTAAAGTCTGGGATTGTGATGCCTCCTGCTTTGGTCTTCTTCTTCAAAATTCCTTTGGCTATTCGGGGCCTTTTGTGGTTCCATATGAATTTTAGGATTGCTTGTTCTAGTTTCGAGAAGAATGCTGGTGCAATTTTGATTGGGATTGCATTGAATGTGTAGATAGCTTTGGGTAGTATTGACATTTTGACAATATTTATTCTTCCAATCCATGAGCAGGGAATGTCTTTCCATTTCTTTAAATCTTCTTCAATTACCTTCATAAGCTTTCTGTAGTTTTCAGCATACAGATCCTTTACATCTTTGGTTAGATTTATTCCTAGGTATTTTATGCTTCTTGGTGCAATTGTGAATGGGATCAGTTTCCTTATTTGTCTTTCTGTTGCTTCATTGTTAGTGTATAAGAATGCAACTGATTTCTGTACATTGATTTTGTATCCTGCAACTTTGCTGAATTCATGTATCAGTTCTAGCAGACTTTTGGTGGAGTCTGTCGGATTTTCCATGTATAATATCATATCATCTGCAAAAAGCGAAAGTTTGACTTCATCTTTGCCAATTTTGATGCCTTTGATTTCCTTTTGTTGTCTGATTGCTGATGCTAGAACTTCCAGCACTATGTTAAACAACAGCGGTGAGAGTGGGCATCCCTGTCATGTTCCTGATCTCAGGGAAAAAGCTCTCAGTTTTTCCCTGTTGAGGATGATGTTAGCTGTGGGCTTTTCATAAATGGCTTTTATGATCTTTAAGTATGTTCCTTCTATCCCGACTTTCTCAAGGGTTTTTATTAAGAAAGGGTGCTGGATTTTGTCAAAGGCCTTTTCTGCATCGATTGACAGGATCATATGGTTTTTCTCTTTTTTTTTGTTAATGTGATGTATCACGTTGATTGATTTGCGAATGTTGAACCAGCCCTGCATCCCAGGAATGAATCCCACTTGATCATGGTGAATAATTCTTTTTATATGCCGTTGAATTCGATTTGCTAGTATCTTATTGAGAATTTTTGCATCCATATTCATCAGGGATATTGGCCTGTAGTTCTCTTTTTTGACTGGGTCTCTGTCTGGTTTAGGAATCAAAGTAATACTGGCTTCATAGAATGAGTCTGGAAGTTTTCCTTCCCTTTCTATTTCTTGGAATAGCTGGAGAAGGATAGGTATTATCTCTGCTTTAAACGTCTGTTAGAACTCCCCTGGGAAGCCATCTGGTCCTGGACTCTTATTTGTTGGGAGATTTTTGATAACCGATTCAATTTCTTCGCTGGTTATGGGTCTGTTCAAGCTTTCTATTTCCTCCTGATTGAGTTTTGGAAGAGTGTGGGTGTTCAGGAATTTGTCCATTTCTTCCAGGTTGTCCAATTTGTTGGCATATAATTTTTCATAGTATTCCCTGATAATTGTTTGTATCTCTGAGGGATTGGTTGTCATAATTCCATTTTCATTCATGATTTTATCTATTTGGGTCATCTCCTGTTTCTTTTTGAGAAGCCTGGCTAGAGGTTTGTCAATTTTGTTTATTTTTTCAAAAAACCAACTCTTGGTTTCGTTGATCTGCTCTACAGTTTTTTTAGATTCTATATTGTTTATTTCTGCTCTGATCTTTATTATTTCTCTTCTTCTGCTGGGTTTAGGCTGCCTTTGCTGTTCTGCTTCTATTTCCTTTAGGTGTGCTGTTAGATTTTGTATTTGGGATTTTTCTTGTTTCTTGAGATAGGCCTGGATTGCAATGTATTTTCCTCTCAGGACTGCCTTCGCTGCGTCCCAAAGCGTTTGGATTGTTGTATTTTCATTTTCGTTTGTTTCCATATATTTTTTAATTTCTTCTCGAATTGCCTGGTTGACCCACTCATTCGTTAGTAGGGTGTTCTTTAACCTCCATGCTTTTGGAGGTTTTCCAGACTTTTTTCTGTGGTTGATTTCAAGCTTCATAGCATTGTGGTCTGAAAGTATGCATGGTATGATTTCAATTCTTGTAAACTTATGAAGGGCTGTTTTGTGACCCAGTATATGATCTGTCTTGGAGAATGTTCCATGTGCACTCGAGAAGAAGGCATATTCTGTTGCTTTGGGATGCAGAGTTCTAAATATATCTGTCAAGTCCATCTGATCCAATGTCTCATTCAGGGCCCTTGTTTCTTTATTGACCGTGTGTCTAGATGATCTATCCATTTCTGTAAGTGGGGTGTTAAAGTCCCCTGCAATGACCACATTCTTATCAATAAGGTTGCTTGTGTTTATGAGTAATTGTTTTATATATTTGGGCGCTCCGGTATTCGGCGCATAGACATTTATAATTGTTAGCTCTTCCTGATGGATAGACCCTGTCACTATTATATAATGTCCTTCTTCATCTCTTGTTACAGCCTTTAATTTAAAGTCTAGTTTGTCTGATATAAGTATGGCTACTCCAGCTTTCTTTTGGCTTCCAGTAGCATGATAAATAGTTCTCCATCCCCTCACTCTCAATCGAAAGGTGTCCTCAGGTCTAAAATGAGTCTCTTGTAGACAGCAAATAGATGGGTCTTATTTTTTTATCCATTCTGATACCCTATGTCTTTTGGTTGGTGCATTTAATCCATTTACATTCAGTGTTATTATAGAAAGATATGGGTTTAGAGTCATTGTGATGTCTGTATGTTTTATGCTTGTAGTGATGTCTCTGATACTTTGTCTCACAGGGTCCCCCTTAGGATCTCTTGTAGGGCTGGTTTAGTGGTGACAAACTCCTTCAGTTTTTGTTTGTTTGGGAAGACCTTTATCTCTCCTTCTATTCTAAATGACAGGCTTGCTGGATAAAGGATTCTCGGCTGCATATTTTTTCTGTCTAGCACACTGAAAATCTCGTGCCAACTCTTTCTGGCCTGCCAAGTTTCAAAAGAGAGATCAGTCACGAGTCTTATAGGTCTCCCTTTATATGTGAGGGCACGTTTACCCCTTGCTGCTTTCAGAATTTTCTCTTTATCCTTGTATTTTGCCAGTTTCACTATGATATGTCGTGCAGAAGATCGATTCAAGTTCCGTCTGAAGGGAGTTCTCTGTGCCTCTTGGATTTCAATGCCTTTTTCCTTCCCCACTTCAGGGAAGTTCTCAGCTATTATTTCTTCAAGTACCCCTTCAGCACCTTTCCCTCTCTCTTCCTCCTCTGGGATACCAATGATGCGTATATTATTTCTTTTTAGTGTATCACTTAGTTCTCTAATTTTCCCCTCATACTCCTGGATTTTTTTATCTCTCTTTTTCTCAGCTTCCTCTTTTTCCATAACTTTATCTTCTAGTTCACCTATTCTCTCCTCTGCCTCTTCAATCCGAGCTGTGGTGGTTTCCATTTTGTTATGCATTTCATTTAAAGCGTTTTTCAGCTCCTCGTGACTGTTCCTTAGTCCCTTGATCTCTGTAGCAAGAGATTCTCTGCTGTCAGCTATACTGTTTTCAAGCCCAGCGATTAATTTTATGACTATTATTCTAAATTCACTTTCTGTTATATTATTTAAATCCTTTTTGATCAGCTCATTAGCTGTTGTTATTTCCTGGAGATTCTTCTGAGGGGAATTCTTCTGCTTGGTCATTTTGGATAGTCCCTTGCGTGGTGAGGACCTGCAGGGCACTTCCCCTGTGCTGTGGTGTATAACTGGAGTTGGTGGGTGGAGCCGCAGTCAGACCTGATGTCTGCCCCCAGCCCACCACTGGGGCCACAGTCAGACTGGTGCGTGCCTTCTCTTCCCCTCTCCTAGGGGCGGGATTCACTGTGGGGTGGGGTGGCCCGTCTGGGCTACTTGCACACTGCCAGGCTTGTGATGCTGGGGATCTGGCGTCTTAGCTGGGGTGGGTAGGCAAGGTGCACAGGGGCAGGAGGGGCAGGCTTAGCTTGCTTCTCCTTAGGTGATCCACTTCAGGAGGGGCCCTGTGGCAGCAGGAGGGAGTCAGATCCGCTGCCGGAGGTTTGGCTCCGCAGAAGCGCAGAGTTGGGTGTTTGCGCAGAGCGAGCAAGTTCCCTGGCAGGAACTGGTTCTCTTTGGGATTTTGGCTGGGGGATGGGCGGGGAAGATGGCGCTGGCGAGCGCCTTTGTTCCCCACCAAACTGAGCTCTGTCGTCCGGGGGCTCAGCGGCTTTCCTTCCCTTTGTCCTCCAGCCTTCCCGCTTTCTGAGCAGAGCTGTTATCTTATGACCTCCCAGCCGCTAAGTTGCGCTTGCTGTCGGAACACAGTCCGTCAGGCCCCTCTGCTTTTTGCAAGCCAGACTCGGGGGCTCTGCTTGGCCGGCGAGCCGCCCCTACGCCCTGGCTCCCTCCAGCCAGTCCGTGGAGCGCGCACCGCCTCGCCGCCCTTCCTACCCTCTTCCGTGGGCCTCTCGTCTGCGCTTGGCTCCGGCGACTCCGTTCTGCTAATCCTCTGGCGGTTTTCTGGGTTATTTAGGCAGGTGTAGGTGGAATCTAAGTGATCAGCAGGACGCGCGGTGAGCCCAGCGTCCTCCTACGCCGCCATCTTCCCTCCTCCCCAGATGAGGAAATTTAGATGATGGGAAATAAAGACAGGAAACTAATAATATGTAGTTGTATTTTGGATGAATACTTTTAAATGCATGTTATAAAAGCCTATACCTTTGATAAAAAGGTAGCTGTAAGTTTGGTCTGAGTTTTCTACTTCTAAAGGTGAAGGACTCATGAGCATTTTCAAGATTCACACTTAAAAAGTTTTTTTTTTTTTTTTAATGTTTATTCATTTTGAGAGGGAGAGAGAGGAGGAGAGAATCCCAAGCAGGCTCCACACTGTTAGCACAGAGTCCTACATGGAGCTTGACTCAGGAACTGAGATCAGGATCTGAGCTGACATCAAAAGTGGGATGCTTAACTGACTGAGCCATGCAGGTGCCCTCACTCTGTTGATAAGAAAAACCAAACAACATGTTTAGGAGAAGCACAGCCTTTGCTAGGACTAAAAACCAATAAAGATGACAGGTTTTCATAATGGCTACCATGGGATACAGCACTGTGTTTTTAAGTATCCTGGCAATGACAGATTCCCTTCAATGCAAGCTGATGTCACCACACCCAAACTCAATTAAATATAAATAATTTTAAAAGTAGCAAAAATAATACTGAACAAATGGGCAACTGTCCGATGATTTGACTTGATCCAAGAATAAACATTAAATGGTGGAGTGGGGGCTGACATTCTTTGAGTTATGGATCACTTTGAAATTCTGATGAAGCTATAGACACTTTAACAAGGAGTTTTATGTACACAGTGTCATTTTGTGTATGATTTTGGGGGGAGGGGTCCATGAACCCCAGGTTAAGAATCTCCAATATTAAAGAATAAATGGTTTGCATGGCTTTCAAGTATTATTTTATAAAAATTATTTCATATAACTGAGTTTTGTATAATGAGGTTCTAGATAATATAAGGTTGTCAGTCTAATAAATTCCTATATTGAAAATATTTTATCTTGCCAATTAAGGACAGATCCCTAAGCTCATAAAATTAGCAGTTTGGAGGGTAGGTCTTATGCTCAGATGACCAGAAAGATACATAAAAAACTGCCTAATTCATTTCCTGCAGGTGGAGGCATAGGGTCATGACTTTCCTTAGAGGATATCTCTCTTTTACAACCTGTGGGTAAATGATTGAAGCTCAAAAATTCAATGTCATAAAGCAAAACCAGATAATTTTAGCCTAAAAAATTGTTCAACTAGTTGTTATCAATCATAGTTGTCATACAAATTTTTATTGCAGCAATTATTAACTTTTCAGTGTTAATAAAATTAATTGTTAGCCATCCAAAATAGGTTAATTGAAAATGGCTTCCTAGATCACCTAACTGAATTAACAGGCTACACTGGATTATTAAAAATAGTAAAAAGGACATTTGCCAAAACGGGCAGTCTGGTTTTAGAGCAGTTCATCTTAAGTCTTTTTGCTGGTACTTAGATACCATGTTCTGTTAAAAATCCCCTCCCTCCCCAGCAATTTTTGGCACAAATCATGCCATTTTTATATAGAAAGATATATTATGTTTTCATCGTTCATTCATTCACAAAAACGTATTGAGCTTGTAGGTATACTGCTGAATAATCCTTGACTCACAGAGCTGCCATTGCAGTGGGACAGAGGTACAGTAGGAACTAATACACTAATTCAAAAACAATTTTATGATATGAAAATGTAATTTAAAAAAGAGAAATGGTGGTCAAATATGATTGAGTGGGGGGACAATATGTATTTCTCTTTTGCCCTGTTCAAAATCATCTGACTAGATCATTCAAAAGATCATTTTTTTAAACTTTAAATAATCTTTATTTTAGAATAGTTTTAAGTTTGCAGAAAAGTTGCAAGGATAATGCAGAGATCTTGTATACTCCTCACCTATTTTTTTCCTATTGTTAACTTTTTACATTAGTATGGTATATTTGTCATAACTAATGGTCCACTACTGATACATTATTAACCAAACTTCATATTTTATTTGGATTTCACTAGTTTTTCCCTGATATCCTTTTTCTGTTCCAGGATCCCATCCAGGACTCCATAATATATTAAGGTGTCATGTCTCCTTAGGCTCTAAGAAGGTGTTTTCATTCAATGAACTTGACAGTTTTGAGTGCTAAGGTATGTTACAGAATATCCAATTTGGGTTTGCTTGATTGTTTTTCTTACAGTTAGACTGAATTTATAGGATTTTTGGGTGAAGACCACAAAAGTAAAGTACTGTTCTCAATACTTCAGATCAAGGGTATATGCTATCAACATAAGTTATCACTGATGATGTTTAACCTTGGCTAAGGTAGTGTATTCCAGGTTTCTCCGCTATCATGTTACTTTCTCTTCTGTTTCTATATTGTATTTTTTGGAAGCAAGTCACTAAGTATAACCCACATGTAAGAAAATGGGAAGTTATGTTCCACATGCTGAAGGAGGGAATATCTACATAAATTATCTGTAGATAATTTATATGGGAGATTTGTCTGCCCTCACTCCCCCCCCCCGTTCTTCTTCCTTCATTCCTTTTCTTCCATCATTTATCATATCATTCGTCATCATATCAGTAGGAACTTAACAGACATTTATTTATACTTTGGGTTATAATCCAGTACTACTACATCACTTATTTTGTTGCTGAAATTGTTCCAGCTTTGGTCATTGGGAGCTCTATAGGATGTTCCAGACTCATCTTGTGTATTTCTGCCCCATCCTCAGAACCAGCCATTTCTCCAAGGAGCCCTGGTTTCTTTTATTGGAGAATATTATCAGAAATCAAGATCTAGGCACTAGGTGTATCTATAGAATTTTGACCTGATAGTACCAGGCCAATTCCTGACTGTTAGGGGCTGCTTTTCTCTTTCTCAGAAAGCATCTTTGACTGTAAACTCAATATAAGCAACTATGAAACATAACTGCTAATGAAACTAATGTAAGCTTAGGTTCTGTTGGCAGAAAGTATGTAAAAATGAGGAATACTGTTTTCATTATAACCTCTATGGGACCTACAACACCTGGAAATCTTTGTTTAGTTTGTCTGGTCACAGTTTAAAGGAAAATTAATAAATGGTGGCACTTCAGAAGGGGCTAGCCAGATTCATAAAGTCTGGAATGATTAAATAAGAATGATTACAGAAGGGGCACCTAGGTGGCTCAGTCGGTTAAGCATCCAACTTTGGCTCAGGTCTTGATCTTATGGTTTATGGGTTTGAACCCCATGTCAAGCTCTATGCTGACAGCTTAGAGCAGCTTACAGCCTGGAGCCTACTTCGGATTCTGTGTCTCCCTCTCTCTCTGCCTGCTCACAGTCTATCTCTCCAAAAATAAACATTAAAAAAAAGAGGAATGATTACAGAAAATAGATATTTGACCGGAAAAGACTTAGGCTGAACACAATAGTTTTTTTCCTGTGATATGAAACATATCTTGTGCTCCAGAAGACAGAGGAAGAGATGATTTATTCACCTAATTATTCACTGGTTTTCATCCAATATAAGCAAGAACTGGCTAATAGAGTTTAACCATGGGATGAGCTCCCTCATGTGGTAAAAATCTCATTATTGAAGCATGTTGAAACCATTTCATCTGTATTCACTAAACTCCATTTTTATTCTTTTGACTCTCTTTGAATTTAGTTTATTAGCAAAAGTTTCAGTTTGAGAACTTGAAATTTTGTCTCAACTGACTCATGGAAGAAAATATATTGTCTGCCTTTCAGCCAGGCTGGATGGACTAGAGGGCTCAAGATTGGTGTAGGAGCACAGGATGTGAGGAGAGACAGAGACCTATTATAGTTAGTGACATTGTCATACTGGTTCACTTGCTCACTACAAAGGTGGCTGGAATTGTAATATGCAAACACAATGCACATCTGTCTACCAAGGTTAATTGTCTGTATGAAGCAACACTATCCTCCATCCACCTACATTTATTTAGCTGTTAAATGGCTGCTAGGTAACAACCTGCCCTATTTTACCTTTCCTCTTCCTGATGGGTAAGATCTACACAGCAGAGGGGAAAGGTCCAGCGATATCACAGACTACTTTGTAGTCTGTCCTAATCAGTTTGGAGATATCGCATTGTACTAGATACAAAAAATTACATTCAACCAAGTAATATCAATTCTATTTCTACAGTGTTTATGTAATCAGTTAATGTAATAGTATTTATGTCTTAAATACTTAAAATTCATTTTGGATAAAGTCTATCACTGTTATGGAGTAAATACATGTGAACTACCTTAATATATCTGTGTTTAGCATTACCTGTATTTTGTTGGTTGAATCTTCCTTTTGAGCTCAGAACTTTGCTGCATTTGCAGAGCTCAAGGGAAAGGCTGTCAGGAGCTGGGGCCACCATTACACTGATTTAGTGATTTATTTACTGAAGTGTTGGTTTCAATAATGAATGAAATGTAGTTTCTACTTTGTGCTTAGGGAGCTTAGCATCTGAGGAAGAAGCATATAGTCTACAAAATGAGGCAAGATTTGTTGTTCTTAGCCATGAACACTTCATTTTGATTGTGTGTGTATCTGACATACTTGAGGTGTATCTGTTGCTTTTTTGTATGGACATCTCATCATTGCCTGTTCTTATCCACATCTTTTCTTGACCCAGTAACTACTCTTTCATGGACTCTTTGTGTTTAGGGCTTCCTGTCAAGAAGAGGAACAAATTATGATTTCTAATATCTTGGTGGTGGTGGTGGTAATAAAGAAAAGGATTTGGGAGAGACAAAGCTGCATGGTAAGCTGATGCATGTTATCTATTCTCGTGGGCCACAAGGAGAATAGGCAGCTGGGCCAGGATTAGAAGCTGCTGGCCAATGGTATACTGTCAACTCATTTTAATTAGAACATGAAAAATGTTGCACTTTCTCCCCTTTTTGCAGATGCTACTACCTTCACAGATGGGGATAATGGAAAGTTTCTGGTGGAATGTGAGATGAGGTAAGAGGAGGAGAAGGGAGGAGGAAGTTGGAGGAGGTGGGTCCAGTGGGGTGATGGAGCCTTCTCTTATTTGATAACACGGACTCTATGCAGGTCTTTCCAACTTTGGATTCAGTAGCATCATGTTGGTAGCTTGTAACTGGTCACAGTGGGAGTATTTACACCATGCAAATTGGCAAACACTACAAATAAGGGCTATTTCTTCTTGAAGAACCAGTTGCTACACAATTACCAGTATACTGCTGAGTGTGCCTATGGGCCTAGAATCTAGACTCAAATACCAGCATATTTTCCTATTAAAGAAAACAGGTTCTTGTCTCTCCCTATCCTGGACATGAATTCAACTTTGTGGCTTCCCTGGAGTTGATGGGAATGGAGACAGTCTATGGAAACCTCATAATTGCATACATACATGGACACTCTGTTCCACATCCAGCATTAAGGCATCTATCTCCTGTTTTTTGGAAAGATATCTCCACCACCAAAGGAGGGAAAACACTTCCCAACTCTCCCCTTCCCTTCCCCATTAAAGAAGAAAATAGCATTAGAATTAACTTTGCATATTTATATATTAAGAGTAAAACCATCTGTATTTTTATTTTTGTTGTTTAGTTCATGAATAACATTTGCTTTTTATAACAGACATAATTTATTTTACTTTGACCACCAAATTGTTGCAAATGTTTTTTCTTCCCAGTACTTACATGTACATATGATAACAATATCCTGATTTTCCAGTCCATCTCTATATTTTGTTTGGAGTTGGCCTGCTTCTGGCTCTGGGAGTAGGCAGTACTTAGATCTGGCCAAAGTCATGGTGGATGGCTTCAGTGGGCATGTGACCAATCAAGGGTCCCAACATGTGGAGGCAGTTGCAGAGATTGTGGAGAGACAGGCATGTATTTTTCTGTACTGGGTATCAATTTGGGAAAATATAATCCAGTACCTGCTAGGGAAGGAGATTCTACTCAGAGTTTTAGTCCCTGGATCCAACAATGCCTGCAGTCTTATTTACTCCTAGATTTGATAGCTACAGAGTGCCTGTAAAAGTTTTTATTGGCTTAAACCAGATGGAGTAGTCATGCAACCAAAGGAGTTTTAACTGATACTATATGTTTTACAATTAAGAGAATTAGCAATCTTTCGAAAGAAATTGATGACAGCTCTTCTGATGCCAAATGTTGATATTTTCAGTACAAATAAATTGTGGGTGCTTAATTTTATTTTTTCTTAATATTTCCTACAAAAATATTCCAAAATATTTGCTTTATAATTATAAATAAACATGTATTTAACTAAAATAAGCAGACTTTATTTCAGACAGTCTGTATACTGTGTTATGTAGGAGTGATCTTCTTTCGCTCATTCACAGTTTTGGCTGCTCTCACCCTTTGTAAGGCTCCTCCTCGAATAGGCAGTTTTTTAAGAGCAATGTCTGTATCAGCCAGAGGTCCTCCCAGTAATCGGGCAGGAGTGCTTTCCACTGTTACTACCCGACCAGAAGGCACCTGGAAAAGCAAAAGGTATATATCTAAGAGTTCATTTGCAAAATTTTCCAATAAGAGAGAAACCCATTCATCCTTTAGCTGACTTTGGAAAAGATACCAAATTACAGCAGTTTCTTGGAAATCCTGGAAGGCTGATCTGGTCTAAACCAGTACTGGGTGAGAGTGGAGGTACTTTAGAGATAAATATGCCTTAACTATGGGAAATGTGACCAGTGAAAAGAACAAATATGAGACAAAACCCCATGGAAATAACATTCTATGGAGACTAAATTCAGTATCTACTAAGAAAAGTCATGAAGCAAAAACCCTTACCGTTGTGTTAAGGCCTTTAATATCTGTCCTATGAAATATTGCATTTGGAGGTTGCCCACTGTATCTAGAGGATTCTATAGCTTTTTCCTGAAGCCTCTTTGCTTTCTGAAGATTTTTAAATTAGAAAGAAAGTAGTATTAATTTCTATTAAAGCATTAACCATTGTACTTAGAATGAAGTATATGAAATACATTTAATTGTGCCTGGCTTATACTTAGACTGTTCATTAAATAGCTCTGTAACCTACACTTACTCACTTAGGCTCAAAAGATCATTATTAGTAAGTTATATCTTTTATACAACGCAGAAGACACCAGTCACCTAAAAACATTACTGAAATTTCCAGAGGTACCAGTCATATATGACCAAGGAATAAGGCGGTCCTAAGGAAATCATGTTCAATTTTTAGCACATAATTTAATAAGCTACTAACTTGGGTGATGCATATTTTCAAAATATTTTTCATAAATTAAACTAATCAGAACACTTAAATGCTTCAAACAGAATAATATAAATTGTATAATTTGTTGCACTTATATTAAAAAATTTTTAAGTTTATTTATTTATTTTTGAGGGGGGGAGAGAGAGAGAGAGAGAGAGAGAGCGAGCGAGCAAACACGCACACACAAGAACCATGGAGGGGCAGAAAGAGAGGAAGAGAGAATCCCAAGCAGGCTCTGCCCGACCAGCACAGAGCCTAATGTGGGACTCAAACCCATGTACTGTGAGATCATGACCTGAGCCAAAATCAAGAGTTGGACACTTAATCACTGAGCCACCCAGGTGCCCCTGTTGCACCTATAGTTAAACTCAATAGTTGAAGCACTGCCACAGGTGAAATTCAAGGTAACAAATGATCTTCATTCTTAAACAAATGAGGGGATGATTTTCATTAATTATTCCTTAAAAGTACAGATAGTTGTGAGGATGTTTTATAAGTTGGGAAGAATTTTTATTGAGAAGGGGGAGACATGGTACCTCAAGTGAGCTTTTGTTCTTAACTTTGGTTTTGCTACCTTAATGTGGTTTCACTATTTTCAGGGCCTAACTTAACATTCAACAATTTCATATCTAGTGGAAGAACTGTAACATTACATAAAAGCATATCCAAAGTATTAATGGAAAAAGTGGGAAAAGTTTATATATAAAAAAAGTTTACATACAAGCATATCCAAAAGTATTAATAGAAAAAGGAGGTTTTGGAAATACTTGCTGCTTCTCACATATCTCAAGTAAACATTCAACATTATAAACTTTTTAGATTAGTTTCTAACTTATTCCTGAAACAGCTTATCACATTTTTCCAAAGGGATGTTTCTTCTCAATTCTCATTTAAGCTTTAATATAACGTCACTTTTGATGGTCATGGAAGGGAAATACCCTTAGGGGAGAGAGAACAGACAATTATTTTTTCTGTCCTTCACTCTACTTCTTAAAGAAATGACCAATGAATAAGAAGACTCAAAGTGGAAAGTAGGAGCACATTTCTCCTGCTCATTGCTGGCTAACTATCATCTCCTTTATGCAATCCAGGAAATTATCCTTGATTCCCATTGCTAGATCAAATAAAACTCCAAGTAGCGTCTTCTGTAATATGAAAGTGCATAGTTTCACTTATTATCCTACATTGCGTGTGAGGATCTAACAGTGTTGGTATTCTATAGAAAGGTCAGCAGAAGGGGTTCCTGGGGGGCTCAGTCAGTTAAGCGTCTGACTTCAGCTCAGGTCATGATCTCGTGGTCTGTGAGTTTGATCCCTGTGTCAGGCTCTGTGCTGACAGCTCAGAGCCTGGAGCCTGCTTCGGATTCTGTGTCTCCCTCTCTCTCTGCTCCTCCCCCACTCATGCTCTGTCTCTCGCTCTAAAAAAAATGAATAAACATTAAAAAAAAAAGATCAGCAGAAGAGGCAAATGAATATTCCTGAAAAAGTCTGTTTGTCTGAGTTGACTATTTGTTGTGGATATCACAAGATTTTAAAAGTCCTACCTTTAAAGTTTTAGCATTTGATGTTCTGGCCAAGAAATTTTCCCATGATTTACTAGCCAGTTCTCTTTGCTTGTGTGTGGCTTGTATCTGAAATGAGAAAGATAAGTAAGAATTCCAGTTTCTATGGAAGAATACCAAAGCGCTTTTTTAAAGCCCTTACTTTGAAGGAAGACCTAGATTTTGCCAATCTAAATTTTAGAATGACTAGCAGAGGATTAGAATATTCAGAGTTCAGCAAAACTCTAAATATGGAGGAAAAATCCTTCCTTCACTATGTGGCTAAGGTTTGAACTGTTTTCCATGAAATGTAATATAAAACTGTTGTTATAAAAATATAAAATATAAAATAACAATAATCATTCTCCAAAGACTGATTGCTTTATGTGATTATCACTTGTGAAGACACATCATAATCCAGAACAAGCTAAGTAAATGACCCAACGGCAAATTCACGGGAGAAAATAAAGAGATTCCTACTGCCACTGATAATAGTTTACGCGAGGTTACTTCAGGAAAACTGCTAATTTGTGACCGTAGCAATTTAACACAAGCAGTTTTGTGAGAGTGCCGTGTTGGTTGTGGTGATGCAGTCTAGGGAGGTAACCACTAACTGCAGGCTATTTCTAAATTATAGAAACAATTCTTAACAGGCTATTTACTAAATTATAATCAGAGGACACATGCCCTTAGCATATATTATTAAATTTATGAATTATGAACCTAAGAGTATTTAATTAAACAACTACTTAAAAATAAATGGGGTCAAAGCCATGATAACAAATCAAAAATGACCAACAAATCAACAGTTGTTAGTCCACACAGCAGACGCTCTGCCATTCTACGGAACTAATGAGGCAGCAGGACTTCCAAGAGGGCTCTCCTGCTTAAGAGAAATAAATTACTTAAATGGCAACATCTATGCAATAAAACCTCTTAAAACTTTCAAGCAATTTGGTGTCTAAGATGGAGCAGAATTCACAGGTGGATGCAGACAGAATTCCTACTAGGCTGTAGATACAAACGTTTAATAGACTATGTGAAAGATCAGACAATAGAAAACTTTGGAAATCACCTTAAAGAGTTGTAAACATTTAATTGTAATCATAAAGGGTCACCAACCAGAAGTGGGGAATCTGCATCACCTTTGTATCTGGAGACAAGCTAAATAGCTACTTAACCTATTTGTTCAAAAACTTCTGTTGTATTCAGTTTCTGACTGAACACAAAGCTTTAGGAGAATGGTTTATATTTTCCTGGAAGGTTTTTCTGATTAAAGTCAGAGGCCAGCTTACCTCTGGATTTTTAGATAGAACATTCATTGTAAGTTTTATGGTACTGAAATGAGGATGGAGCTTTATGGATATGCCTATGGTTGGCATGCCAGTAAGGGCCTATCACAGAGGGATGGATGAGGGCCAACTTTCTCAGTGAGGTTAAATGTACAGTCACAGAGATACACTATCAGACACAATTTGCCAAGTGTATACCCTTAAATAGACCACAATTTTTGGAACTGACATTTCAAAAAATGTATCTCAGTTGTCTATTTTTTAAAATGTAAGCCTGTAGAAATCAAATTACAATGCCATAAATTCATAGTGAATATAGTAATTGAATCTCAGGCTCTTAACTCCATGGTTTCTTTAAAAATTTCACAAGAACACTGAAAATAACTATAAGAAAAAACTACACAATAACTCTAAGTGCTGAAACACAAGTCAGGCAAATATATCCTCTGGTCAACTAGCTTATACAATGAAATTATCTTCTGCCTTAAAAGTATATGTGACTTACTTTTGCATATACTTTTTGTTCATTTTGCACATCTTGGTGTACTTGGCTTTCAATCATCTCACTTTGAAGAGAAGCAACCATCTTTCCAATATTTTCTGATGCTGTTGTAATAGCTTCCAAAATTTTTTTATCTGTAGTGACTGGTTTTAACTTTTCTAATTTTATTTCTTCATAGATTTCATTCCATATTTCTCCAATCTGTTATAATAAAGTTTAAGTTTAAAAAGTTAAATTAACCAAAAATAAATGATATAATTTTAGGTAATCCTTTATTTGGGTGGTTGTTCCAAAGTTAACACCTACTGAACCACCCTTTCCCATCTTACTACTTGGGAATAAGTGCATTGGGAATAATTTGAGGCAATAGTTACATTTGAGTATTCAGAAGTAATTTATTAAATGTTTTATAGTGATAAGGTATTTGTGGATGAGGCTCTACTACCTAAGTCTAGTTCACTGTCATTGTCACTGCCCTCTGGTTTATAGTCACACTGTTTTCATAGTTGCAGAAACTGCTGCTTTAGTCTCATCCTCTGGAACTACTGATGTTTTCCTCCCCAAACCCATGTATTAAAAAATGAGTTAAGGAGTGCTTGGCTGGCTCAGTCCATAGAGCATGCGACTTTTGATCTCAAGAGTCGTGAGTTCAAGTCACACACTAGGTATGGAGCCTACTTAAATAAAAAATAAAGAATATAAATTGCTTGAAAGAAAAATAAAATCTAAGTCAGGCTGAACTTGTAGGACATTGAGCATGGGGATTCCTGGGAATCTAGAGTCCTGTCTCTTGCCCCTTATTTTCTACCTAAGACTGAATCGTAAGCTGTTAAAACTCCATGGTTTCATCATACTGACAGCTCATATTCTAGGTTGTCTGGAAATTAATGTGCTTGAGTATGCTTATATTTGCAGAAAAATTTATATATCCAGGATTGGGAAGAAAAGGAGCTTTGTTTTCATTTGAAAATAGATTTATTCATTGGCAACATTCAAATATATAATACTAATATTAGAAGAAAATGTACTTAAAAAGACACTGCTGACACTTCAAAAGCATTTATTTGCCAATAAAGATATAACCATCAGGGTGAGCAACCTAATATCCTTTAACTGATATTTGATTACCATATAAACTAATAATAAAGTCTTTAATAAATATTAATTGATTTTAATAAGCAATAATTCATTAATCAATTAATTATAGCTCCTAATGCTCTATAAACAGAAGAAATTATATTTTAAAAATTCTGTAAAACTTCTGAATGCCTCTGTCAGTAACATCCATCTTCTTTTATAAATAGTTAGATGAAATCATATCCTATGGAAAATAGCCAGTTAATTAATTGCATGTTTCTGGAACAGTATCAGATGCAAAATGGAAAATAAAAACTATACAGTACATGGTTGACTGCTTACAATACGTGGTTGACTGCTTACAACTATGAATATACATCTTTTATTTCCCAATTGATTCTTTTTTTGTCATATTGGAGTGTAATAACAAGATTATAAGAAAGTACTCACTTTAAAATCAAGGTATCTATGTATGATACAAAGAGTGACAAAATCTTCAGCAGACAGGCCAGGTAAATTTTCAAAATCTAAACAAAGTTTATAAAGAGAGAATTACTGTAACAAAGCAAGTAATTCCAAAAAAAAATAATAATAACCCCATATATCTATCATAAAAACTAATGCAAACAGTTATTTTTGTTTCATCTTGATTATGGAAAAGTTAGTTTTGTGAGCTTTTGGCTTCCTCCTATAAGAAACCTCTGCCAGGTCATCCTTATTGAGTCACTGCTGTGGTTAAGACAATGATACTGTATTTTCAGAGGCTGAATAATGTTTGAGTACCTTTTCCCTTAATAGGAAGCAAGGACTAGAAAAAAAAAAAGGGAAAAAAAGAAGGACTTTAAAAATGCAAGTATTTCAGAATTCTTGTGTTTAAGCCTAATCATCTAAACTAACCACTTTTAATCCTGGCTGCACCTAGAACTGCCTCGGGAGCTTTGAAAAATGCTGATGCCTGGGCTCCATACCCAGAGATTCTGATTGTAATTCATCAAGGGTGTAGGCTGGACATTAGAGTAACAATGAAACATGCATTTATCTGTATCAGGGGACTCTTTGATCATGTCTGAAAAATAGACTCCAAAGCAAAATGAACTTGCACACTCTGCAAAACAGAGGCTCTTATGAATGTGACAAGTAGCTTCTTACCTAGTTTGCCCAGCACAGCATAAATTTTTGCTCTGATATTCTCGGCAACATCCATAATTGCAATAGTTGGGCAGTTTGCAGGCAGTGGCATGATTTTTTGCTCTTCTTGGAAACTAGTAAATAGAGGTTTCTTTGTATCTACTCATTGCATATCATGAAAACATAGAACGGACAGGTAAAAACATTAGTAAATTAATTTAATTTGAAATTTTACTCCAGACATAGAATATATATTATAAAATAGTGCATTGTATATGGTTATTCTTGTGAAAGCATAAGTAATCCAGTTATTCCCCATTCTATGGCAAAATTTAGAGCTTTTTTGTTATTTACGTACAATATGAAAATTTCACAAAATAACTATTTTAGGGGTGCCTGGGTGGCTCAGTCAGTTAAGTGTCTGACTCTTGATTTTGGCTCAGGTCATGATCTCAAGGTTCATGGGTTTGAGCCCTGAATCGGGCTCTGTGCTGACAGGGCAGAGCCTGCTTGGAATTCTCTCTTCCTCTCTCTGCCCCTCTCACGCTCTTCTCTCTCAAAATAAACAAACATTAAAAAATTACTTTTGGGGTGCCTGGGTGGCTTAGTCGGTTAAGCATCTGACTCTTGATTTCAACTCAGGTCAAGATCTCACAGTTCGGGGTTCAAGCCCTACGTCGGCCTCTACAGTGGTGGCGTGGAGGCTGCTTGGGATCCTCTCTCTCCCTTTCTCTGCCCCTCCCCTGCTCATGCTCTCTCTCACTCTCAAAATATATAAATACACTTAAAAAAATAAAAGTGATTCATCACTTATATACAACACCCAGCGCTTCTCATAAGTGCCCTCCTTAATGGCCATCACTCATCTAGCCCATTATCCCCACCTCCCTCCATCAACTCTCAGTTTGTTCTCTATCATTAAGAGTCTCTTGTGGTTTGTTTCCCTCTCTTCCCCCACCCCTTTCCATATGTTTGTTTGTTTTGTTTCTTAAATTCCACATATGGGTGAAATCATATAGTATGTCTTTCTGTGATTGACTTATGTTGCTTATTAGCACAATATATTTTTACTCCACGTCATTGCAAATAAGATTTCATTCTTTTTGATGGCTGAGTAATATTTCACTGTATGTATATACATACTACCTCTTCTTTATCCATTCATCAGTTGATGGACATTTTGGGCTCTTTCCATAGTTTGGCTATTATTGAGCATACTGCTATAAACATTGGGGAGCACATACCCCCTTCAAATCTGTATTTTTGTATCCTTTGGGTAAACACCTAATAGTGAAATTGCTGGATTGTAGGGTAGATCTATTCTTAGTTTTTTTGAGGAATCTCCATACTGTTCTACAGAGTGGCTATACCAGTTTGCATTCCCACTAACAGTGCAAGAGGGTTCCTGTTTCTCTGCATCCTCAAAAACACCTGTTTCTTGTGTTGTTAATTTTAGCCATTCTCACAGGTGAGAAGTGATATCTCATTGTGGTTTTGATTTGTATTTCCCTGATGATGAGGGATACTGAGCAACATTTCATGTGTCTGTTGGCCATCTGGATGTCTTCTTTGGGAAAGTGTCTATTCATGTCTTCTGCCTATTTTTTAACTGGATTATTTGTTTTTTGGATGTTGGGTTTTATAAATTCTGTATACATTCTAGATACTAACCCTTTATCAGATATGTCATTTGCAAATTATCTTCTCCCAATCAGTCAGTTGCCTTTTAGTTTTGATTGTTTCCTTCGCTGTACAGAAGCTTTTTATCTTGATGAAGTGCACGTTTGCTTTTTGTCCCTTGCCTTCAGCCACGTGTCTACTAAGAAGTTGCTGTGGCCAAGGTCAGAGAGGTTGCTGCCTGTGTTCTCCTCTAGGTTTTCTGTCTCACATTTAGGTATTACATCCATTTTGAGTTTATTTTTGTGTGTGGCGTAAGCATGTGTATGGTGTATGCATGTCACTCTCCGGTTTTACCAACACCATTTGCTAAAGATACTGTCTTTTTTTCCATTGGATATTCTTTTCTACTTCGTTGAAGATGAACTAACCATATAGTTCGGTGCATTTCTGAGTTTTCTCCTCTGTCCCATTGATCTATGTATCTGTTTTAGTGCCAGTACCATAGTGTCTTGATGACCACAGCTTTGTAATACAGCTTTAAATCTAATGCAGATGAATCTTAAGAACAATATTGAATAGAAGAGATCCAGTTGTGCTTGGAAAGGGTCTATGAGTAGGGTCTTTCTGGGGTGTTTACAATAGATCATTTCTCTTTCCTTTAAAAATCATTCCTATTGTGGTTTAACTTACATGCAATAAAATTATTGTAACATTTTATATATGTGTTACATATACATATGCAATGTATAATGTAAACTGTGTATTAGTCACATAGATGTTGACTTTATAATAATTCATTAGACTATTCATTTGTAAAAAAAAAAGTAAACTGCATGAATATGAATCAACAGAAATGTGCAAAATACTATACAGGCACTCTATTTATATCCCCAATTTTATCAGTAAATGAAATGGGTTAAATCTATTTGCAAAAGCAGGTAACTCAAAGGAACTTCTTTAGGACATGGTGTTAGGTTTTGTTTTGTTTTGAGTTAAACAATATAATCAAATACCACTTCCTGAAAATATCTATAAAAATATGAATCTGCTGATAATATACTTTTCTTCCATTCATTCAGAATTTATGATAGCAAGTTCTTCAAACTCTTGTGAAAAGAACCTTAAACAAAAGGGTGAAAGTTCTCATACTTCCCTCATATCTTAAAGATCTCTTTCTAAAAATATGGGTGAAAGATGATGAAGTCCTATGGATGTAATTAACAGAGTGGTGGCTATTCTAACAATATTTTATTATATATTTGAAAGTTGCTGAGAGTAGTTCTTAAAAGTTCCATCACAAGAAAAAGATTGTAACTGTGTGGTGACGAATGTTAACTAAACTTATTGTGGTAATAATTTTGTAATGTATAAAAAACAAAAACTAATGCAACGTAAAATCAATTATATCTTAATTAAAAATATGCATCTAATTGCTATTATAACAGTTATAAATACACTTACCAATGATCATCCCATGTTTATCACGTTTTACTCCTAGTTCTTTTTCTTCCTTTCTCCATAATTTAATTAAAAGACTAGCAGCTGTCTGGTCCTTCTTCCCTCGCCAAGCATTAACATGAGCCGTAGTTTTGGGATTATCACAAAATTCAACCATTATTCCAAGTACTAGATTACAGAATTTTTTTTGGTTCAACTTTTGCAAGGAAACAGGAAAGAAAAAAATGCAATAAATTTAAAAAATTATTACCTTCAAAAAAGAAAACAAACATTTGTATTACTGATCAGTAACTTTCTTCTAAATGACTGCCTTAAAATTCAGACTTAAGTATGATTTGGGACAATCTCTTGTTAAAAAGTATGTTTTCAAACATTAAGAATTAGAAAATATAAAAAGAAAAAGATTCAATATAATTCTGATATAGTCATGAATATATGTCATGACCAAAATGTAATGATTAGGTTCAGTCAGAAAAAGAGAGATTATAAAAATAAATGAAGATGTTCATTTTAGGTAAAGCAATGGCAACAGTACTATACATAGTTCACTGTATTTATAGGATCTTTCCAATTTACATGATTTATTATGGTTTATAAAGACTCATATTAACTATAATCTCATTGTGATTAAGAAAATAACTGATGGTAATTCCAAGTGGAAGTCATATATGAAAATAGATACAAATGAGATATAATTTTGTGTTTTGAAAATCAGCATCCAAAACAGTAAGCATTTAAGAAAAATCATCAAGCATATTCCTTTGTTTTGCTACTAGTTTTCAGCAAACCAAAATTTAGGTATAGAAAAGTCCATCCAGAATAATAGCCTCCTCCACACAATAATTTGTGTCTGAAATATTTTTTGTTGATTAACTCATAGTATACCACTAATAGAATATAGCAAAGGAAACATGTAACCTGTTGTTTGAACTGCAAACATTATCAGTTTCCTCTTTTATAAAATGAAAGATTATAATATTACCTGCTTTAAAGAGTTATTATGATGAATTATACAAGACTGCCTGGCACATAGAAAGTTCTAAATAATATGTAACATAATTAGCAATTATTGCATACTGAATAAATATTTTAGCAGATTGTATTAAGCAGAACCCTCAATTGAGTTTTTTATTCCTATACATCACTTTCAGGAAAAAGGGGCAAATGTCAAAGGTTGGAGTTGATCTAAAAATTTCATTAAAGAATATTTTTTATCTGTAATTAACTTGATTGGTTTGATCCACATTAAGTACAATCTAATAATTATATTCATAATAATAGAAAACACTTACATGGTAAAAATATGTCAGGCACTATTCCAAATAAGTGTGTATGTGTGTGTATGTGTCTGTCTGTCTATACACACACGCACACGCATATATAATCACTCATATAAATCTCCCAACAGTGCACGGGGTAGATACTGTTATCTCTTTTATAGATGAAGAAACATATTACAGAGATGTTAAATACTTGTCCAAGGTACACAGCTAACAAGTATTGGAGGCCTCAATCAGACTGATTGCAGCCTATGCTCATAACCATTGTGCTATATATGGCTTCTCCTAGCAGTCTTCTTCATGCCTTTCCATCAGAGAAACCCTAGTGGTGAAGGAGAGTGAACACAATTGAGAAATGTCTGTGAACTTTTTATATAATCTTAAATATTCCTATAGAATTTATTATTTTATAATTATTTTTTAATGTTGATTTTTGGGAGAGAGAGAGAACACAAGCGAGATCATGACCTGAGGCTTCACCAACTGAGCCACCCAGGTGCCCCTATTATACAACTCCCTACTTTTGAGTCTTTAAATAAAAACAAGATTCTAGGAAGATATGCCAAATTAATTCTGTGACTTTGAGAATCTCCTGACACATCACCATGTGTCTCTGGGCACACTTGTACTCTCATCAGAGAAGCATGGTGAGGTATACATCATTTAGTAGAGCCACACATATATCCTTCCATATTATGTCCAATATCTCTGAATTTTCCAAGGGTTTCTGGTCATGATTCATTTCTGTTTATCAAAGTTTATCATTATTTATGTTTTGTATGTAATTTTTTATATCTAATGAGTTTGCTCTCCTATCTGTAATGCCAACTAATTTTCTTTCAGAGAGATGAAGGGACACAAATAACTGTAGTACATTTGCTAAATCCACGTAAGTTCATTATTCTGTTAATAAAATCATGAATGGTGGCAATCACAGGCAGGGACAGAATATCTCTCAAAGTTTTACTGAAACCAAAATAACTTTTCCTCCCACATTGTCTTCACTATGGACTTACTTAGAATTCAGGCCAGTAGAAAATGACTTTGAGGATAATTGAGGGTCTTTGCCATTCTTCATTGGTATTAGATGGCAACTATATTTCCTGACAGGCTTAATATATCCATTCCTGTTCATTCTGTGAAATGGTCTATGACATACTAATTCCTCGCATAACCTACAAACTATACACAATTCTTAAAAAATACTGATCTTTACTCCTTTGTGTAATGTAGCCCTTAACTTTTAATACTAAAAGAAGCTAGAAGTTATCAATAATGATTATACATTTTGATATTGTCTAGCACTTCACACACTATTTCCTTAAAGGTTGGCGGGGAAAAGAAATCCCATAAAACAAATCATCTTCTGTTATGTGTTTGTGAGTTCTGACCTAAGTACATTGGTTTCTTCAGAGGAGGGATTTTCAGAGCTTTTATCTATACAAATGCAAATTATGATCTCCAGGTGAGATTTTGTTTAATGTTTATTTCTTTATTTTTGAGAGAGTGGGAGAGTGAGCACAACTGGGGGAAGGATGGAGAGAGGGAGGGAGACACAGAATCTAAAGCAGGCTCCAGGCTCTGAGCTGTCAGTTCAGAGCCTAATGCAGGGCTTGAACCCATGAACCGTGAGATCATGACCTGAGCCAAGTCAGACACTTAACTGACTGAGCCACCAAGATTTTATTTAAAACAAACATTTAAACATGATTTGGGGACACATTTAATTACAGAATAGTGTTCTGTGGCACTTAGCTTTGGAAAGCTTTAATAAAGACATATTATTATTAGTATTTTATAATTGTTAACAATCATACTTACTGCCAGTAAATCCAAAAGGAGAAAAATGCCTTCCTTTTCAAGAAAATAATCCTCTAAGGGATAACATCCCAAAATACAGCACCTTAAATAAAAAGGAAGTTATTCCTTTAACAAGGATTCTACTATCTATATATATTGTCTACTTCTATATTTTTGACTATGTTAGATGCCTCATTTAAGAGAAATCATGTATAAGAGAAAGTTTTCTGTGACTTATTTCACTTAGCATAGTGTCTTCCAGGTCCATCCATGTTGCTATAAATAGGATTTTCTTTTTTTAAGGTTGAGTAATATTCCACAGTGTGTATATATACCATATTTTCTTATCCATTCATCTATTGATGGAACATTTGGGTTGTTTCCATATCCTGGTTATTGTGAATAGTGCTGCAATGAACATGGGACTGCAGCTATTTCTTCAAGATCCTGATTTCAATTCTCTTGGATATATACGTAGAAGAGGGATTACTGGATCAGGTGGTAGTTCTATTTTTAATTTTGTGAGGAACCTCCATACTGTTTTCCATAGTGGCTGCACCACTTGGCATTCCTAACAATGTCAAGAGAGTCTCTTTTCTCCATATTCTTGCCAACATTTCTATATCTCTCTCTATATATATCTACCTACCTGTCTATCTATTTACCTATTTTTGTTTTGAATAACCACCCTAGCAGGTATAAGGTGATATCTCATTGTGGTTTTGATTTGCATTTTCCTGATGATTAGTTGTTCCATATGAATTTTTAGGATTGTGTTTTCTATTTCTGTAAAAAATATCTTTAGGATTTAATAGGGATTACATGGAGCTATACATCACTTTGACTAGTATGACATTTAAACAATATTAATTATCCCAATCCATGAACACAAGAAGTCCTTCCATTTATTTGTATCTGCTTTCATTTCTTTCATCAGTGCTTTATAGTTTTCAGGGTTTAAGTCTTTTACTTCCTTGGTTATGTTTTTTCCTAAGTACTTTATTCTTTTTGGTGCTATTCTCTTTGATGCTATTTACTTAATTTTCTTTTTGCATAGTTCATTATTGGTGTAAAGAAATGCAACTGGTTTTTGTAGATGAGTTTGTATCTTGAAACTTTATAAGCTCATGTAAGCTCATCAAGAGATAATTTTACTTCTTTTTTTCTGATTTAGATGCCTTTTATTTCTTTTTCTTGCCTAATTGCTCTGGCTAGTACTTACAGTATTGAGTAGAAATAGTGAGAGTGGGTATCTTTGCCTGGTTATAGATCTTAAAGGAAAAGCTTTTAGCTTTCCACCATTGAGTATAATGTGGGTTTTTCATCTATGGCCTTTATTGTGTTAAGGCAAGTTCCTTCTCTGCCTAATTTGTTGAGAGTTTGTTTTTATCATGAAAGGGTATTGAATTTTGTCACATGCATTTTTTCTAGAACTGAGATGATTGTGATTTTTGTTCTTCATTGTGTTAATGTGGTATATCACACTGATTGATTTGCTTGTATTGAGCAATTCTTGAATGCCAAGGATAAATCCCACTTGGTAATGGTGTATGATCCTTTTAATTTGTTGTTGAATTCAGTTTGCTAATATTTTCTATAGGACTTTTGCTTCTATGATCCTCAGGAATATTGCTCTGTAGTTTTTCTTTTCTTATAGTATCTTTGTGTGGCTTTGGTATCATGGTGATGCTGGCCTCATAAAATGATTTTGGAAGTGTTCCCTTTTCTATATTTTGGAAGAATTTAAGGATTATATTAATTCTTCTTTAAATGTTTGGTAAATTTCAACTGTGAAGCTCTCAAGTCCTGAGCTGTTTTTCTTAGGAGGTTTGTTTTTTGTTTTTTAGAGAGGGAGAGAGAGCACAAGCTGGGGAGAGGGGCAGAGGAAGAGAGAGAAAGAGAGAGAGAGAATCTTGAGCAGACTTCACGCTGAGCACAGAGCCCAACACGGGCTTAGTCTCACTATTGGGAGATTATAACCTGAGCCAAAATCAAGAGTCAGACACTTAACTGACCACCCAGGTGTTCCAGGAGGTTTTTGATTACTGATTGAATCTCCTTATTGTTATTGGTCTTTTCAGGCTCTCTAATTCTTCTTGATTCAGTCTTGGTGGGTTGTATGTTTCTAGGAATTTTATCTATTTCTTCTATATTGTACAATTTGTTGGCATAGAGTTGTTCATAATAATCCCTTATGATCTTTTTTATTTCTATGGCATCTGTTGTGATATGTTGTTTCATTTACATCATTTATTTTGAATCATCTTCCTTCTTTTTCTTCGTCTAGTTAGTGCTTTGTAGACTTTGATATCTTTTCAAAACAAACCAGCTCTTATTTTTCTGGATTTCCTCCCAATCCCTCATTTATTTCTGTTCTAATCTTTATTATTTTCTTTATTCTGCCAACTTTGAGCTTAGTTTGTTCTTCCTTTACTAGTTCCTTTATGTGTAAAGTTAGGTTGTTTGAATCATTCTTCTTTTCTATCTAGGTATTTATCCCCATAAACTTCCCTCTTAGCACTGCTGTTGCTGTATCACATAAGTTTTATTATGCTGTACTTTCATT
This sequence comes from Herpailurus yagouaroundi, assembly GCF_014898765.1. Lineage (NCBI taxonomy): Eukaryota > Metazoa > Chordata > Mammalia > Carnivora > Felidae > Herpailurus > Herpailurus yagouaroundi. The sequence continues at coordinate 66,989,829 of NW_024412391.1, forward strand.
TTAGTTTGTCTTGAGAAATTTCTAATTTTCCTTTTGCTTTTGTCTTTGACCCAGTGATAGTTCAAGAGTGTGTTAATTCCCATGCATTTGTGAATTTTCCTAATTTCCATTTGGTATTGATTTCTAGTTTTCTTCCATTGTGGTCAGAAAAGATATTTTGAATGATTTAAGTCTTCTTAAATTTGTTAAGACTTGTTTGTGACCTTGTAGGCAGAACCAGCCCCCCATCCTGTGGTTATCTAGGCGCTCTCCAAAAACTACCTCATTGACATAAACTCAGATGTGGTTGAAAGGGGCTTGTTATATATAACAAAAGACACAGCCTTCAAAAGTTATTACTCTGGAGCTATTACAGGAACTGAGAATAAAAGACCAAATATTGTAACAAAAGATGTTCTCATTGCTCTTTGTGTTAGATCTATAGTCAGTTTTTCCCCCCAGATATGCTGCAGTGAGGCTGTCATGAATCCCACCCAAGCAGAAAAAAAGAAATATGTTAAGTGTTAATGATATTTGAAACTCAAGTAATTTTCTCCAAGACAAAATTTCATAAATTAATGTTAAGAAAAGCAATATTTATTTATTTATTGCTCTTTAGGAATGCTAAGACATTTGGGGAAAAATATTGGTTAGGAAATACCTAATCAATTTGTTTTTGACTCTTCAAAGAGGAAATGAGTGAGGAACTGTGTGAGTAAAAGTAGATGCTTGTGTTTTTCCAGACCAGGCCAAAATGGAATGGATTCAAATCACAAAAACAAGAACTTAAGTTTATATACAAACTTGTATCCTGAGTTACAGACAAGATTGCTTTCCAAAGGATGTTAGTAAATATCATTTCTGGACTACTGAAAAGAAAAAGGCAAAAAGGCAAAAAAAAAAAAAAAAAAAGGGCATTGGAAGAGTTATCTTTATGGTGTGATTTTAAGGGAAGAAAAATTTTTTTATGAATTTAGCAAAACTTATTGAAGCTTAAATTGTGGTACAAAAATACATTTCAACTGATTTAAGAGAGAAATTATTGCAACAAAATTTTCCCTCCTCTATCATACACACTAGAGTTAATTTCACTTATTATCCAACCTATAGTTTTAATTGTTCTAGGCTTTTATTCCATACAAATTTGTGCAGTTTTAAAAAATTAGATAGAAATCTTAAATCTATTTAAAAAAATCAGACCTCAAGCCAACAAATGTCATGAGGTAATTTTCTTGTATTATAGTTCTAACTTGGTTACAGTAATACTCACCAAATGCTGTCCAGTGTACTAAAAAGAAGTACATTATAGCCTAATCCACTCTGAAACTTCATGGGGTCGGTTTTCATTACATGAAGAATTATATCCACTCCTTCTGTTCCAAAAATTTCCTAAGAGATTTATTTAAAATTATGTTTTGAAATAGTATCATCCTTTTCTATTTCATTTTGTCCCCTAAAACTTTTTCTACCAGAGAAGCAGAAAACACTGTTACTTTATTACACAATTTTTTGAATTAATACTCAGTCTCAGGAGTTTAGGACAAATTATTATAAAGCTAATCATTTTAAGAAAGGGCATCAATCACTATGCTAGCTTAATGTCTCTATATAATTTTAATTTTTCCCTTTCTTTTTTTTTTAAAAAAATAAACCATAAGCTTGCCCCATGATTTTCTTCCACATTATAATGAATGTAGTCCAATATCCTGTCAGATGAATGCTAGATAGCAAAAACTAATTTAAGAGGCTAAAATTCTATCATGAAAGATTTTTTAATGCTCCCAAGAGAGAAATATACATACATATATGTATACATAATATCTTTCTCTCATATATATATGAGACTCATATAAGGTTTTATAAAACCTTTAATAATTTATATCAAGTTATTACCAGTTAATATTTCTCCCTTAACAATTACCTTTCCCATTGCTTTGTTGTTCAGTTCTGCTACCCAGTAAGCAAGACTATGAGCATTTTTCCAGAAGAACACAGGCACAGGATGACAGAATAGAAGGAAAAGTTGCACCAAAGCTCAGAGCGAGGTGTGGATTTACTGTTCTTGCTGGCTTTCCCTAAAACCCCTCTATTGAAAACTTCATAATCTTTAATTTTTATCTTTCCAATTCTATCTTTTGCTATTTATCAATCTTAGAGACTCAGAGTTTGTTATAGAGTTAAAAAAGATCAAAGGGAATTAAGCTCTTTTTTTCTAATTTTTAATTCTAGTTATGAATTCAATTTTCTCCAAGTTTTTATTTAAATTCCACTTAGTTAACACAGTGTAATATTAGTTTAAGGTGTAGAATTCAGTGATTCATCACTTACATACAGCACCCAGGGTTTCACACAAGTGCTCCTTAATGCCCATCACCCTGAATCAAAGGTAAACTCAAAAAACATTTATAATGCTACAGCCACTTTGCAAGAACTGTTTTCCAGTTTCTTAAAAACAGACACCTATTTTATGAACCATTAATTGCACTCCTAGGTATTTAGGAGAAATGAAAGAATGATGTCCACAAAAAGACAACTATAAAAATGTTCACTGAAGCTTTATACATAATAGTCCCAAATGGAAACAACCTAAGTGTTTATCAATAGGGGAATGGATAAAAAAAAATTGGTATATTCAAGGAGTGAAATACTATTCAGCAATAAAAAGGAATGAACTGCTGATACCTACAACAATATCAATATATTTCAGAAATATAATGCTGGATGACAGAAACCAGTTATAAAACAGTAAATACTATGTGGTTCCATTCATATAAAGTAAATAAATAGGCAATACTAACTTAAGGGGATAGAAATCAGAATAGTGGTTACCTGAAGGCAAGTGGGGGTATGGCTGCTAAGGGGCATGAAAGAATTTTATAGGGATGGGGCACCTGGGTGGCTTAGTCAGTTAAGCATTTAACTCTTGATTTTGGCTCAGGTCATGATCTCACAGATGTGGGATCAAGCCCCACGTCAGGCTCTGTGGAGAGCATGGAGCCTGCTTGGAATTCTCCCTCTCTGTCCCTCCCCTGCGAGTGCTTGCTCTCTCTCTCTCTCTCTCTTTCCCTCTGTCTCTCAAAAATAAATAAATTTAAAAAAAATTTATAATGAGATAACAATAGTCTGTTTTAATTGGGGTACTGGTTAAATGGGTATATACATTCATCAAAACCTATCAAAATATACACAAAATATATATTTTATCGTATATAAGAATACTCTACAAAAAAGAATATTAAAACGTCACAGGATTAAAAAAACACCAACATTTATGGACACCAAGAAAAAGTTGAGGAGGAGGAGTTAAGGTGGCAGACGAGTAGGGGGACCAGGATTTCCCTCCTTCCTCAAACACAGCTATATTGAGGTTAGAGCATTTGGAACACCAGGAAATCAATCTGGCGGGGGGTGGGGGAGTAGCAGAAGGATCTCCATGGGTTGTGGGAGACAGCTTAGTGGGTCAGAGGTGCATGTATGCAAACTGGGGGAGATAAAACAGTGTAGGCATGGAGGGGAAGGAACCTCTTCTTTGGAGAGACAAAAGGGAAAGACAGGCTGTGGAATTGTGGTATTGTGTTAGTACAAGAGTAAAACCTCTCCAGACCACGGACTGGGGAGTGAGAAATATGGAGAGTGCCAGTTTCTACCTTGCAAACAGCGCCAGGAGCTGAGGATCAGAGTTTTCAAAATTGTGTGGCTTTCTTCAGACTGACAAATTCCTAGACACTCACACACTACCAAAACTCAAACAGGAAGAAATAGAAAACTGGATCAGACCCATAACCAGCAAAGAAACTAAATTGGTTATCAAACATCTCCTAACAAGTAAGAATCCTGAGAATTATGCCAGATATTTAAAGCAGAGTTAATACCTATTCTTCTCAAACTGTTCCAAAAAATAAAAATGGAAGGAAAGCTTCCAGACTCATTCTAGGAAGCCAGCATTACCTTGATTCCCAAATCAAACAAAGACCCTACTACAAAGGAGAATTACAGGCCAATATCCTTGATGAACATGGATGCAAAAATTCTCAACAAGATACTAGCCAATCAAATTCAATAGCATATAGAAAGAATTATTCACCATGATCAAGTGGGATTCATTCCTGGGCTGCAGGGCTGGTTCAATATTCACAAATCAATCAATGTGATACATCACATTAACAGAAGAAAGGCTAAGAACCATATGATCCTGTCAATAGATGCATAAAAAGCATTTGACAAAATACAGCATCCTTTCTTAATAAAAACCCTCAAGAAAGTCAGGATAGAAGGAATATACCATAACATCATAAAAGCCATATATGAAAGGCCCTAATACCATCCTCAATGGGGAAAAACTGAGAGCTTTCCTCATGAGATCAGGAATACAACAGGGATGTCCACTCTCACCATTGTTGCTTAACCTGGTGTTGGAAGTTCTAACCTCAGCAATCAGACAACAAAATGAAATAAAAGGCATCCAAATTGGCAAAGAAGTGAAACTTACACTCTTTGCAGATGACACGATACTCTATGTGGAAAACCCAAACGACTCTACCAAAAACTGCTAGAACTGATACAGGAATTCAGCCAAGTCTTAGGATATAAAATCAATGTACAGAAATCGGTTATATTTATATACATCAATAATGTAGCAACAGAAAGAGATATCAGGGAATCAATCCTATTTACAATTGCACCAAAACCCATAAAATACCTAGGAATAAACCTAACCAAGGAGATGAAAAATCTATACACTGAAAACTATGAAAAGCTTATGAAAGAAATTGAAGACACAAATAAAAAAGGAAAAATATTCCATGCTCATGGACTAGAAGAATAAATATTGTTAAAATGTCAATACTACCCAAAGCAGTCTACGTATTCAGTGCAATCCCTATCAAAGCATTCTTCACAGAGCTAGAACAAACAATCCTAAAATTTGAATGGAACCACAAAAGTACCTGAATAATCAAAGTAATGTTGAAAAAGAAAACACAATCCTGGACTTTCTCCTGTTTATTACAAAGCTGTAACCATCAACACAGTATGGTTGGCACAAAAACAGACACATCGACCAATGAATAGAGAATCCAGAACTGGACACACAAATCCTTTGTCCTTTGACAAAGCAGGAAAGGGTATCCAATGGAAAAAAGACAGTGTCTTTAGCAAATGGTGAGGGGAGAACTGGACAGCAACATACAGAAGGAAGCTGGACCACTTTCTTACACCATACACAAAATAAATTCAGAATAGATAAAAGACCTAAATGTGAGACAGGCAACCATTAAAATCCTACAGTAGAAAACAGGCAGCAACTTCTTTGATCTTGGCCACAGCAACTTCTTACTTACATGTCTCTGAATGCAAGGGAAGTAAAAGCAAAAATGAATTATTGGTACCTCATCAAGACAAAAAGCTTCTGCACTGCAAAGGAAATGATCAACAAAACTAAAAGGCAACCAACAGAATGGGAGAAGATATTTGCAAATGGCCAATCGGATAAAGGGTTAGTATCCAAAATCTATAAAGAACTTACCATACTCAACACATGAAAAACAGATAATCCAGTGAAGAAGTAGGCAGAAGACATCAATAGACACTTTTCCAAAGAAGACATCCACATGGCTAATATGCACATGAAAAAGATGCTCAACATCACATATCATCAGGGAAATAGAAACCAAAACCATAATGAGATACCACCTCATACCAGTCAGAATGGCTAAAATTAACAACTCAGGAAACAACAGATGTTGGCAAGGATGTGGAGAAAGGAGAACCCTCTTTCACTATTGGTGGGAATGCTAACTGGTGCAGCCACTCTGGAAAACAGTGTGGAGTTTCTTCAAAAAATTAAAAATAGACTTACCCTACATCCCAGCAATTGCACTACTAGGAATTTTTCCAAACGATACAGGAGTGCTGACTTGAAGGGGCACATGCACCCCAATGTTTATAGCAGTGAAATTAACAATAGCCAAATTGTGGAAGAGCCCAAATGTCCATCAACTGATGAATGGATTAAGAAGATGTGGTATATATACATATAATGGAATACTACTCTGTGATGAAAAAGAATGAAATCCTGCAACAACATAGATGGAACTGGAGGGTATTATGCTAACAAATAAGTCAGTTAGAGAAAGGCAGGTATATGATTTCATTTATATGTGGTATTTGAGAAACTTAACAGATGATCATAGGGGAAGGGTAGGAAAAATAAGATAAAAACAGGGAGGCAAACCATAAGAGACTCTTACATACAGAACAAACTGAGGGTTGATGGAGGTGGGTAAAATGGGTGATGGGCTTTAAGGAGGTCACTTGTCGGGATGAGCACTGGGTATATATGGGAGTAATGAATCACTGGAATCTACTCCTGAAGCCAAGACTACACTCTATGTTAGCTAACTTGAGATTAAAAAAAAAAAAAAAAAAAAAGAGTTCATAGTGCTAGGTGATTGGGAGATCTGAACAAAACTTGGATTCATAGGCATACTTACCTTTCTAGGAATATGATGTTCACAAAGACCAGATAAGATAAGTAATATATCAGATTGAATTTCCAAAACAATGGCTTCTTCTTTGTCATGAGACTTGATTATATTTTTAAAAACTCCTGGTATGAAAAAAATTGAAAGAATGTAAACTTACTGGACATTGTATTTTTATTTTGATCAATTACTGTTTTGAAATCTCTTCTTAAAAAAAGAAAAAAAAGAAGTTCCTTATAAAATTTCAGCTAGAGCAACTATTTTAAAAGGGGCTGTTTTCATTGCACAGTTACTTAGAAGCTGTAGACAGATGATGATAAAGGGACTCTTTGACTACAATCAGTAGCCCCATATGTAGAGCATGTCTAGTACAGAATTAATGGAGTGACATTAAAAGATGCCCTAACAACCTGATACTTTGCCCAGCAAACAAAACTCTTTAGAAATATACAGAATGCCATGAGGCAGAGATGAGTGCTGCTGCAAATATATGACTAAAATGCCTGATCCCAACTTGCTCATCTCCTTATGGTTAACAGGGTCAATTTTAGGCAAAGGTAGATATCTCTAAATATGTTTGTATTTTTCTGTTACTTTTTTCTGCATTTTCTCCTTATGTCTACCTGGAGGTGTCTTCAACAACTTTAGATAGCAGTATTCCCATGTCCTTTGAAATCTCTTCTCTGCTTTTAATAAAAATTTAGAAAGATTGGAAAAGAGCCACTTACAGTGATGGAATGACAGTCACAATAAAATTTTGCCTCAAAAAGAAGTTTTCCTTCAAGCTTTAAATGAGGAACAAAAGTCATTGCTTCTCTGTTGAAGAAGTCCTTGGCATTAGCAGGAAGGGGTGGAGTTATGTTCCAAACAAAGTAAGAGGGCCACACAATTCACAGCTTATTTCCATAGCTAGCCCTGAAGGGATGATTTTTGGTCCCATTAGAACGAAGGACAGGTGCTGGATCAATCTCTAGGGGGCTAGTTGAGCATGCTGGAGGCCCAGTTTAGGAGCATGCCAGGGACAGATGGGCCAATGCTCCTTTATTAGGAACACCTAGGAATTCAATCTCATTAGCCAGAGGTCAGATTCTCCTTTCTAGAGGATTTCATTTTCCTTCCTACTTGAGTGCAGGTAGGTTACTTTTTATGTTGTCTATCCCACATGTTATGTTAATATTGAATTATTTCCTTCATATTTCAGTATCTTTTAGCTCCTTGCCTTTATCCTCTCCTTGTTCTATTCTCTTTTTTTTTAATGTTTATTTTTGACAGAGAGAGAGAGAGAGCACGCGCATTGGGGGGGGGGCGGGGGTGCAGAGAGAGGGAGACACAGAATCTGAAACAGACTCCAGGCTCTGAGCTGTCAGCACAGAGTTGGGGCTCGAACTCATGGACTGTGAGATCATGACCTGAGCCGAAGTCAGATGCTCAACCGACAGAGTCACCCAGTCGCCCTCTCCTTGTTCTAAGTCATCAGATATATTTATTCCAGGTTCCTTTTCCTAATACATCATTATACTTAACTTCCCTAATCAAAACCACTAATGGCTCCCCATGCCTAAAGACAATGCTATTCAAAACTCTAGCTTGGCTCCTAACTAGACATATATCTCATATTATTTGTTTTCATAAAACGTTTATTTTCAATTTCTGTTTTTTATTACTTTTAAATTGAAGTATAGTTGATGCATATGTTCAGTTTTATGAAGACTTCACTTAAGCTAGTTCAGCACACATTATCATACATATTTTGACACCATGTCTCTGCCCCTGCTCTTCCCTTGCTTGAAAAACCATCTCTTTTATTTTTCTGTCTCAAAACTAGCTTTACCCTCCTACCCAAGCTCAATAAAGCTTCCGGCTTAATCCTGCCAAGATTACCCAGCCTTAAAAACTATTGATAACCTCTTAGTTTCTGTGGTATTTACTCTCTGTATTACTCATTAGGGGCCTTACTGATGGTGTTAGGTAACACATACTATTTTTCTATGATAGACATCTTTTGTTCTCATTAAGGCCAAGGTCCTGTGCCTGCACAAAGAGTATTATAAACATTTGCATTTGTAATGCAATTACTATTTGTTGAACAAACTATTTGTTGAGCCTTCTGTTGGATTAAGGGAAGGCCACTACTGCCTCTAAGAACTCACATGATAAAGATCAGCTTCTTTCAAGTTAAAGGGAAAGGATTTTAAGAAGAAAAGAATCCTTCTACATTTGTTTTCCCGTGTCTCTACCCCACTTCCTACACAGGTAAGATTAATACTCCTTCCTGGACATATGAAAAATTGTATTTTCTAGACTCTATCCAGTTAGGCTGGTAGAGTTCTGTACAATGGAATGTGCATAGAAGTGATAATATCTACTTTTGGGTTTGGTCATCCTGAGTAAAGTCATCAAGAGAGTGAGTGTTTTTGCTTAGCACCCTTCTCAATATCCTCATTTTAAAAGGCACCGCTATTAAAGGGTACCACTCTACTCCACTAATGATGGAAGAGTAGGCACTTTAACTTAACATTTAGAAGAGTTTTTGAGTAGGCATTTGTAATTAATTGACATCCAACAAATTATCTCTTACTCATGAGGCAATTACTGAATTTGAATATAACCAAAATAGCTCTTTTCAAAGTCAGGAAAGGTTAGGGCCAGAGGACTATTTATTTCTTAACTAGAAAAAGGTAAAAAGCTTTTAAGGTGTTCTGAGTTTATACTGAGCTCATATGTATGTACTTTGGGGTAAGGTGATTCAACAGTCAAATCTAAGTTGAAAATCAAGGATATGGGGCACCTGGGTGTCTCAGTTAAGCATCCGACTGGCTCAGATTATGATCTCATAGTTCATGGGTTCTAGCCCCACGTCAGGGGCTCTAAGCTGACAGCTCAGAACCTGGAGCCTCCTTCAGATTCTGTGTCTCTCTCTCTCTCCCTCTCCCCTGCGCGCTCTCTCTCTCCCTCAAATAGCCCCCTCAAAAATGAACATTGTTTTTTTTTAAATCAAGGATATCCTGATATTTCATAACAGAAAAGAATATCCTATGTACATATCTGTATATCCCAGCATACAAGTGTTCTGGTATGTCAGATACACTGGAAAATGGAATGTTATCCTTTTCCTGGCCAAAAAGTAGTGATCTTATTACTAGAAAAATGAAACAGTAGCCCATTACAAAAAAAAAACAAAAAAACAAAAACAAAAAACAAACAAAAAAAACCACAAAAGATAATCCTAAATGAAATAGTATCTGAATTGAGTAAACAGATGTTTACAGAATGAGTGATCATGATGTTTTAGTAAAGACAAACTGTCTTATATAGCAACAATATGAAACAAAAATCAAGAGAATATTCAGGGGTTTTTAAGCTATAAAGACAAAATAAATTTGTAAGAAATATTTCAAACAAAACCTCTAGTTTATAAATATTCTACTTTCATAACTATACAAACATGTTATGTTTACCTATCAGTTGCTGAATTGTTCCCTTTTCACAAAGATCATTGTTTATAGTCTCATCCTCAAGATAGACCATGGCTCTCAAGAGTCTTAAACTGTAGCGCATCTGGGCAAACTTGTTGCCACGGCCACCTGTACCATGGTAACTATTACCATGACTAAAGAAGGAATCTGTGGAGAAATATTAATAATTTAATACTTTGTATCAACTTACAGCATAAAACATTTCAAATAAAATAGAATACATCAAATACCTTATATATGTATGCTTAATTTTAAAAAGATGCTAAAATTTTGTCATACTTGTTTTTTTTAGAGAAATAAATAGTATCCTTTCCCCCTTCTCCTTCTCTTCCCAGAATGGAAATATGCTTTAAAATTTTACTCAAATGTATCATATTGTGTGTATCTGTGGTAACTTGCTACTATTCTTCAGCATTACGGTTTTTAAAGTAGTCACACTCTTACAGACTGAAATATTTAATTGCTTTCAACATTCATTTTATAAATAAATCACAGTTTATCCATTCAGTAGTACAAACTGCTACAGTGAACATTCTGGTTCATGTCTCTTATTCCCACTGAGAAAGGTTTTGCCAAGTGACACCAGAATCATATGATATACCCACACTGAATTTTACTTAAATTCCTAAATTGCTTCCCAAAGTGGTTATATGGATACAATGTATAAGACCAATAGATTTTCCCCAATCTGTTAAATGGAAAATGATAGTTTGTTGTTATTTGAATTTGCATTTCTCTGAGTACCAATAGGGTTTAATATCTTTTAATGTTTTTTTCCTTTTTTTTAAATTTGAGATTTTGTGATCTGGCAGTCCCTATTCTTTGTCACCTTCTCTAAGAGTTATTTTCTTCTTGAGTTCTTTATGAGCCAGGACTCTAATCTTTTATTATTCACAGAAGTGGTAAATGTATTCTCTCAATTTGTAGATTGTTACTTTATTCAGATTTAGTCACACAGGCAATTCTAAATTTTACATGCATTCATCTTAAATTTATTATTAAATGCATTCATCTTCTGTATAGTTTAGGCTCTTCTGGTTTTTAAGTCTTTCCCTACCCTGTTATCATGAAGATATTTTCCCATGTTTTCTTCTAAGATTTTTACAGTTTAACTTTTCACATTTTGGGCTTTAATTTATTTTGCATTTCATTTTTTTTTTAACAAGGTGAAAGAACCTAATTTTTATTTTCACTGAAAGCAATATCATCTCTGATAATGCCAACCTCCCATATATCCTATTTTCATTGATCTATTCCTTGTCTAATACCGTACAGTTTAAATTACTATAGCTTTATGGTAGGTCTTGGTAAATAGCAAGGCTAGTTCTCCTTTCTTTTTTACAATAATATGCATTCTTTAAGAGGTTCTTTAGGGGTACCTGGGTGGCCCAGTCAGTTAGTTGTCCATCTCTCGATTTTGGCTCAGGTTGTGATCTCACAATTGTGAGATCGAGCCCCGTGTTGGGCGCACACCTAGTGTTAGCACTGCTTGGGATTCTCTCCCTCTCTCTCTCTGCCCCTCTCCTGCTTGTGTGTGCTCTCTCAAAATAAATAAATAAACATTAAAAAAAATAAAAGTGTCTTTAGAAGTAGCGTTTTGTTTAAAGCTAAAATAACGTTTAAAAAAGTACTGTTGTGAGTATTGTGTATAGGTTAAAAATGGGTTTCTGGAGCTAGAATGCCTGCATTAAATCCTGGATGCGCCACTCCCTGTGTGACCAAGAACATGTTATTTATTTTTTTTTATTAAAAAAATTTTTTTAATGTTTATTTATTTTTGACAGAGAGAAACAGAGCATGAGCAGGGGAGGGGCAGAGAGAGAGGGAGACACAGAATCCAAGGCAGGCTCCAGGCTCTGATCTTTCAGCACAGAGCCTGATGCAGGGCTCAAACCCACAGATTGTGAGATCATGACCTCAGCTGAAGTCGGACACTCAACCAACTTAGCCACCCAGGCGCCCCTGTTATTTACTTTTTTGATTAAGTTCTACCCATCTGGCCAACAGGGATAGAAATAGTACCTATAACCCCTAGATTTGTTGTGAAGACTAAATGAGTTAATACTTGTTAGGTGTTTAAGGCCTTCCACACAGTAGGTACTCAATAACTGTTAGCTATAAGTTTTCCTCATTGTAGGCAGCATTTCCTCTTTTTCCTTATAATCTTTTGTAAACATAAATGATATAAAGAATAGACTGAAGAATTGTTTTAATGCACAGCAGTTTACCAAGAAAAAAATTAGTAACTCAGCATATTAGAAAACAGAGGATAAAAAAAATCAGCTATAATTTTTTCCCTCTCTCATGGATATATGATTTTCTTGATCTACTGAAAATGTATCATACCAAATTATTTCTAGAGCAAAATTACTACCAGAAAAGAATGCAGTATCTTCCTTATAAATGTTTTTTTTTTTTTAAAGAAAGTCATTTCTTATTTCCTTTCTGAGAATGATGAGAATTGAAATAAAGTATTTGTACAAATTGGGAGTTTGCTAATTTGGTAGGCTATTTGTGGAGTCATTACTTCTGGCTGGAGATTTTAAGCTCCATGAAGGTAGAGATTTTATTTTTTTGAACATAAATGTATCTTTAGCAGCTAAAACAATATCTATACCCAGTAAGTATTCGACAAATATTTGTTGAATAATTAAAATATTTCCAGGACTTAGTATAATTGTTGGATAAGCCTAATGGTAAAAAATTTAAATCAGGTTATATGAATGATTTCTTTTACTGAGAGGTACGCATTACCTATAGTTAGGATATTTACTAATGTGTCAGACTTTAAATGAAATCTCAGATTTTTTCCCTTAAAACAACATGTAAACACATGAATATATTTACATGAATATAAATCACAAGAAACCAGATATATATTTTTATTTCTTTGCTTTAATTTTCTTTTTCTATGCATATGTTGAGAGTTCCGTTGAAATTTGTAAATTAGAATTTTCACAGGGATCACTCACCTTCACTCTCACACCATTGTAAGAATGCAAGGACTCGAGCATTTCCCTGACACAACATATACTCTTCTGTTAGTAAAGGAGCCACTGATGACAAAGTGGCAATTGCGTGCAGTTGTAATTCTTCATACTGTGCTGCAGACCATTCAATTGTTTTGTGTTTCTCAGGTTTTTTAACATAGGTAAACAAAGCCAAGGTAACTTTGCCATCAATTAATAGCTATGAGAAAGGGCAAAAAGTACTTTATTAGAAGCATAATTAAAACAGTTTTATTTAATCTAAGAAAATTAAAAATTTCCAATATTATGTTTTATTATGATCATTAAAAAATTATTTCCTTCCTAAAGATCCCAGACTATGTTAAATAGCAAAACAAAAAACAAAAACAAAAACAGCAATTGGCTATGATCCCCTTTATCTGGGATATGCACTCTCTAGGTGACAATTATATAAAGCAAGTATTAATGTTTCCATATATGCTGCTTATGTATGTAATTTAGCTTCTGCCTATTATTAAACCACAGTAGCAGAAAATTTGGAGCAAACAAACTGCTGCCATTTCTCTCTTCCCTTCACTTTTTGAAAAAGAAACGCTTCACAGACTCAATTGTATACTATAAACAAATCAATTTTATCCAGAATAATGACTATGGCTAACTTTTAAGCACCTGCAATATAACTTATATAAATTTTCTATTCAATGAATTCCACTCAGGTCACAAGCCATATTTATAATTACATGCTTAGAATTTTAAAATGGTACTGAATCCATTATTTCACTAAAACAGAACAAAATGTATAGCTATTAGAATAGGACAATGTTGACAGTTGACAATTGTCAATGTTATAGCTAATTCTTTTTCTTTTCTTTTCTTTTTTCTTTTCTGTTTTTAGAGAGAGTGTGTGCCAGCAGAGGAGAGGGGCAGAGGTGGGGGGAGAGAGAGAGAATCTCAAGCAGGCTCCACACTCAGCTCAGAGTCCAACACAGGGCATGATCCCACAACCCTGGGATCATGACCTGAGCTGAAATCAAGAGTTGGACACACAACTGACTGAGCCACCCAGGTGCCCCACGGCTAATTCTGATTGATGCTTATATATGGTTCACAAGATAGCAACACATGATATGCTATATTCTATTCAATTTTCTTTTCATTTGGTATTCTTTTTTATTTAAAAATTTTTTAACATTTATTCATTTTTTGATAGAGACAGAGCATGAGTGGGAGAGGGGCAGAGAGAGAGGGAGACACAGAATCTGAAGCAGGCTCCAGGCTCTGAACTGACAGCACAGAGCCCGACGCAGGGCTCAAACTCACGGACCATGAGATCATGACCTGAGCCAAAGTTGGATGCCCAACCGACTAAGCCACCCAGGCGCCCCTTCATTTGGTATTATTCTATAAAGATTTTTTCACAATAACATCTATGATTATTTTCTAAATTTTCTACTAGTCCATGTGGAATGAACACAAGATGTAGATGTGAGAAAATAGGAATAAGAACAACAGCTAGTTCTAGCATTACTATAAGTACTAAGTAGATAATGTTTTCTTAATTTTTTCAATGTTTATGTATTTTTGAGAGAGAGAGAGAGAGAGCGAGCGAGCAATTGGGGGAGGTGCAAGCAGGCTCCAGGTTCTGAGTTGTCAGCACAGAGCCAGACGTGGGACTGAAACTCATGGACCCTGAGATCATGACCTGAGCCGAAGTGGGGAGCTTAGCCGACTGAGCCACGCAGGTGCCCCTAAGTGGATGTTTTCAAAATACTCCATGAACTTCAAAAAATAGGACATATATTTATCATCATTACTATTAATGGACCACAAACTTACAACATAAAACAAATTAGTTGATTCCACTGCTTACATACTGTATTAAGAATCTCACCACAGTTGTTATGCTATTTGACTCTGTTGTCAATTAAAATTGGTTTATAAATTTTAGTGTACATTTTGTCTCCATAGCTATCATTTTAATAGTTATAGAAGACTCCACTGTACTAATAAAACCATATTTTATGGAATGATTTTCTATTTGGCAATTCAGAAAATACACTTAGTTTCTATAGAGTATATATTTTTGATGTAAATAATAAAGCTATGGGACATCTGGGTGGCTCAGTGAGTTAAGCGTCTGACTTCAGCTCAGGTCATGATCTCATGGCTGGTGGGTTCAAGCCCCATGTCAGGTTCTGTGCTGACAGCTCAGAGCATGGAGTCTGCTTTGGATTCTGTGTCTACCTCTCTCTCTGCCCCTCCCCCATTTGTGCTCTGTCGCTCTTTCTCTCAAAAATAAGTAAAACACTAAAAAATAAAAAAAAAAAAAAGCCATAACTTTAAAGACAATTTTTCTTTCTCTGGGCTTTTTTAGTGTGTGTGTATGTTTTTCAAAGTTGTAATACCGAAAAATCCTGAGCTCCTTTAACCCTCATAATAATTCCATGAGGTAGGTGTTATACCCATTTTGAAATTAAGATATCTGGGATTTTTAGAAACTAGACAGCCTATGTGGGATCACGTTGCTAGAAAATGGCAGCAATGCATTCTGCCTGACTAAAGCCTTAGTCATAATAAGATCAGAGACAGACTATTAGGCTGGATGGGCCTATATGGATTTTCTTTACTTTTTTTTCTTATTCAAGAGATCTAAATACATAAATAAATCAGTAAGGTTCTCCTGCTTTTATTTGGCTTATGTGGTTTAAATTTAGGTAAATTCACTATTTTTTTTTTAATTTTTTTTTCAACGTTTATTCATTTTTGGGACAGAGAGAGACAGAGCATGAACGGGCGAGGGGCAGAGAGAGAGGGAGACACAGAATCGGAAACAGGCTCCAGGCTCTGAGCCATCAGCCCAGAGCCCGACGCGGGGCTCGAACTCACGGACCGCGAGATCGTGACCTGGCTGAAGTCGGACGCTCAACCCACTGCGCCACCCAGGCGCCCCTAAATTCATTGTTTATTAAACAGGTAATCAAAAGAAATTTTGCAAAGATGAAATTCTGCCCAATAAAAGTTACTTTCTATAGTAAACCTATGTGTTGATGAAAGATTTGCAGTCATGAGTTTTAAAAAGTTACACTACAAAGTGAGGCAATTTTAGCTTTGTTTTGATTGTTTTTCTTTTTACCTGTATAGTAGGTAAATCTTTACATAAGATCACAATTATATTGAATAGCAGTTTCTTCAACTCAAAATCTTCATAGGAATTAGAAAGCTTAAGACCTTTTACCAAAGGATTTTGACTTTTAACTGTTAGGAGAAAAAAAAAGAAAATAACAGCTAAAATAATGTATAAAACTCATCAGGATAATTATAGGTTGAAAGCTTTATAGTTTTTACCTTCATTAAAAGTTGCAAATAGTATCAAATCCCTGGTAAAGCCACATTCCTAATAATAAATACACAGAAGGATGATTTAATTAGATGGAAGTTACAGATGTCTATATTTACTTAATATTTAACTATCTTTATCAGATTCCCTTTGTCATTTATTTGACTTCATAAATGACAACAGAAAGGGATGAAAGCAAGAAATGTGAAGCCAGATAAACTTGTAATTTATTTAATATAAACTTCCTTCTGTTGGTTCTAGGAAATATTTTTAGATTACTCTATATTTTATAGGATGCTATTTAAAATTTGGTAAGAACCCAAAATGTATTAAGACTATAAATTACTCGTGTAATTTATTATTTATACCCTTAAGTGACAAAATGAGGGAGAAAGATGTTATTTTCAACAGCTTTTCTTCTTAAACAACCCTGCTTGCCACCTTTACCCCAACCAATCTCATTATGTCAAAGGTTTGGTCAAGAGATAACATAACATTTCCTAGTTAACATTAAAAGCCCTGAAGAATAAACAGAATTGCAAACATTTCAGCATGAGGTAGCTCATCACTGACAGAGATATCCTAATTGGACTTTGTAATTAGGGAGAGTTTACAGGGACAAACCCTGGGCTTTAGAGCTTGCAGCATTTCATTTGTACTGCTTTAGGATCCATATAGTTTCTTTAAAAAAACCTTTTTTTTTAATGTTTATTTTTGACAGAGAAAGAGACAGAGTACGAGCCGGGGAGGAGCAGAGAGAGAGGGAGACACAGAATCTGGAGTGAAGTCCAGGCTCTGAGCTGTCAGCACAGAGCCTGATGTGGGGCTCGAATTCACAAGCTGTGAGATCATGACCTGAGTCGAAGTCGAAGTCGGATGCTTAACCGACTGAGCCACCCAGATGCCCCCCTATAGTTTGTTTAAATGTGAAGATGTTATATGACTCATAAAATGCACCTGGATGTTTGCAAAGATGCTAATGAGAACTTATTAACTAACCAGGGGCTTCCAGAGAAACATACAGGTCTACCCATACATTGCAGCCTTGAGTAGGAAGCTATGGAGGATTGTTGCCCCATTTGCACATTATAAATTCCATGACTGTTCTTTGTTGGGATCATTTGATAACCATTGATATGAGACTGAGGCCTTCGCTCCCAAATTTCCTTTAAGTACAACTTAGAAAGTGTGTGGCTGATATGTGAATGTCATTGCCAAAGATCTCTACTCTGGGGTGTCAATCATTCAGTAAGGCTCAGGTTCTGGGATGGCAGAGTAGCTCCTATAAAAAACCTTTCTTCAGGTAACAATCATAAACCCTGACCAAAATATAAAAACAATGGTTTTGTGACCAAAACCAAGCAGATGCTGGAAGGGACTCAGAACTTTGAAGAAAGAAATGGATTTCCCATTTTTTCAAAAATGCAAACTGCATGGGTTTCCCTTTTTTAAAAAAATGGCTTTTAGACTGAGGCCAGGCCCTAGTCTACACCTTGTATGGATGATACAACTCAGAGTAAAGCTGTAATCTTAGTGGTTTGAAGACTCAGAGGGCAGAGGTTATCTCAGGGCAACTGCTACTACTGGAATGTGAAAAGAGAAATCCCACATAAAGGAGAGAGCCACAGAAAGGGAACCTCAACTTCTGTGTATAAACTCCCAAATCTCTGGCTAATGCCTGAATCATGCCAGGGCAGGGAATTCTCAAGCATCCCAAGTGAGGCCAAAAGAAATGAACTCAGATTTGACCTGTCATCCACCATAGGGATGAGTAGCCAAACTAAATGCCTATTAATACAAAAAAAGTATATACTTGTCAGAGGAGTACACCAGAATCCATGGTATAGATGCTCATAATAAACCAAAAGACAGGAACTCTCAGCAGAGAAATATAAACTATAAAAAAGGAAACAAAAATTTTTACAAAATCCCAAAAATGTAACATCTGAAATAAAAATGTACTGGATGGAATTAATGACAGAATGAAGAGGATAGAAAAAAAAAAGTCAGTGAATTTACATATATAGACCAATACAAATTATTGAATTTGAAGAATAGAAAAATTATTGAAAAAAGTGAACAGAGCCTCATGACAAACATACATGTAATCTGAATTACAGAAGAAGAGGAGAGAGAGAGGGGCTGAAAAAATACTTGAATAATGGCCCAAAATTCTCCCAATTTAGTAAAATTAAATACTCAGGAAGCTCTATGAATGAACCTCAAGCAGGATAAACAAACACAAAGAAAACCACATTTTGGCACATCATAGTGAAACTTTTGAAGACCAAAGATAGAATGAAAATCTTGAAAAACAGCCAGAAAGAAATGTGATACACTGTCCATGGGGAAACAAGTTGAAATAATAAATATTTCTTATCAGAAACAATGGAAACCAGAAGATGCTAAAAGATAAAAATGTTCAACTTAAGAATTCTATATTCTGTGAACACAGACCTCAATAATTAAGCTGAATTAAGGATATTCTCAGATAAAAGAAACTAAGGGAATTTACTGCCAGCAGCCAGCAGATCTCCATCACAAGAAATGGCAAAGGAAATTCTTTAGGTGAAAGAGAAACGATGCCAGATATAAACTCATATTATCAGAAAGCAAAGTAACGTATCATAAATGGTAAATATGTAAGTAAATTATAAAATATTAAGAGAATCTCAAGTTTCCAAAAGGTTGCAAAGAAGAACTGGCAGAGTGCAAGGGTATCGGTGACCATAATGACATTACAATATACCTGGGCATCACAACAAAGTTCATAACTATTACAACATAGTTTAGGACTCCTTCCCCCCATACCAACTACTTCCACAATTAAAATTAATGCAATTTGATTCATACTTACAATCATTGGTGCTCCAGGATTTTGAGCTATAATTGTAGTGATTACTAATATATCGTTTCTAAGCTGACGATCATAATGACTAAAACCTCTCATAAACAGATTTTTAAATACTTCCTTCAAAGTCCTAGAAAGCAAAATTGTATCTTTAAAACATATTTTTGTAAATGCTACTTAAGTGTCTACCAACAAAAGCCCCATTTTTATTTTTATTTTTTAATGCTTATTTATTTTTGAGAGATAGAACACAATCAGGGGAAGGGCAGAGAGAGGAAGACAGCAGATCCAAAGTGGGCTATGCATTGTTAGCACAGAGCCTGATGCAGTGCTCAAACTTACAAACCCCAAGATCATGACCTGAGCTGAAGTCTGAGGCTTAACAGACTAAGCCACCCAGGCACCTCCCCCATTTTCATATTATACTATTCATTTCAAAGTATTTGTAATCTTTTCTACATTTCCAAATCTGCCTCTACATAGGATTCAAATCTCTATCACATAAGAATCCATCAATCCAAATCTATACAAGGTGGGTACAGTGCTCTAAAATAAAGATTAATTCATACCATTTTCCTTTGTAAACTACTTAAAGGCTTTTCTTTGTCGTTAATATTAAAAAGTCCTATACCTCCTTAGCAAGGCTAATCAAGCCTTTCATGTTATGGTCCCTGCTAATTAGCTTCATCTCTCCCTATTTTACTATTTTCTGCTCTCGATATATTGAATTTCTTTCAAATTTTGTTTTTGTTTTTTAATGTTGCTAGGTTCTATTTTCACTTCTGTTCCCCTGTCTAGGACGCAAAACTCTTCTCTGTTGCCAATTCACATTTATCATTCAGATGCCAAATTAAGGTTCATCAGGAAGTATTTATTAACTCTCTAAATCTACATCAGATTTCCTGTACAATGGGCATTTGTTGCTTTGCCTTCTAGCACTCATTTGTCCTTCTTCTTCTTTCTCTTCTTTCTTTCCTCTTTCTTCTGTTCTCCTTTCTTCTTCCTCCTCCTTCTTCTTCTTCTCATTATTATTATTACTATTGAAAGATTTTATTTTTTATTTTATTTTTTTTTTAATTTTTTTTTCAACATTTATTTATTTTTGGGACAGAGAGAGACAGAGCATGAACGGGGGAGGGGCAGAGAGAGAGGGAGACACAGAATCGGAAACAAGCTCCAGGCTCTGAGCCATCAGCCCAGAGCCCGACGCGGGGCTCAAACTCCCGGACTGCGAGATCGTGACCTGGCTGAAGTCGGGCGCTTAACCGACTGCGCCACCCAGGCGCCCCAAGATTTTATTTTTTAAAGTAATCTCTACACCCAATGTGGGGCTTGAACTCACAACCATGGGATCAAGAGTCTCATGATGTACTGAATGACCCAGCCAGGTGCCTCTCACTTGCCCTTCTTATGATAACACTACCCTTATTTTTATTTGGGCATTTACTCTTTCCCCATTTTTGGTCTTGCAAAGATGCCTTCAGCTTCCTTTTAGCCAGAACATTTCTTTGTCACTAGTAATTCATTCTGGAATGGCATATAGCCAATCCAGACTACGCAGGGCCTACAGGGACTCAATTCGAAATATTTTCTTTGGACTTTCAGAATAGCAAGTCTTTTCTGCTTCATTTGGGGTTGTGATGATATGAACGTACACTTCCTAGGTCTCACCATGTGGATCTTAGGAATAAAGATAACACACTGGAAGACTGCAAAGGGATGACGAGGGCCCAACTCCTTTTATTTGCTGAGCCTTGACTACAACTGCCCACGAAACAAGTTTTATCCTTGACTTTGTAGTTACATAAGCCCATAAATATCCTAAATGGTTTAAATCTGTTGGTCTGGGTGTGCTGATTCACTCTTTTCTAAAGAACATGTAGCACCTTGTGATAATGTCTTTCATAACATTTAGTTGCTATTGACTTGTCCATCTCCTAACATCTTACAAATTCCATGAAAGCAGAGACCATGTCTGCATTGCTTTCATTTGCATTTCTATGGCCTAGTAGTGAAGTTGGCACAGAGAAGACAATTACTTGATGAATAAATAAGTAACTTAAAGGCTCACTTATATTTCTTGTTAATGCTTATTGCAACATCTGGAAGACAGTAAGTACTCAAAAATAAGTTTAGTGAATGAACAAATGAAGTAGTTCTTTTAAATGTATAATTTTACTTTATACTTATTCAGAGACATAACTTAGTTTTAATTAATCTACTTTAAAAGCTTTCCAAATAGAAAAAAAATGGCTTGATGTGCAGATGCATTTATACCACAGCATAAAAGTGATGTCCTGAAACATAGCCATTACATGACTCAAAAGCCTAATTAAACACATATTCAAACAAGGATGTTAGTGATGTCACTGGCTATCATTTTAAGGTTAAAAAGCATTCCTATCTAACTACATACTTACAGCAAACATTCCAAGTTACTAAGCTGTTGTATGATTTCTTCCTTTGAAGATTTTTCCAATAAGTTCCAAAGTATTTCTGATGAACGAAACAGCAGCTGTCCAGAGGGATCTGGGTCATTGAGGTGGGCACAGATTCCACTGGCTGCTTGGGCTTTCATCATTAAAGTACAATTAACTTCTTAAAATAAATTTAAAAGTTATTTATGTTGTATAGTCTTGACATTGTTAAATAAAAACAAAAATAGTTGAGAATGAAGTATTTAAATTTAATAATATACAAACCAGAAGTTGAAAGATGTTGCAGAGCTTTAAGTACCCAAAGCTTCTCAACAAGTTGATTTTCAAGTAAGGCCAATGACTGGACCATTTTTTTTGCCAATCCTCCAACTTCAGCCATCTTAATCTTGTATGATGAACTTGCTTGCTGGTAACCTAAAAACAATTAGTTAAAAAATATGTACAGTTATTTCACATAGTAATCATCTATGTTCAGACAAAGGAATGAGTAATTTATTATTATAAACAACAGCAATAACAACTTAAAAAGTGTATGGCATTTTAAAATGGTATAGCACAAGGACAGGCAAACTTTTTCTGTAAAAGGCCAAGTAATAAGTATTTTAGATTTTGCAAGTTATAAGGTTTCGGTCTCAAATACTCAACTCTGCTACCATAGCACAAAAACAAGCATAAGTAATACAGAAAATAAATGGATGTAGCTGTGTTCCAATAAACCTTTATTGACAGTGGGCTGATTTTAGCTTTGGGGTCCATAGTTTGCTGGTCCCTGGTTTAAAATTTGAAATAGGACCGCAGATCCGAGGGGGCACATCTTGAATTCTAAAAAGGAGCAAAATATTTCTTATTTGTCCGTAGATATGCCTCCCCACAAAGAAAAGTGGTATGATTACAAATACTAAATGTTTTCACTATTTAAGTCAATGCATTACTTCAGTTGCTTTCAAGGAAAAATGATGATGTGACATGACAATGACATAAGTGAAAATATAATGCTGTTTTGATAAATGCTAGTGAATAAAATGGTATTTTAGGAAAGTGTGATTCTTGGCAATGCATAAGAATTTCCTTCTGCCTTAGTTCCTATGAGAAACATTACCTCCTCTTTTGACATAATGGCACAGGTGCCTGCCTGACTACATTCAATGAGAAACATTAAATAAACATTAGAGGGTACTTGCTCACTTGATGCAGCTATTTCCTCTCTTGGTGCTGTGAATTATCTAGCTCCCTGACTTCTTCACTTTTGAAACCAATGAAGTTCTTTGACTTTGCCATTGTTCTGAGAGGTCTGTCAGTTTGTGTTATCTTTCTGAATCTCATCTTTGGCAATGGACAAGGCCCTGTTCATTTCTGGGATGGGCTCTCTATGGTATACCCTAGTTACTTACTTTAGGAATTTAAAAAGTATGGAGAAGAAAAAAAAAAAGAGTATGGAGAGGAAAGCAAAAATTGCCTGTAATTTCACTTTCAAGAGATAGCAACATTAAGATTTTGGTATATTTCTTGCTAATATTTTTAATGTATGCATATAATTTTAACAATATACTTATATGTGGAATTTTATATTCGATTGCAGCCACTAAACATTTTTTAAGATTCTCCCCATTCTGTAAAATATTTTCCCAAATCATGATTTTTAATTCCATACTAATCTATCATATGGATGGACCAAAATGTACTTTTAAACTCCCTATATCTTTTTCTATTGAGTTCTATTTCTATGGAAGCATATAGTAATATTAAGGCTCATGGACTGGATTCCTGTCTCCAGGGCTGTCTCTTAAATTGTTCTACTGAGGACTTTTCTCTGTGGTTCCAGATGTCCAGCCATGCCTACCACTAAAAACCAACTGTGTGACAGTGAGAGCATTGCCTAGGGCTCCTAAATTTTGGAGCCTGATTAAATTAAGGTCAGCCTCACCACACTTTAACTACTCTGTTTTATCTTAGACATCATTTGTCACTCTTTCTTTCTATCTTAAAGGGTGCCTGTCTCTTGCCAAGGTTAACCCTATCCCTGTGCTCTTAATTCCATCCTCTTCATGCTTTCTTTGGGACTTTCACCCTCCCATTTTCGAGTTACTAGCTTCTTGTTGTGTCTACAAACCTCATTTTCCCCTCTCCTATAAACAAATAAAAAGCAGTAAAACCCAAATATCCCTCTTTGATCTTCCTACCAGCTCAGCTTTTCTCCATCTTCTTTTTTCTTCACCACCTGATCTCACAATTTAAGTAAGCATTCACTGCCTCTACTCCCTTAATCCCCCTGCCTCTCTTCTGACAATCCTGTACCTGCCCTGACCACCTCATGGCAATACATCTACCAAAGGCTAGCTACAACTTTTCAGTTACCATATTAATTTGGCCTTTTCATTCATCAATCACCGAAACCTTTACTACAGTATTTGATGCTAAAACCACTTCTTCCTTCATCAAATTTTTCATTCATTGGCGCCTAAGACATAACAGTCCTGAGGTTTTCTTTCTCCTCATTGAGCCTTTCACTGCTGATTTCTTTGGGTCATTTTTTTCCACATGTCAATATGGGCACTCACTGTCCATGCTGCCATTCTTGCTCCTTGGCTATTCATATGCTTTATCTCCAGGCAAACTGAACTATCCTGATGGCTTCAACTTTCATCTCTATTTGTATAAATTCCAAACCTATATTTCTGGTCTATTCTAAGTATCCATTGTCTACTATCTACTAAACACTTCTACCTGTCTATATCACCAATAATTCAAATGTGACATTTAATAATCTCCTTACTCTGTGCTTCAGAGGTCTTTCCATTTTCCTTAGTCATAAGTAATGTTTCTTTACTACCATAGCTTATTTCCTCATCTCTTAAGAAACATATCACTTAAATTATTTATGTCTTCTCTCCCTTCCTATACTGATTATAAATTATAGAAACTATGAAGGTAGGAACTATGTCCTAAATAATATCATCCACAATGCAAGTGCCCCCTGGCTTGATACCACCCATTTCAGGGTGACTCATTTTACCATTATATATTAAGATCCCTTAGCTATAATATAAAGAACTTTCTTCCCAAAGATGAGTGAGAATGTTATTAGCATTTAGAATTTAACATCTAATTGGGTGGAAAAGATATTGTGAATAATTATAGAAGAGTTAGAGAAACAATAAATAATATCATTAACAGTATTAAATAACATTAATAATAATAATTACAATTAAACTAATTTAGGCATTACTTTTAAAACTGTATCCTAAATATTTAGTATTAGAATAAAAATATCATGCAAATAATTATATATATGTGTATATATATACATATATGTGTATCTATCTATATACATATACACATATATACACCCATATATATCCTTCTTATAAAGGTCATGGATTTAATGATTTCTTTGGAGTCTTCCAGAACAACAGACAGTATCTTAAGAGTAATTGGGTGAGGTTTTCCAAGAACCACTGACTCATCAAGACCCCTGGCTCTAGGGCGTAAGTGACTTATGGAGATGTGCACAGGACCACAATTCTCAATAAAAACTACAGGCCCCAAGCAAAGACAAGACTCATTCTTCTTTCCTTTCTGAGTCTCCCAGATGCTCTATCCATATTTACACTCTATGTCTTCAATAAACTCTGCTCTTACTACCTCTCAGCTTGTGTTTGAGCCCTGTGGGAATACCTCTGGGTCCTTGGATCCCACTAGCTTGCATCAATCCCACCATGTCTTTGTAGGTTCAAAGAGACAGAATAATGTTTTGTAGACGTAAGTTGTTACTAAAAGACCATTAAAAGCTTCACCTGTAATATGCTTCTTTGGTGGTTCTGCATGATAGAAGTCAACAATACACTTACAAATTTGTATCCTCAATTCAGAATTTGGTATTTTCATTAATTCACCTGCCAGAAAGATAAATGAATGCTATTTAATAACACTGTCATAAGTTTATTTGCAAATTTAAATGTGTGAGTAATATGATTAAAAATATCCTCACTGGAAATTCAAGCTGGATCATGTATTTTATACATGCACACACATACACAACATCCGTACATGAAATACCTTGGATCTATCCTTGTAACATTTGGCCCCTCAATCAACTCAACCTCTTCTTCCCAAGGAGAAAGGAATGGTGATTAATAGCATAAATGCTGGAACCAGATGGTTTTAAGATTAAATACTGGCTCTGCCATTTACTACCTATGTAAACTTGTATGTTTTCTCATCTATAAAATTTGTATAACAACAGTTTCCACTTTATTTTTTTTTTTTTTTTTAACGTTTATTTATTTTGCGGACAGAGAGAGACAGAGCATGAACGGGGGAGGGGCAGAGAGAGACGGAGACACAGAATCGGAAACAGGCTCCAGGCTCTGAGCCATCAGCCCAAAGCCCAACGCGGGGCCCGAACTCACGGACCGCGAGATCGTGACCTGGCTGAAGTCGGACGCTTAACCGACTGCGCCACCCAGGCGCCCCAACAGTTTCCACTTTAAAGATTGCTGTGGGGATTAAATGAGTTAATATGAGAAAAAGCTGAGAATAGAGTCTGGCATATAATAAGTTACTATTATCATTTTGGCAAGATATGGGTTATACACACACACACATATGCACATGTGTGCGTGTGTGTGTCCCAACTGGAGACTGGAGTTGGGAGAATCAACTTCAGGGCTGAACCAGATCTTGGTGGAATCTGTGAGGGAAACAGATAATGAGGTGTTCCTGGAAGATCTGTGATTTGCATTAGGATTTGCACAATGTTCACCTCTGGGAGTGGTCAGTGAGTAGGGACACAAATGGACCAAAGGAGAAAGCACATAGGAAAGCTTCACACTTGCTTTAGGAGTATCTATCTGCAAAAAATACCACTAAAATAAAAAAAAAAGAAGAAGAAGAAGAAAAGAAGACAATTTCCAGATGATTCCCTTAATTTTTTGAACACTTCCTTTTATGTTGAAAAATCATTACATTTTGGAAAAACTTAGTCAACAGAAACAACTAAACTTTTCCAACAAAACTAAACAAGTTTACGGGAAATTCTAAGGTTTCTCATCTGCTCCCCACCCTTTTAGTTCTTGTAAGTTTAGATCATTTCTCATGGTTTCCTGTTTTATCTCAGGACAGAGTACCAACATTTTCCCTCATACGTTTCCAAAATCCTGCTCTTGAATCAGAAATAATTATCACTTAGAAGAAAAAAGTAATATGACTTACTACTAGGTAGAAGCTGGAAGTTATTAGTAAAAATGAACAACATTTGTTCAACCCCTTATACTCTACACAATTATTTTAGCTTAAAACTCATCTTTTCAGCAATTAAAAAATAAGGGACAGGACAGTAGTATTTGCAGTCAATAATCAGTGAAGGGAGCTCATTTTAGGCAAAGAGTTCATACTTCCTTCACTTTTCTATAGGCAGGCAAGCAGTTATTCAGCAAAGACCAGACTGACACAGTAATAAAGAGCCATGTATTTATCATACAAATGCCTGCCAACACTCTTATGGAGGCAACATTTAAAAACAATAAGGGCAATAGAGGCATTTTTTAATGTTATCATCCAAACATGCATCTTTTTTTTTTTTTTAATGTTTATTTATTTATTTTGAGAAAGAGAGAGAAAGGGAGAGGGGCAAAGAGATAGGGAAAGAGAGTATCCCAAGCAGGCTCTGTGCTTGGGCCCAGTCCCACAAACCATGAGATCATGACCTGATCTGAAATCACGAGTCAGATGCTTAACTGACTGAGTCACCCAGGTGCCCCCAAACCTACATCTTTTATGTATTAATGTTATCATGTCCTCCTCTGGGTTGGCTTCCCATTGTAAATTTCCACTGAAGGTAGAGATTCACAGAGTTCAAGTTTCCTATTAGTTTCCAGCCTGCCTGCTCCTTAAGGTGATCTTATCTAACTTCCCACATTTATTCTAATTTCCTCGACACCCTTACTCCATTCTAGCCCATAATAATTTCTCCCAGAATCTACCATAGAAGACTAATGAAACTTATTTAGATATAAAAGGATGTCTCACCATTTTATGATTTTATATAAAATTTTAGATTATTTAATGAGCAATTTGGATCCCAATGATTCTAGCAATCAATTAGACTAGCAATTATGAGAGTTTAACATTGAAAACATTTTTGTGATTACTGAGAGGAACACATATCTGATTTACAAAAAAAGTTAAATATTTCAACAAACTAAATAACATCAAGACAAATAAACATCTGCCAGTCCTTAAGTTAAGGAACACAGAATCTTGTTGGTATTATAAAATGCCTAAGTGGATAATGATAACAAAAATTATCATCAAGCACGCTATGATTAATTCCCAACCAAAACCAAGAACCAAAGAACCTACATTTGAGGAACTCTAAGACTTAGTATATAAGACACTTTTTTTCTTGACAGTAGGGCCTGCCATATGTTACACCCCTCTACCTTAAGGAAATCTTAACTTACCCAGAAGAGCAATTGAATTAGCAGTATCTTCAGCATATGTTATTTCATCCGATACTTTCTTTTTCAAAAATGGCAAGCTTCAGTAAGAATGAAGAACAAATGAATTATGTTTAATAAAGTCTGTAATTGAGCCATTTGTAAAGTATGAGAAATCTTCCTTTCTAAAGAAAACAATGAAAATAATATCCTATTCTGTAGCCCTGGGAGAATTGGCAACCATCAAAAAAATTTTTGTTTCTAACTAAGTGACCAAAAGGAAAATAGGCTTATAAATTAAAATAAAGAGAGATGGACATAAAAGGCAAAGGTTAAGAAAGCCATCTTGCAACACTGTATAAATAAAAAACTTAAGAATCCTCTTTTCTCTCTGAAGGCAAAGTAATAATGGATTACACGTATACCTCTATCAAAATTAGGAAGACACTGAATAATCAGATACAAATCACAGACCTCGGCTTACCTAGAACTTGAAAACTGCTCTGCTCAGGGGCTTTTAAAGTTCTGAAAATCTGATAGATGAATGGTCTATTTGTTCTCAAAGGTTAGTGACCTTTTCCTTATTAACTGGATTTCCCTTATTAACTGGATTAACTGGATCCTTGTTACCATCCACAAAATAACAAATACACTTTTTAAGACTCTAAAGAATCCAAGTTAACAAATATTAATTATATTAGACTTCTATTTCACAGCTACTATAAGCAAAGCTATTTGAAAATAATTTATTTAAAAATCATAAAAAGCAGGGCATTCATACCTAAGTCATTAGTCTAAATGTGAAAGGAGAGATAAAAGTTATTTCTTAAATACAAAATATTAACTATTTTGGCATTTCATGAGTTCAAAATTTGAATCTCCTGTACTATATAAAGTATAATATATCCTCTCTATAGGACTTTTAATTCATGCTTTTCAAGAAAAATTTAAAGATATTTCAAGGGAAAGCTTTGAAAAGCACAATTTTATAAATGCCACAGAGATTCATTTTTTAGTGTTTGTTAGGACTTTTCATTTGAAACCAGTAACTTATTACTTGTTATCCAGCTCGTTGTTGAATCTCTAAAGTGAAGAACTCTAAAATTACCTTTTGTCCTCAAACTTTTCTACCAAAGAAAACAACCTAAAAGATAAAGCTAGAAAAGTTCCCCCCAAAAGGTTATGAAAATAATATGCATTACATCTCTGATGTAGTGAGAAAAACATAGGCACCAAAAACAGAAAGGCTAGGTTTTATTTTTTATTTTCAATGTTTTTATCTCCCAAAAATGTCTTGAGGAAAGAATCAATCATGTGAGGGTGAGGTATGGAGAAATGCAGGATGAAAGCAGAAATTATGAAAGAAAACTATTAAATAATTTGAATAATTATGAAATATGAGGGAAAGTGAAGAGTGCAATTCAAGTCTGTCATATTATGTAAGGAAATATTCAGTTGCAGCTTTCACACAGAACCAGTTCTTGGTCAAGCTCCATAAGAGAATTGCTGTTGAAAGTAATGCTTATAAACCTGGTATTCTAGGACTTGCAGAGCCTCAGAATTTGAAATGATAACAATATAATCCACATCAATATCATAATTTGCAATTAGTACATTAAAATAAAAGAGAGAGAGGGAGGGAGCCAAACCATAAGAGACTCTTAACAACTGAGAATAAACTGAGGGTTGATGGGGGGTGGGAGGGAAGGGAAAGTGGGTGATGGGCATTGAGGAGGGCACCTGTTGAGATGAGCACTGGGTGTTGTATGGAAACCAATTTGACAATAAATTTCATATTAAAAAAAAAAGTTCTTTAAAAGCACCAGAGTAATAATTTACTTCTTTTTTTTTTTTTCATGGTCTGTATTAAAGTAAGGTATGGTAAAGGTATTCAATAAATGATTTTTGATTATTTTATTCAGATATCAAAGAAATTAAATGTATATAGTTATAAAATTTTATAATATTATTGCTACTAAACCTAAAAGTGAGAGTTAAAACTACCATATATATATGCTCCTACTAGTGTTATTTGTGTATTAAAAGAAACATGCTATTTAAAAAGTTGAATTGTTAGAAAGATTTAGAAGGTTAAATTATCAGAAAGGTTTATTCCTACTTTGAGAAATCTCCTCTACTATATTATATTGAAACCTAAAAATGGATGTCTTGATTAGCTACTATGTGGCAGCAAGGAAGCAGAAGATATTCCTAGTTGCCCCAAATGGGTGAAGAAACAATAGTATGGAGGATAGAATATATTAATTTTATAATGCTGACCTCTAATTTACATTTAAAATATATATACCAAAAATAACTGGTGACATTTTATTCTTCATTGGAATTTGAAAAATCAATAAAACATGACTCAGAAGTTAATATATCTTTGAGAGCCAAATTTTCTAAACAGAGAAAAAAAATACTAGGCAAACTATTTAGTATTGTTCATAAATTTTCTCAAAAATTCTCTAAAAAAATCATAATTTCTTGCTTTCATCTCACATTTATCATTCACTTGAGAGCAACTTATTGTGAGAAAAAATTTTAATATAGTTTAATCTCTTGTGGCTAGAATCTCCCATTACAATAAAATTGACCACCTCTGAAATATCAACTGGAATCAAGTGATCCAGTGAAGTTTTTGAGTTCTTTATCACATACTATACCATGATGCATATCTTTGTAATATAAAATAAAATATAATAATATGCTACATGCTAATGTAAAATAAAGTTAAAGAAAAAAACTTACCCACATAATTTTAGGATATTAAATGCAGATTCTATAAAGTGGGGCTGGTTTTCAATTTTTTCTGCACACAGATTCAGAATTTTAAATATTTGTGCTAAATCCCTTAGGGGCTTTAATATTTTTAGTTAAGAAATAAAATTAAGATTAATATTTTTATTAACATACTCTATAGCACTTCTCTCAAGAAAGTCTATAGAATTCCATCTATTTTGTTAAATGTGGTTGACACTTTTATTTTTTATTTTTTGACACTTTTAATTATACTAATTTTGAAGTCTAAAGAGGAAAACTTGGAACCATATATTTTTTAGGAATATTATTTAATTTTTGTCTCAGTAATCACTTATTCAAAATATCATTTTCCCTTACCACACCTTTAGAATTTGATTACCAACTACTACACCATGGATTCAGCTGATCAATAACTTACTATTGGCAATAAGAAATAACACATAGAAAAAAATAATAGCTCAATTTTATACTTTGTTTTCCCCCCGCACACACAAAACATACACTGCTCCAGAATAAGTAACCCAAACCTACCTTATTTATTTTATTAACATTATTCAGATGCATGTTCTTACTTTTATGTTGTAAATTGGCTGAGATTTTATTTCATTTAAAACTCATGAAATGAGGGGCACCTGGGTGGCTCAGTCAGTTAAGCATCCAGCTTCAGCTCAGGTCATGATCCCATGGTTAGTGAGTTTGATCCCTGCATGGAGCTCTGTGCTGACAGTGGGGAGCCTGGAGCCTGCTTCAAGTTCTGTGTCTCCCTCTCTGTCTGCTCCTTGCCCACTCATTCTGTCTCTCTCTCAAAAATGAATAAACATTAAGAAAAAACTAATGAAATAAAAATTTTGCTTTTATATTAGTCTAAAAGCAAAATTTATCTTCTCTAAATCTTGAGGTAACAGCACCTTTTATCTATTTAAAAACCCCAATTGGTGGGTGCCTGGGTGGCTCAGTCAGTTAAGCATCCAACTTTGGTTCGGGTCATGACCTCATGGTTGGTGGGTTTGAGCCCCACATCAGGCTCTCTGCTGTCACCACAAAGCTTGCTTTGGATCCTCTGTCCTCTTTCTTTACCCCTACCTGGCTCTGCTCCCACTCTCTCCCTTTCAAAAATAGATGAACATTAAAAACAAACAAACAAACAAAACCCTACCTGGTGCATAACAGCCAGTTCTGGAACTCTCTGTTACCAATCTGGTAAGATGACTACAGAGAGTGAGAGTTTCCTGTGACAATTGCACTGCCTTTTATAATAGCTAATATATGCAAAGGTTAAAACAGTAACAACAACAACAACAACCCAACAATAAACTGGTTCTTAAACACAGTTTTGAGCTGCACTGGTTTCCACATATTCTGATCAGGGTGGTATATACAGTGGAAATAATATATTTATATAATGTTTTGCAGGTTATCAAGCACCTGCATGTACATTATCTAGCCTTCCTAACACAATGATGAGGTGCTGTTATCCCTATTTTCTTAAGAGGTGGAGAAGTTAGTACATTTATCAACAGTACAAATAATCAGGTAAATTGGTAAAAATAAGACTTTGACTTGACCCTCCTAACTACATCCATTGGGGCACCTGTCAAGTGACTCTTTTGGCACAGGTCATAATCTCACAGTTGTGAGATCAAGCCCTGCATTGGGCTCAGTGTGGAGCACAGAGCCTACTTGGGATTTTCTCTCTCTCCCTCTCTCATTGCCTCTCTCCCCTGCTTGTGCTCCTTCTCTCTCAAAATAAATAAATATACTTTTTAAAAATTGCCATTATCTGTGCAGAGTTAATCGCATTATAGTGTTTCTTCCATTTTATATTCCCTGGTAAACAAAAAATATAATTCCGTGAAAAATACAAAATGTTAGATATTTTCTGTGGTAGACAGAATAATGGATTGCCCAAAGTTGTCCATACCTTAATTCCTAGAACTTGGAATGCAAATGTTACCTTACATGGCAAAGGGACTTTTCAGATGTGATTACATTAAAAGCCTTGAGATGGGACTGTTATCCGAGATTATCCAGGTAGGCCCAAAGTAATCACAGGGGTTCTACATGGGAAAGAGAGAGGCAGGAGAGGATCACAAAAGATGTGACCACAGAAGCAGAGATGAGAGTGGTGCTACTCTGAGGAAGGGACCATGAGCCAAGGAATGCTGGCCACCTTAAAAGCTGGGAAAAGCAAAGACAGGGATTCACATCTACAGCCTTCAGAAGGAACCAGCCCTGCCAGCACCTGACGTCAGCCCAGTGAGGCTGATTTTGGACTTGTGACCTCAAGAACTGTAAGAAAAAGCTTTAGGATGTTTGGTGACACTAATTTTGGGGTAATTTGTTATAGCAGCAAGAGGAAATGAATACATTTTCTAATAAAAATTCTCCCATTTCAGGATAAATGAAACAAACCCATAAAGACCTAGATAAAGATATAGATATATGTAAAGGATACAAGTCCATTCTGATAACACTGCACCAGTTTCTTGACAGATTTAAGTTGTTCTTCTTCTAAATCATCCTAAAACAAGTTATCTATTTTAGTTCTTTTGTACTGTTAAATATGTTGAGATATTAAAAATTTTCCTGAATATAAAAAGAAAGTAAATTGAAACTGTTAATTGTTAAATTACTATATTATAATGCAAGCATTATAAAATATTTCCTCAAACAGTGAAGGTAAAAATAAATATATCATTTAAATTTGATTAGGAAGGGGCACCTGGGTGGCTCAGTCGGTTAAGTGTCTGACTTCGGCTCAGGTCATGATCTCACAGTTCGTGGATCCGAGCCCTGTGTTGGGCTGGGCTCCGGGCTGACAGCTCAGAGCCTGGAGCCTGCTTCAGATTCCATATTTCCCTCTCTCTCTGTCCCTCCCCTGTTCACACTTTCTCTCAAAAATGAATAAACGTTAAAAATATTTTTTTTAATTTGATTAGGAAATTGAGAATCAAAACTAGATTAATATAAAAGCAGCATTTGTTTCCATTAATAATATTAACAATACTTGAATTCACTGAGCATTTTTCTATGCCATGCACCATTATGCTCTATTGATACATGTCATTTAATTAATTTTTAAAATAACCCTATTAGGAAGGTACCATTACTATCTCTATTTTCCAGAATAGGAAACTCAAGTGGAAACGCTAATTTGTCCAAAATCACCTAGCTAGTAACTGAAGGTGTTAGGAGTCAAAGTTGGCTATCTGACTGTAGAAATTGTATTTTTAACCTCTAAACCAAGCCCAGTGTAATGGCACAAACATCTTCAGCAAATTAAAACAAAACTCAAAAAACAAAACAAAACAAAGAAACAAAAACAAAGCTCAATACAGTGATATGTTTGTTTTCATAACTGAATCACACTGTCCTTTTAAAGTTATTAAATTGTTCATAAGAAGCTGTGGCATTTTCTATACATTTTTTTTTTTTTGGTCTACCTTTATTTAAAAACTAGTTGGAACTCTATGTAGTTGGGTTTTCTTTTTTTTAATGAAGGCACATTCAAAATTAAAAATAACTTTCACAACAAACACAGCCAGCAAGAGATAAATTATTCTTATAAGGGCCATTATTATTATTGTGCTTTTTCTCTATGTGAAAATGTGAGACTAAAAAATGCTAACACAGTAACTAAATTTTTGGCCTACTAATCACTAGACACTTTTTTTTGATTGACTCTACCATGATCAACCCATTTTCCACATATTAAAAGCATGAAATCTTCATCCTGTAGTCATGTTATAGTGTGTGCTGGCTTTTAGGCATGCAATCGATTCCTGGGTAATGTCAGGAGAGTGTGGTGTGTGAGCATGCATGAAATGCATTTATTATCCTTCCTCCCAATGCCTACACTCTCCACTGTGAGTCTCAGATCTGAAATAATTTTATTTCCATTCCATTCTGTATAAGATCCCTCTCAAAGTAGATTAACTTATGAATATGTCTGAGTGTGTATATATCCAGATTTCATGTCAGGAAATTTTAAGTAGTACATCATGAATCACCTTTTCTACTCTTGTTCCCCACATCCTTTTTGGTAACAAGCAATTAATAGAGGCTGGAGGAGTCTTCCTGTACTCTTGATACCTTCTGTTTATATCTACCATAGATTTGTCCATCCCACAAAACCAAATGAAATCTCCTCCAGCCTCCATACCAGGTAAAACACATTCATACTAAATTTAAACAGTCCTTGAATATGAGAAATGTTCCTATTTGAAATGTTTTCAACAAAAAGGAATAAACAAGACTTATTTTGGGGGAATACATGTTACCTTTCAGGGAAATCATAGTTTATAAGTGATACAGTAGAGAAATTTTCTCTCAAAGCTTACTTTATCAGTTTCTTCAAGGAGTCTGATGACGCGATTTAGGTCCATGGTCTTGAAAGCACCCTAAAAAACATACAACTCTTACAATTCTGTGTCATGAGAATCAAGAAATCACATCAAACACACTATTTTTCTATGATATTATCCCTCAGCAACTTAAAAGTATCTTATGCAAAAAGATAGTGAGGAGAAAGGGATAATGGAGGGATGGGCAAAATGGGTGAAGGGGAGTTAGAGATAGAGACCTCCAGCTATGGAATAAGTTACAGGGATGAAAAGTACATACAGCATAAGAAATAGAGTGAATGGTATTCTAACAGTATTGCATGGTGACAGACAACAGCTACACTTGTGATGAGCATAGCAATAACTATACACTTGTGGAATGACTATGTTGTACACCTGAAACTAATGCAACATTACATGTCAACTATACCTCAATTTCTATAAAAGATATGGAGGGGAGAACAAAAAGCAGATGAGACCTTATAGGAGTAAATAAATTTTGGAGTTGAAAAAAATATTAAAAATGCCTCTTGAATTCTAGTATTATCTTATAATCTTATGGTCTTTAAATTTCAAAACACCTGTAATAATCGCACTTCCATGCTTTGGAAAATGAAATGATCCGGTACATATATATTCCACATCCCACACATGCACAATACATTGAGTTTGTCTATGCAGATATACATAAGACTCGCTTCTAAACTATAGGTAGGAGATCATCTTCCTGAACTAGGTATCCCCTTTCTCAGTTGGTACCAGCATTCTTACAGTCATCAACATTAGAAAACAGAATTTCCAAGTTCTATAGATTTTACATTTTAAATATTTCTTGAGCACAACTGATTTATTCACAGAGTTGTGAAGGTATCCTGCTGTTCTCAGTGCCTCTACTCTCCCACCCTTCATCATGGTCCTCTACTCTATGTGGTCCTCTACTCTATGGTGAATAATAAAACTCAATTCTGAACATAATCCATCTAAATCATTCAGTTACTCTCCATTAGTGCCCCTCACCCCTCCTCTATTTTCCTTCCCTTGGTTAAACCCCACGGGTGCTTCAAAACTCAGCTCAGGTATTGCCTCCCCAAGGGAAGGAAAAGGATAGAACAAATGTCCTTCCTTTGTGCTCCCATAGCACCCTAAGTTCTTTATCCACTACAATTCCCATCATGGTTCTAGAATGGTTTGCATGTTTATCCCCCACCACACCCTCCCCAAAGCTCACTCAAGGCAAAGACTTTTGTTTTCTGGCACCCCAGCTCCAGAAACTGGGCCTGGCATATGAAGTTATTTGTAGGTAAGCGGAGAAGGAAACAGGAAGTGCTATCATCCCAAATTTAAGTACTTATACAAAAATCTCCACATTTTAAATTCAGTTTTGGAGATTAATGCTTTGTTGCATGACGTTTTCTTCCCTTTTTTTTTTAACCTTTTTTAAGTTTATTAATTTACTTTGAGAGAGAGAGCACACACATCAGCAGAGACCACTTCAGATCCTCTGTTCCCCTCTCTCTGCCCCTTCCCTGCTCATGTGGGCTTTCTCTCTCTCAAAAATAAATAAACATTAAAATTTTTTTTAAATAAAAAAAATAACTTCAAAAAATTATATAAAAGATGATGATATAAAAAATTCAAAAGGGAAGAAAATCCTACTTATTCCTATCATCTAAATACATCTACTTTTATATATAATTTTGTTTTTATATATTTATTTTTATATGCTACTTTCTGTTTTTGTTTACATGTATAAATATATAATTTAGCTTAGTGTTAACACCATTGTATTTTGATTTCTAAATCTATAATACATATCTTTCCCTATGTCTACATAGATATTATTCTATTCCCTCTTAAGTCTAGAATTTCCTTTCCTTTCACAATTACAAACTCATATATTCTAATCTCAGGCAATGTCTTTCAAAAACAATTTTCAGGGGTGCCTGTGTGGCTCAGTTGGTCAGGTGTCCTGCTCTTGGTTTCGGCTTAGTTTGTAAACTCATGGCTCGAGTTCGAGCCCCACATCCGGCTCCATAATATCAGTGCAGAGACCTGCTTAAGATTGTCTCTCTGTCTTTTTCAAATAAATAAACTTAAAAAAAGCAAACAAACAAAAAAACAGTTTTCAGTAAAGTGTTCTAATTTTAAGTTTGTAGGGTAAGTATCTGAGTGAGTTTATTAACTCCAAATGCTTTTTACCAAAAAAATTAATAATCAAAAAAGATTTCCTAAATACTGATCTTTATCTGGTATTATGGTTATCCTTAAAAACTGTTATATTTTACTGTTACATTGTTTAAATTATTAAATTTACTGTTACCAAAAAAGTTGATGAATAATAGAATTTTGTCTTTTAAGATTTGAGTTCAGTGCCATCTGCCACTACCTCCGTTGTCTTCTTTCTTCCTCTTGGAAAAAAGAGGTTTTTGTTTTCAGATTTTCTGCAATATTGTTTTTGAAGGTTGGAAAGCATATTGAAATGAAAAGTCAATGCAACATTTTCTTTTTAATGCCTGCATGTATTATCAGAATTGTTTTTCCCAAGTGAGCAGGTATAACTTTTATTAAGAAACAGAGAGTAGTAAAGGTTAAAGCATAGATTCCTTTCAGATTTATGTTGATTACTTCATGCTACTCTGTGTGTTACTTGCTAAGCATATATTGTATTTTTAAGATTTCTCCTGCCCTCCCTCCTTTAGCCTGTTCCTCCTTCCATCAATATTTAGAAGCAGCTTCTATGTTTCAGAAACTGTGCTAAGTGTGGGGAACAACACTGCTCTGACCTCAAGTAGCTATCAGTCTGGCATGGAATACAAGTAATACAGATAAAAAGCTACAAAATGCTCCCTGCATGCTGAAAGGCGTGCTCTGGAAGCACACAGACTGGAAGCACAGAAGGCATGACACAGTTGCTGTAAAAAATAATTGGCAGGGAGAGGTGAGAAGGAGTAGGATCTGTGAGATGAACTGAAGGTTTGAGAGGTGGAGACAGGGAATAGCATATGTGAAGGCCTGGAGGCAAAAGAAGAAGCATTTTGAGGATGGGGAGGAAGATATAGTGCAAAGGATAGTGGCTACAGATGATGCTAATTAGGTAAGTAGAGGTCAAATCATGAATAATAACAATAATGATCATAACAATGATGGTGATGTCTATTTCCAGGTACAGTTGTACTTTCCACGTATTTGCTAATTGAATTGTATGAGGTAGATACTATTATTAACCCCACTTTACAGAATGCCTTGTACGTATCCTATGCTAAAGATCTTCAAAAATATTGAATGGTTTGAGAGACTGGATATATAAACAGACAATGGCCAGACTACATATGGCAACAGACGTCTAGCCTGTAATCTCTGCAGCAACCAAACCCAGGAGCCATTTGCTCAGGAAAGTCAGAATTTGGCAATGATTGCCAGATTCCCTATTTTTTGCCCCTCATATTGCTATGTAGGACCACCAGAGAAACCCAAATATGCTTCCCAAATCAATCACATAGAATGCCCTGTTTGTAGCTAGCCCACCTCCAGCTTCCCCATGGCAACAACCTCCAAACAGAGCATACCAGAAGCTTTCCCTTTTTTCACTACAAAGCTTCCCTGCCTGCCTTAGCGTCTCTGCCAAATGTTAAGTAATGCTGGCTGACTTCCTATATAGCAAGCTCTGTATATTAAATAGTGCCTGCTTATTCTCATCAGGGTGGTCTTTATTTCCACAGGCTTTAACCAGAGGAGTGTAACAATAAAAAGGCAATTTTGTTTGCTGAGTAGAGACTGAACTGGAAAGGTCTAGGCTGAACTGGAAAGGAGGTAGGACACATCTGTAACTTGAGGCCTTGACTAAGGTACTGGCAACCCAGGCCGACAACAGGGAATGGAAGGAAAAACATCAAGGAGGTAGAGTCTGTGGGACTTAAAGAGTGATTTGATTTGGTGGGAGAGAGAGGAAAAGGTGATGATGCTCCTGGGCTTGGGCAATTATAGAAGTAGTGTCACCCTTTGCGGAGACAGGGAAGGCTGGAGGAAGAGGCCTGTGTTGAGGCTAGAGATAAGTTAAATTGGGGGGTAGAGATTTCCAAATCCGAGACTTAAAGTAATAATTGGAAGAGTTTGGGTAAATGAGATCACACAGCAGAATGAAGCAAAAGAGGACATACAGATGTAAACATGAAAATAATTGCTGTTAACATGTTTATAGAGAATTGTAAAAACATTTAACAAAACATTTTAAGATCAAGTCTAATAAACTGTTTTGAAGAAAATTAGACCTTTACTTACAGTTACAGGATAAATCTATTTTCCCATTTTACCACGGGACATGTCAAAGGGGAGAAATCCTGCTCATTTGATACATGGTTATGGGGAAAGGAACTAACATTTACTGTGGTCCTTTTATGTGTCTGTCTCTGGCACTTTATATCCTTTTTCTTTTTTTTTTTTTTTTTTCTAAGTAGGTTCCATGCCCAACATGGAGCTTGAACTCACAACCCTGAGATCAAGAGTTGCATCTTCTACCAACAGAGCCAGGCAGGCCCCTCCACCCCCTTTTTTAAACTTTATATCTTAACTGGTCCTCGACTTTACCATATAGAGTTGATGAAACTGGGGCATTGAGACCTAACTTGTTAAGGTCACATAGCTAGTACCTGGGCTAGCAGGTCTGTCTGATGCAGGAGTGCTGGTTCTTTGCACCTTAGTCCTCTGCCTGACTTCTCAACTGACCACTGAGGTTATTTCTAGCAATTACCCCAAAAACCAGGGTAGGCAATTTTAAGGACAGTCCATGGCAGTATTACATACAATGGCAGGACAGGACTTCAACTAGAAGATTGTGGAGGTTCTCAGAGGAAGAGCAAATTTGGGCAAGGAAGCTAAGCCATGATACCTATGCAGGCCAAGTAATCACAATTTATTTATTCCACAAACATTTTTGAGTATCTACACTGTGTCAGACATTGTTCTAGTTGCTAAGGATATGGTATTGAATAAAACACAAAATCTCCTGCTTTCCTATGACATCAATATGTTTTGTCTTGCACAGCAAAGAAAACCATCAAGAAAACAAAAAGGCAACCTACTGAATGGGAAAAGATATTTGCAAATGATATATCTGATAAGGGGTTAATATCCAAAATATATAAAGAACTTTTACAACTCAACAGCAAAAATCCCCAAATAATCCAATTAAAAAATGTGCAGAGGACCTAAATAGAATACATTTCTAAAGACATATAAATGACCAACAGATA
Source organism: Herpailurus yagouaroundi (assembly GCF_014898765.1). Lineage (NCBI taxonomy): Eukaryota > Metazoa > Chordata > Mammalia > Carnivora > Felidae > Herpailurus > Herpailurus yagouaroundi. Next base: position 67,030,153 of record NW_024412391.1, read on the forward strand.
CATGAAAAGATGCTCAATATCACTAATCATCAGGGAAATACAAATCAAAACCAGTGAGCTATCACCTTATACCTGTCAGAATGGCTAAAAACAAGCAAAAAAAAAAAAAAAAGACAAGAAATTACAAGTGTTGGTGAGGATGTAGAGAAAAAGGAATCCTCCTACACTGTTGGCAATAACATAAATTGGTACAGTATGGAGGTTCCTCAAAAAGTTAAAAATATAAGAACTATTACATGATCCAATAATTACAGTACTGGGAATTTACCCAAAGAAAACAAAAACACTGATTTGAAAAGATATATGCACCTCTGTGCTTATTGTAGCATTGTAATGTTTACAATAGTCGAGATATGGAAGCAACCTAAGTATCCCTGATAGACAAATGGATAAGGAAGATTTGGTATATACATGTAATGGAATATTACACAGCCATAAAAAGTATGAGATTGTGCCATTTGTGACAACACAGATGGACCTAGAGGGTATTATGCTAAATGAATTAAGTCAGACTGAGAAAGACAAATACCATATGATTTTACTCACATGTGGAATCTAACAAAAAACAAATGCATAGGGGCACCTGGGTGGCTCAGTCGGTTACATGTTTGACTTTAGCTCAGGTCATGATCTCAGAATTCATGGGTTCAAGCCCCACATCAGGCTCTGGGCTGACAGGTCAGAGCCTGGAACCTGCTTCAGATTGTGTCTCCCTCTCTCTCTGCCCCTCCCCTTCCCCTGCTCACACTGTCTGTCTGTCTGTCTGTCTGTCTCTCTCTCTCTCTCTCTCAAAAATGAAAAAATAAAACAAATGAATAAATCAACAAATAAAAAGCAGAATCAGACCTATAAATACAGAGAACAAACTGATGGTTGCCAATGGAGAGAAGATGGGTGAGGGACAGGATAGAAAAAATGGGTGAAGGGAAGTGGGGAACTGGAGGCTGCCAGTTCTGGAATGAATAAGTCACAGGGATGAAATAGAGAATATAATCAATGATATTGTAACAGCATTGTATGGTGGCGGACGGTAACTACACTTGTGAGCACAGCGTAATATATATACTTGTCAAATCACTATGTTGTACACTTGAAACTAATGTAACATCATGTTATCTATAATCATATAAAAGTTTTTTAATGTTTATTTTATTTTTGAGGGAGACAGACAGAGAGAGACAGAACACGAGTGGAGGAGGGGCAGATAGAGGGAGACACAGAATCCAAAGCAGGCTCCAAGCTCTGAGCTGTTAGCACATAGCCTGATGGGGGTGGGGGGGGGGGCTCCAACTCAGACCACGAGATCATGACCTGAGCCAAACTTGGACACCTAACCGACTGAGCCACCAGGTACCCCACAAATAAAAAAATTTAAAGTGAATTAATATGCTTTGGAGGAGACAAAAATCACTGTTATATAGTTTACTACAAGATGACATATCTTTGGAGGAAAGAAAGTAGGAAGTGTTAAGATGCTTAAGCAACGGTCAGCAAAAGACTCACAGAGAGGGTAACATTTCAGCAAAGTCTTGAAGGAGGTATGAAAAATAGGGGAAAACTACCAGGCAATGGGCACACCAAATGCATAGGCCCTCAGGCAGAGGTATAAAATACACCCAGCAAGAGAAGAGAAGAGGCCAGGAGGCCTGAAGAGAAGCCAGGAGGCCAGTGTGGAACACAAAAGGCTTTGTAAGTTATTTATATGAACTTAAATTTCTACTCTGAGCTCAGAGTCAAGGAAGGAAGGACACATAGGTATTAAGATATATTTCCTACACTTAAGGAATCCATATTCGAGGGAAAGAGGCAAAATTTAGACAAACGAAACAGTTGCCAACATAACACAAGTGATAATTAGGTGACAAATGGTGTGACTGAGACCTAGAACTAAATTCATTTATGAAAAGATCTGTGAGGGTGAAAATAAATGCTTCCTATTGGGAGAGTACTTTACATTGGAGAGTAGGGAGGTAGGGTAAGGTTTAAATTCAGAAAAGGGGGAAGAGCATTCATTTAGTAAATATTTAATATCACCTCCTGTGTACCATATATTGTGCTGTGCTACTGGGGAATACTAGAAGATTATGGGGGACACCACAGGAAAAGACAACAGGCAAGAATTCTATCTTCTTGGAGGTGGCACTAAACTGAGAATCTGGTACAGATTAAGTACAAATAATACATTGGGAAACCCTGAAAACACAACAGAGAAGTAGACCTGAGGCACTTTAGGGAAGGCAGAGACCTTGGATATCATCTAGTTCAGTGGTTTTGAGGCTGAAAATCACTCGAGAGTTTAAAAAAAATAAATTTATTTATTTTGAAAAAGAAAGAATGAGAGAGAGAGAGAGAGAGAGAGAGAGAGAGAGGGTGGGCACAAGCAGAGGAGGGGCAGAGAGGAGACAGAATCCCAAGCAGGCTCCACATCATCAGGGCAGAGCCTGATATGGGGCTTGAACTCACAAATGGAGAGATCATGACCGGAGCCGAGACCAAGATGCTTAACCGACTGAGCCACCCAGCCCCTTGAGACAGCTTTTTAAAAAGTATCAGACTCCACATTGGGGATTATGAGTCAGTAAATCTGGGTTAAGAATGAGCTATGTACAGTTTTTTGAACCCCTCAGATGACTATGATGGTCACCCAGGTTTGGGGCATGCTCCTCTCAAACAGGCTTGCTTTATAGAAAATCGAGTATTAAGTGATTTGATCAGGGTAATTCTGTGTGGTGACGTAAGCGATAAGAAACTACTGTGGAATCCTGAAAGAGGGGTGAGGCTCAGAGGGAGGAAGGAGGACCATAAAGTGGTATTTATGGAAAGCAGTTTGGGAAGAGATGAAGAGATGCTGACTAGAAGGATGTGACATTCATCCAAGATCAACTGAAGCTTTGTGGTGACAGGAAAAGAGAGCAAGTAGTTCTTTTAAACTCCATTTGGCATCTCTTGTTTTTTAACACACAGTCTGGAACAGTGGGGGTAGGGTTGGAATTTTGTTTTATTTTTGTTATTATTTTGTTTTATAATCTGAATCCACATGAAACTACTTCCTACAGCTATCCAAGAGTTAAATGTTGTGAAATTCTGTAGCACTGTTCATACTTTACTGCAGCTATAATAAATTAAGCATTGCTACTTCAGGTGGGAAATGAGGTCCTTCAACCAGTAGCAATGGCATCACCTGGAAACCTGTTAGAAAAGCAGAATCTGGGGCTCCTCCCCAGCCCTACAGAATCACAGTCTGATCTTGATAAGATCCCCAGGTTTTCCAAATGGACGTTAAATTTTGAGAAGCACCTCTAGAGGGCTTCTGATTCTTTAGAATGACAACAACATTAAAATAAATAGGAAATTGGGGCGCCTGGGTGGCTCAGTCAGTTAGGCATCCGACTGTTGATTTCTGCTCGGGTCATGGTCTCATGGTTGGTGGGTTTGAGCCCTGCCTTGGGCTCCGCCCTAATAGCATGGAGCCTGCTTGGGTTTCTCTCCCCGTCTCTGGCCCTCCCCCACTCATGCTCTCTCTCTCTCGCTCTCTCTCTCTCTCTCGCTCTCTCTCAAAATAAATAATTTTAAAAATAGGACATAGATAAAGGTAAACAATTTGTGATTTCAAGCATAGAATGGAGCTGACTTAAAGCACTGAGGTAGACTCTCCAAAGTCACTTTTAGCTACCAGTATATACTTACTGTCTCTCAAGTGTTCCAAGGGTTCCATGAGTCTTTCCTCTACTGGTCTGAGGCAGAGGTCTAAAAGGTTATCATTTCATTGATGGCAAAGATGGCTAGACCTCACTCTGATTAAAGAAACTAAGTAACTCTCAGTTAACTTCTCATGGCCTCATTTGTAAGAACAACTACAAAGAATACCCAAAAAGGTTGAGTGATCATTTCTCCTAGCTCTAAAAAAGTTTTTATCTCATTTCTTTTGGTAGAAACTGCCTTCTCCAGTACTTTGAAAAATATTAACGCTTCTCCAAGTACTTATTAACAAGCTAGGAACTCCAATTAATACAAAAATAGTTCTACCTGAAAGAGAATCCAAGGCTCTGTAAGGAGGGGTAATAATGAAAGAAAAGGAAAAAAGAAAGGGAAAAGGGAAGGGAGAAAGTACACACACATATATACAGGTTTGCTAGTTTTGCTTTACTTGATATGTTGTGGACTATTCTGGCTTTGGCCTGTTAAAAGCATTTCCCTTTTTTTTTTTTCTTTTTAACCCATGCTAGCCTGCCTCGTGTAACTTTGCCCCCCATCCCTGCCACCTCTTTTACAGCGAGTGAAGGAACAAGAGCCATTAGATACCAAATTCACCTACTTCTCAGTTGTGCCCGGTTCCTGGGACAATGGCAGTAACGTTGAGCCCCCCTGCAGCCTTGGGAGTGGAGAGCTGCTGCTCCTGAAAGTCTTTCTTCTCCCTACCCTATTGGAATACGTCCACAAAACTGATAAGGTAAATTCCCCGTTCCTCCTCATGCAAAAGTGCTGTTGCCCACAGTTAAAACCGTGCAAATGTCAGAGAGTCCTCAGGGAGTTCAGTCTTATTCCCAAAGAAGAGGTCCCCAGTCAACTGGCCACTCCCAAGGAACTCTCCAAGGTTCCAGGATGTGGACGTAGGAGACAGGGTTCCTGACGCAGCCTGGGACTCGCAAAACCTCCACAGGAATTCCCATAGTGACCCCACGTCATCAGTGTGAAGAGGTAGGGTAGGATTCCTCCAGAGAATTCACGCTTTAGGGTTTGATCAATACTCTCTAGGGAGGGGCAATGGAACCCTAGTATGAAACAAACGACGTGGAGTTCACAAACACTTCCGCCACGAATGGAGATCCAGCCGAGGGTTCCGAAGTGAAGTATCTCAACAGACCAACTTAGAAGAACTAATTTTGTATTCCTAATAAAAATAAACTCAAAACCAAATACAAGTAAAGTAAAATATGTAAATTCTGTTCTCTCTCAACTCCGGCTCCATAACCAGCCTCCAATTTCATATGAAAATGAGGCTACTTTCTAATTTTGACAGATTTTCCTTCCCTCCAGGTGTAGGTTTTAAAGTGGGAGCTAATTTAAACACGAGAAATTTTACCCCGATGTCAAGAACATCACTTAGTAACAGGTATCTACGTACAAGCCCATTGCAAACAAAATGCTCATTAAATCCATGATTTTGCTACAAACGTGTCCTTTCCTCCCACGCCCTTCGTGGTCACACTTTTCGAAGAAAAGCGGCAAAACCTTGCTTATTCTGTTTAGTGGGACGGTCCGGGAGAACCTCGCGCCACAGTCCCCAGACAGGTTGGCTGACGACAGCTGGACCCTCCCTCCGGCGGCAGTTCTCGGAAGGATCGGCGTTGCCTTGGGAACCTCTATCCCGCGGGATCCGACTGTTTCCACTTCGGCCCCCATTTCCGCCCTTTGCTGCCCCCAGGCCTCTCCCCGCCCCCCCAGATCCCAACCTCCCCTCCACACTTCCCAAAGCACAGACACCCGACCATACCTGTGCGTCCTCGTCCTCCGTCACCACCCCGACCACCGGGATTTGGCGAGGGCTGCTGGACCTGTTCCTGCGGCCCGGTTCCGGGACCTCGGAGGTCCCCGCGGCCTCAGCTACCGACATGGCTGAAGTGGGAGGGAGGGAGGGATGGGGGGCGGGGGTGGTCCTCCAGTCCTACACAGTTCCCTTAGCCTCAAGACCCACAAAGTCCCCCCCCACCAAGAAGAGAAAGCCGCCGGAGAGCCGCTAGGGTCGCGAAAAGCCTCGGGAGTCCGGCAGTGGCCTCGGCCACCACGACGCCACCCTTATTATCAAGCCACCGCAGCCCACCGGCGGACTTCTGCTCCCGCGGGCTGGCAGGTTGTTAACAAGCCAGAGCGTTGCTAGGGGCGGGGTCGGGGGCTGCAGAAGCGTCGGCTCCTACGGAAGCCTGGGGAGCCAAACTACCCCAAACCCTAAAGGCACCTCCAAGTTGCGAGTAGCTCAGTTTGGTCGCTGGCGGGAGGGAGGCGGGAGTAGACGCCCCCGGTACGTGGCAGTGGCGTGTTAGCTTGGCGTCTTGTGTTCTCAGTCTTGCTAGTTTGCGCCGGGCCTTAAACTAAAGCAAGAATGGGTGGAGAGATGAGGGGTGGATGTGGGTTGTAAGAGTGATGGATGATGGATAGGTAGTTTTAGAGGTGGAGCAATTTATCTCACCTCAGAGGAGTGACCCGTGTCACCTACAATCCCTGCCTTTTCCCTCTTCTGTGCTTTCGTGGCTCTACCAGATAGTTAAATAACAAACAAGGCATAGTACACAGTGTTAGAGGTTTTGAGTCAAATCATGGAATCTAGAGCAAGTTAACCCCTGGAAGCCCCCCACGTTCCCCCTTTTCTCATAAATTTTTAACATTTCTTGTCAACAGGATTGCTGTGAGAAGACAGAATGAGATGGTAGTTTGCAGATTGGCGTTTTGCACTTAAGTACCCAGGTAAATGGTCAATATTATCATTATCTTTATTATTACTGTTATCTATCCATTGTATCCTGAGTGATGACACAAGGAGGGTCACGAGTTTAATGGAAAGCTGCTTATGATAATCATCAGTATAACTTAATCACCCCCAAAGGCCATGGCTATGAAAATATCTTAAAGTCCTTTAAACCTTTTCATCTTTTTTTAGCCTGAAGAAACTCTTCAAGATTCATATGTGTTTTTATATTATCTATAAAGTTTATTGCCTTAAAAATTACAGATAACAAACTGCATGAAAATAAATTTCACTTCACCTCTCAGCATTTCTCTCTTCATTTGTAGAATGAGCTGGTCGATCAGTCATTTCTAAGTTTCTTTAACCAGTTCAGACACTGAATGACATTTCTGATGACACAAATAAAAAGAAATGGAAAAACTAGATTGGGCATGCCAGCACTTGATGTAAATCATAGCCAAAGACACCAAGCTTTTTTGAAAGAGAACTGAGCGTTTCTAGTCTCCATTTCCTCACTTATATTCATTCTTCCACTTTCCTCATCCTTTATCCCCTGAAAGTGCCCTGGGGTCACCACTACATGTGGCCTAAGTCTGTGGACCCTTTCTTGTCCTCATCTTGTACGTATCTCTAGTATTTCTCCCCTTCTTGAAACTCCCTTGCCTGGACTCCAGCTCTCTTTTTGTTTTCCTTTTATCTTTACTCATTGGCGTTTTTAGAGCTCCTTGAAGGCCTTAACACCTAGAGGTGGGTCCAATAGGTGTAAGATTGCTATTACTCCAGGAGAGTATAAAGGTTGTGTCAAGTGTATTAACATGAGCTAAATTGCTGTTGCACATTCCAAGTAAACTATATCAAAAGGAGACTGAAATCACTTGAGTAAACACAAGGGGATCCTGTGAGAATAGCACCCAAAACCAAGATAGTAGTGGAGAGCTGACAGTCGGATGATTTGTTTAATCTTTTGTGTATTGAGCCTGGCATCTCCGGATGAGTAAAGATGAAGAGGAGGGACTGTCAAAAAAATTTTTCCACTTAAAGCAAAGTTTATCTGGGAGTTATCAACTGACTATAGTGTTTCAGCACAAAAGGTGAATCTGATGAGAATCCATAAACCTTAGTGACTGGAAAGTCACACTCTCCTCACTGGACTTAATTGCAGACACTTTCCTAACAAATGAACAAAAAGATTTTTATTTTACTTTAATTGTTTACAAATCTATATATTCATTCTGTCCTATATCCACAGTACCAGTTCCCAATGCTTAATTAGCATGACTCCTGTGAACGCTCCCTTTCTAGCACCTAAAAACTCTTTTCCTGCTCAGTGAAGTCAGTGAAATTCTTCATAGGAAGGGGTTCCCTTACGTAGGAAATTAATAGATTCAACTTTGTAATTTTTTTTTTAGCTCTCATGGTATTTGTTTTTGTTTGTTTTTAATCTTTTTAATGTTTTATTTTATTTTTGAGAGCGAGAGACAGTGTGAGTGGTGGAGGGGCAGAGAGGAAGACACAGAATCTGAAGCAGGCTCCAGGCTCTAAGCTGTCAGTACAGAGCCTGTCACAGGGCTCAATCCCACAAACCACGAGGTCATGACCTGAGTTGAAGTCAGACACTTAACCCACTGAGTCATCCAGGTGCCCCTAATGGTATTTGTTTTTATTATTTGACAAATGAGAGGCAACCAGGATGGAAATCCTAACACCCCACATGCAAGCCATCTTGAGTGAATTATTTGTTGTTTCAGGAAGGTTCCAAGCTTCTTCCTGCATTACCTTTGCGTATTGTTGTACATGGGACTGTCTTCAAATATCTAGCTCCCTGTGAAACCCAGCTCATGTGACTTTTTGGGGGAACCTTCTTTACATCCTCTGTTGGATGCCACTTTGTCATTATGGTTTTGTTCTTACCACATACTTAATGGTGTTTATTGACTCAGGTGCCCAACCCCTTCCTTCTAGAGACTTTGAAAGCAAGGAAAGTCACTTCTTCAGATTTGCCCCCCAACCCCTCAGCATAGTATCTAGAATAGTGTTTCTGAAAGCTTAACATGCATCAGAATAATTTGGAAAACTAATTAAAACCGACTGTCTGAACCACACCTCCCTAGTCAGCTTCAGTTAAGCCTACGGGAGGTCCAAGGATTTGCATGTGTAACAAGTTCCTAAGTGATGTTATGCTCTTGGTCAGGCTAATGGTACTCAACAAATGTACATTAAAGATTTCAATGATTATAAATTGGTTTTTAAATTTTAACTGAAGCCAAATTAAAGCATTTCATAAGTTACCCAGAGTAAGGTAAATTATAAGTCCTTGCTGCTCGAAATGGGTCCTTGAACTACCTACATAGGCATTGTTAGGTAGTTAGGGGCTTGTTAGGAATACAGAAGTTCTACCCAGGATGGACCTCCTGAATCAGAATCTCCATTTTAACCAGACTGCCAGGTGATTAGTGTGCATATTGAAATTGAGAAGCACTGGTCTAGCGTGATGCGTGTATATTTTCATTAATGTTATTGGGGAGTAGTTTTAATGATCTCCATAAAATTGGCTTTCACTGAGTATCCATCTGTGTATTTTCCATTTCCTTTGTTTTCTTACTGGTGATAATATTTGTTTTTCTTTTTGTTAAGTGCACCAAGTTTAAGATTTTAAAAAGCTTTAATTGTTTATATTAGGTAATGAATTTAATTTTTTTTGATATTTTATTTATTTTTGAGAGAGACTGAGCACAAGTGGGGGAGGGGCAGAGAGAGAAGGAGACAAAATCCGAAGCAGGCTCCAGGCTCTGAGCTGTCAGCACAGAGCCCAGTGAGGGGCTCAAACTCATGAGCTGTGAGCTCATGACCTGAGCCAAAGTCGGATGCTCAACTGACTGAGCCACCCAGGGCCCCAGTAATGGATTTAAGTTTAATCATTCACTGAACCTTTTAAAATGTATTGTTTGAAGACTCTAAGTTAAGAGCACAGGACAGTTTCCTGACACCACAACACAGAAGGATCTAAGGGTAAATTGACTAACTATTGAAATGGTAAATTATCTCAGCAAAAAGATAAATTAATAGTAGAGAAATGTATGGGAAATAAATTATGGAGAAATGTTTCAGTCTGATAACAATTTTGCAGAATTAAACATCTGTTTAGTTACAAATTGCAATTCCTTAAAAGCAGCTATAGATTGAAGATTAACTTGACATTTTAATAATATGTTGTCCTATGTACATTTTTTACTTTTAAAATAAAGCTAAGTATATTTTTTATTTATTTATTTTTTGGTTCTAGTTCAGATTTTTTTTAATGTTTCAAGTTTTTTTTTTTAATTTTTTTTTTCAACGTTTATTTATTTTTGGGACAGAGAGAGACAGAGCATGAACGGGGGAGGGGCAGAGAGAGAGGGAGACACAGAATCGGAAACAGGCTCCAGGCTCTGAGCCATCAGCCCAGAGCCTGACGCGGGGCTCGAACTCACGGACCGCGAGATCGTGACCTGGCTGAAGTCGGACGCTTAACCGACTGCGCCACCCAGGCGCCCCTCAAGTTTTTATTTAAATTCTGGTTAATCTATAGCATAATACTGATTTTAGAAATAGAATTTAATGATTCATCACTTACATATAACACCCAGTGCTCACACAACTGCCCTCCTTAATGCCCATCACCCATTTAGCCCATCCCCCACCCACCTTTCTCCATCAGAAAGTTTGTTCTCTGTCATTAAGAGTCTGTCTTATGGTTTGCCTCCCTCTAGTTTTCTTTCCCCTATGTTCATCTGTTTAGTTTCTTAAATTCCACACGAGTGAAATCAGGGTATTTGTCTTTCTCTGCCTTACTTTGTTTAGTGTAATACACCAAGCTTCATCCATGTTGTTACAAATGGCAAGATTTCATTCTTTTTGATGGCTGGGTAATATTCCATTGTGTATGTGTGCGCACACACACACATACACACACACACACACGCACACACACCACTTCTTTATTCATTCATCAATCAATGGACATTTGGGCTGTTTCCATATTTGGCTATTGTCGATAATGCTGCTATAAACATTGGGGTGCATGTGCCCCTTTGAATCAGTATTTTTGTATATTTTGGGTAAATACCTGGTAGTGCAATTGCTGGGTCATAGGGTAGTTCTATGTTCAACTTTTTAAGGAACCTCCATACTGTTTTCCAGAGTGGCCATACCAGTTTGCATTCCCACTGAAACTAAGGATATTTTGAACATTAATAAATGTAGTATTAAGAAATAACATTGTTCTTCTGATATTTTTTCCTGATACTTGTTTGCACACTGCCTAATTAAGCAATATTTAGTAAAATTGTAATTATTCATTAGCACAACTTAAGAATGTTTCTAGTAAGTATTTTAGATTACATATGAATTTGGTAGTCTCTAAATAATACCAGATGTTCCAAATGTTCAAACAAATGTTATTCTTTTGTGAGTCAGAGTAATTAATTTTAAATAGAATTTTTATAGCACATAAGAAATGTAATTAGAGTATAGTCTTTGTAGGTTAGCTTTAGGGGAATTATGTAACAGAAAGAAAACATATAAAGCTGGCATTTTATCTACTTTAGTGTTTTAAAAAATCTTTCAGTTTGTGACAGAAACAAAGCTTAAAAGAGAAACAAAAATAATTACCTCTTTCTGACAGAATCATTGGTGCAAATTTGGGAGTAATAAATACATGGGACAGAACAAAAGTAAAAGATCAGCCACCTCTGAAGTCAACTATTCTAATAAAAAATGTACTAATAATCCAAATTGCAAGTGACTTTTAAATAGGAAGATAGAAGAGCTATTCATGTTTAATGGAGAAACTAAATGGTAATATGTAAATGAAATGAATTTATGGAGTGATTTGTACCTAACCAAAGCTTCAGTCCTGTGACTTAGGAATATTCCATGAAATGAAAATGTTCTCCAGCTTTTAGAACTAAAAAGAACTATTGTGTTCACATGGTGGGGGTTACAGTGTAATAAACCCAGGATAGAACTGTCTTTATTGTGGAGCAGGATTAATCAGACAAGTTTATTCCAATGACATTAATTATTCAAGGTTTATAACTGACTTGACTTGCTCCAATTCCATGGACTCTGTATTAATTTGCTAGGGCTGTCAAAATAAATACCACAGACTGGGTGGCTTATACAACAGAAATTTTATTTTCTCACAGTCTGGAGGCTAGAAGTCCATAAGGTGTCCAAAATTGGTTTCATTCTTGAGGCCTCTCTCCTTGGCTTGTAGGTGGACATTTTGTCCCTTTGTCATCACATGGTCTTCCCTCAGTGTCTTTATCTCCTTTTTATTTTTAATGTTTATTTATTTTGAGAGAGAGAGAGAGAGAGAGAGAGAATGGGAGAGACAGAGAGAGTGAGTGGGGGAGGGCCAGAGACGGGGAGAGAGAATCCCAGGCAGGCTCTGCGCTGTCAGCACAGAGCCCAATGCGGGGCTTGTTCTTAGGAACCATGAGCTCATGCATGACCTGAGCAGAAATCAAGAGTCAGAGGCTTAACCAACTGAGCTACCCAGGTGCCCCTTTATCTCCTCTTCTTTTAAGGACACCAGTTATCCTTGGATTAGGGCCCACCCATATGACCTCATTTTACCTTAAATACCTCTTTAAAGGTCCTATGAATTAATATGAATTTTAGGGGGATTTAATTCATCCCATAACAGATCCCAACATACTTTGGGCTATAATTTGAATTCTTCTAAGAACAAATTAAAGGATAGAATATGCTTACTTAAGGCAATACTGGTATTCTTACCTATAGGACATTGATTATTTCTCACAGAAATGACAAATGACTATTCTGATTTAACAATCACTATACATTTGATCTACATGAATCTGTCCCTGGGAGATGCATCCACTCTCAGAGCTTTCAAGTGATCTGGATTTTGAGCCTGCAGGGCCCTGTGTGCGACTTTGTCAACATCATTTATGTCATGTCGCATTTTCCATTTGAAGAATCCTCTACCAAAGTTAATTTGCCAGCCTAGGTTCCCTAGAGCCTGCCTTAAACAAACAAACAAACAAACAAACATTTACTTGCTGCCACTTTATTAGTGGGCACTCTCTCTGGGAAGCAGGTGAGGAAAAGATAGAAGTTGAGGCAGGCAAATATAGGTGTTACTTGAGATGGCCATAGCTTTGGAACAAATGCAGCAAATTGCTCGGTCTTTTATGATATTTTCATGGAGGCCTTAAGCATTATTATACTATGGAATAGCTAGCTTATCTGCGGGAAAGGAAGGGAGAATTTATCTACCAGCTCCCTCTTGTGCTGCATCTCTTTGGTCAAAGATCACCCCTCAGGGAGAGTTGCCAGATTTAGCAACAAAAAAGTCCCGTGCAATTATAATAGAATTAAATAAAAAATTATTCATTGTTTGTCTGCATTTCAAATTTAACTGCGTATCTTGTATTTTGCCTGGCAACCCTACTCTCAGGACATTAACGCCCATGCATTCCCTGGCAGCTGTCAGGGAAGCCAGAGCTTCCACCGATCCTGCGCACAGGCACCAAGGTTGGTTTCTCCTCAGTACAGCAGTGTGGCGATGGTGGCAGCCAAGAAGCAAGGCAGGAGGTAGAGACAGTGATGGGGAGGGGTGTGGGCAGGAGGATGCAGGCACAGCTGCATGCATGTGGGTGATAAATAACATAATTTTCTCTAAAGATGAGTCAGCATTCATTATCTCATTAGTATCTTCAGGACCATACTGCATTAGACACTGGGAATAGAGCAGTGAATAAGATACAGTTTCTGCTTACAGAATACACCTCAACTATTATGTTGAGTCCTGGTTTAAAGATACTTAACACTAGTGAAATGAAATAATATTTTTTAAATTTTTTTAATGTTTTTATTTATTTTTGAGACAGAGAGAGACACAGCATGAGCAGGGGAGGGGCAGAGAGAGGGAGACACAGAATCCGAAGCAGGCTCCAGGCTCCAAGCTGTCAGCACAGAGCCCGATGTGGGGCTCGAACTCACGGACTGCAAGATCATGGCCTGAGCCGAAGTTGGACGGACGCTCAACCTACTGAGCCACCCAGGCGCCCCTGAAATAATTTTTTTTAAGTTTAAGTAATCTCTACATTCCACGTGGGGGTTGAACCCACAACCCCGAGATCAAGAGTCACACGCTTTTCTGACTGATCACCCAGGTGCCCTGAAATAATTTTTAAAATACCACCTCATTAGATAGATATCTTCCTAAATGACTACTTTGGCAAAAACGAACAAACAAAACCTCCAAAAGCCCAAAACTATTTCATGTATTGCTTTCCAGATGCTTCTAGAAAGAAACAGACAGCCTTCATCAAATACGGGAAGTCTCATTCAGTAAGAAAGAAAAATCCATTTGTATGTAACACTTCAAAAAAGAGGTTAAAACACATTAAATAATACTTTTTATTTAGATGCTCATAAGGCAGATTTATGAGAATGATATAAAAAATGGCATGTAATTTGATAGCGATATTTTGGCTATTACAGAGTTTTAGCAAATAGCTATTACACAGTTATAAAGAAAACAATATTTTCCAAGCAGATACAAAATATCAAATGAAAGATCAAAGGCAAGAAGATGAGTATCATTAATTAACAATGGAAAATCAATTCCAATTTGAATTGCACATTATCCTTGAAAAACTTTTAAAGATAAGAATTATTGCAGTCTAGTTCATTCAGTGTTAAATAGAATCATGACAAAGAACAAAAGACCAGAATGGATTAGTCTGACTTCATATAAAGAAACCCAAATGCACAGTGAGTTAAATACCGGCAGAGGGAGTCAAATAGTGAAGTAGAAGTTGTCAAGATCTTTTTAGTTTCTAATAGGCTTTCCTTAGGGTGTGGCCTTGGTCCTCTTAGACTTTTGCCAGGTCTCCTATTGTATCCACAATTACGGCAGCAAGATGGAGGAATAAGATAAAGAACACGTGCTGCTTTTCTTTGAAGAGACTTCCAGGAAGTCAACCACAGTGCCCCTACATCTCACTGACCAACTCTCAGTCTCATTGTTACACCCAACTGCCAGGGCAGTTGAGTAATGTGATGGACAGCAGCTTTTAAAGAAGTAGGGTAACCAGACATTGGGAGACAACTTCCAGGCCCTGTGTAGGCTGAATGTCTGCAAAGCTATGAAAGACCTTCAAGGAAAATCTTAAGAGAATTAAGATTGAAGTTGACAATTTGAAGTCATAAAAAAGCACCTGTCTTAGTGATTTAATTTAGCCTGTCCAGCCATGGGGAGAGTCCTATATGTATAGTCTGCTCTAATTGTGTATGACTGCATGATAGAAAGCCAGTGATTTGGAAAGTTAAAAAAATGTCGGTATGTTTGTGTGTTAGGCTGAACTAACCAAAATACTGTTTTTGGTATCATATGGACAGAATCTGTGATTATTAGCACTTTATAATTTTCTTGCATTAAAAAAATTAAAGAACCCATTCATTCCTATAAAATCCAATATTCAAAGGTAAGAACAGACTGTGTTTCCACTAAAATCAGTACATGTTCATTTAGAGCAATTACATATACTGAATATCCACCAGAATATTTTTTTTACTCACTTATAAACAATTAAGGGTAGAGCATCTCATTTTCATGATGACACATCACAAATAGAAATGTTAACACTGGATCAAGGCATGAGCACATGTAGCAATGCTTTAGGCAAAAATCCACAAAATAATTTCAACACCACATTTTAGGCTATTTGAATACTTATTTCAAAACAGAGACTCTCTAGGCTGACACAGGTTCAGTGTTTTTAATATTCCTAAAGAAATACTTATGAGTTACATTTATGGTACTTTATTTAAAATATCACATAAGAAACCTTTACATTTCACAAATAAACCTCTATTTGGGGGAAAAACTCTTTGTACAGTATTTATTATGAAATAGTTTAATGGCAAAAGGCAATTAAAAAGAATTAAAATTTTATCATATTATGTAAGAGATAAACAATACAAAAATCAGATATGATATTCTTGAAGCCCTTTTACACAAGTAATTTTCATAATTTGAAAGTATGAATATATCTTAAATTGCTATTATCAAATTAATGTTGAAAGTAAAATTCCTTAATCAAGTCAAGATTATGCTAATTTACAAGAAATTAATCAGATAGTTTAAAACGGAGTTCACTAGCCAATACTGTATGTAGCAGAAAATAATTATCTCATAAATACCTATAAATATAATTTCTTCATACCTTAAAATATTTTAAAATTTAAATAAAAATCTCTATTTGTAGACAATCTGGGCTAAATTTCCATATGTGCTTTGAAAAATATATGTTAGCATGAATATATTCTTATTTAAACATGATTTTAAATATTCTTCATAGAGGAGACATATGAAATCTGCACACAAAAGCTAAGTAGCATGATTCAGCCCGTGATTACTTCCCTGTTAGGAAAAAACTTACTTAGTTTTTTTGCATAGGATTAAGACTGGGTATATTTTCTACATTCTTATAATTTTCTCAGGGGCACTTCTCAAAATACAAACCCCTACTAAAGTTCCTACCACTTTCTCACATCTAGCAAGAGCAGAATTCAGTTCTACTTCTGAGGCCAGAGTAATGATTAAAAAAAAAAAAAGTGATTATGAGAAATAATGATTAAGAAAAAATAATCAGGTAGAAAATGGTAAAATAAAGCAATTAAGAGTCAATTAAATAAATAAATTAAAAGTCAATATTTTTGCAGTATTAGAAAGGTTTTTAAACATTTAGAATTAGAATTAGAATGCATATATTACATTTATTCTAAAACTTCAAAATTATTTCATCTTTGTAGTACTGAAAAAGAAGAATTTATCATTTCAAACAAAAGCTACATACTATATACATTTTCATAAAGTTTGTTTTTTCACATTTTCAAAGGCCCCATTTATCTGTAATAGTGTTATATTATTGGCTACTTAATATACACATGCAACAATATAATTCAATAGTCATATAGCTTTTAAAAATGTCTCATTGTATTTTCACATTAAATGGTGAAAGCAATGGTCTTGACAGAGGGTAACTTGAGGAACAAATTGAAAATATGCTATTAATTTCACTAGTGTGCTACAACAGTGTATGGGTGTTTCCCTTTAAAAGTTATCACCCAAGGTAGTTCCTACTAAAAACTAGCAAGGAAGTGATTATGAAGAGGGAAAAAATAGAATTAAAATTTTAAAAAGGGAGAGCTCAATTAAGAAGTACAAGATACTAAAATTCACCAAGAAGAGAAACCAGAGAATCATGAGTGATTTACCAAATTGACAGGGTGCAGTAGGAGGGAAAGAGCCAATGATGGGAAAGGTAGCCTCCACTAAATAGAATTTTTATTTTGGCAGTTGCATTCAGTAGTACTTCAGTGGGTATAAGTTTAGAAATGTTATAATTTCAGGATATATAATTACACAATGCATATAATTGTATCTTATCTGCAGTTTTCTATTTTAATAAGGAAGGAACAAATGAAAAAAATGTAGGGCATTCTAATCAAAGTTTGAACAAAATGCAATTTTAATGTGGAGTGTCAGCACTGAAAATTTTTATGAATAATTTGTATGATTATATGTCTCTAGAGTAGATATATAATTAACCACTTTTCTTAATATCCTTCATGCTTCCAAACTGCTCCCTCATGAATGGTTGAACAGGCAGGAGGACTTCTCAGGGAGAGAAAAAAGGGATGACCAACTCTTCAGGGACTTTTAAGATTCTGCAGGTCCTTAGCCATTCGTTAAAACTGCTATGGTCCTACCCTGCTGGAGTCCCTCACTGCATAGGGTCATATGGACTGCCATAGGTCTCCAGGGTCAGGTCCCAAGCAAGAGCCTCTTGCAAGGTGAGGAACTGTAGATTATCCCACAATCAATAATAAATTTATGACTGTAATATTTTCATATATTTTTGATACCCACAACACACTGTGAAGAATGTCAGTGCCTTTACTGACAAAAGAGGAAGCATCTAGATTGGCATCATGATGGTAATGAATGCATAAGGATGGAGCAGGGGCCATTAGCCTAGTGGTTAAAACCGTAGCCTCGGAAATATGACTGTCTACATATTAAATGCTGGCTCTGGCTCTTACTAACTGTGTGACCTTGGGCAAATTGCTTTTCTGTCCTTCTGTTTTCTCCTATGTAAAATGAGGATATAACAACCTCTGTCATGGAGTTGTAAATATTAGATGGGACAGTACGAGTAAAGTGCTTAGAACAGTGCCTGGCATATTATAATCCCTCAGTGAACATCAGTAAAATCATATACCAGAGAGAGTGGGGACTGGCTAATGTACAAAAACATAGATCAGCGGACAAACAACCCCTTGTGTATAAACTTAATACCCTCCCTGTCACTAGAAACAACTGTAAGATTCCCTGGATTGGTACTATAGTAGAAAAATCAGTTTTGGAAGCCAAATATCACGGTCTTCTCCCAAATCAACATATTAATATGCAAATGAAACTGCTCTGTAAAAAGATAAGGAATGAAATCTTTCATAAGGTACATATTATCAGTATGTATTTCATGTCTCCTTTGCATTTCAAATACGTCAGATTCAATTTGTTTTTTTTAATTTGTGTTTGTTCACAAAGCACACTGGTTCATACAATTAATTACATTCTTCAAACCCTATCTTATGAGAAAAATATAGGAATGTTACCATTCACCCTTACCTAGATGCTAATGTCACATGTCCTTTCTTAAAGTTAATGTATGATTATGTGTTTCTATTTCTTAAGCTGGATGACAATTAAAACCTTAAGTAAGCTTCAGGAAAAAAAAATGCATCCATTCAATTATATTAACACTTAAAATTCTGCTGGTTTGTAAAGTTTTTTTTAACATTAGGTTATATCTATATTATTCGCCATAAATATTTTTGCCTGATTATGGAATACAGTTTATTAAAATAACAAGAGTGTTATGGTTGTATAAAACAAAACATATAAGTTGACCACAAAAATTCATATTGCCAAAATTGATCTCTGTGAAAATTAATTTCAAGAAAGTTCTGCCACTAATTTGATTGAGATCTTACTGTAAGGATTTCAGCCCATGTCAGTTTGACAATGCACTTGCAAATGAACATAAAGGAAGTCATAAAAATAATGGCATGAGCAGAATTCTATATGGCATCAATGAGCACCATTTATCATCACATTACTGTAACCCTCTCTGGTGAGAGATGAGGAACTGCTCCTCCAATACCTTCTTCCAGAAATTGGCTCTTTTCCCAACCTTTTTTAATTCTCTTTAGCTTTCGGCTTATGCATGGAAGGAGTAAAATGATCTTACCCAGAATTACAACTGAGGGCAAAACAAGAGCAAGAACAAAGTTTGGTGGTGTATAAAACCTGTAGTACTCTTCTTCAAAAGCTCGTTTCCATCCGTAAATTAAAACATGGAAAGTACTTATGAGCAGAGCAACGTATCCAAGCGTAGACTTGGGTAGAGGAGGAAGAAAAAGAAACAAAGTATAAGAAGTTATTCAAACTGATAAATTAACCTATCCAGCTACACCCATGTTTATAGTGTGCTAAAACTATTTTATCTTAAATCATTGAGCTACTCTTTGTTCTCTCCTGAATTAAAGAATTTTAATATCTTCATATATTTCATATATATTTATTTATATATTTGCACATCTTATACAAATAAGACCATACTGCATATAGCTTGATACTGTGATTATTTTATATCAAGAACTTTCTCATGTTAATAAATATGAAAAAATTGACCCTAATGTTATGTAATATCCCACTGAATGGATGTGTTACAATTTACTTGACCATTCCTTTTTTGTTTACTTATTTACTCTATTTCCAACAGATCATTTACTCTGTTTCCAACTTTCCTCAACTATAAGCCCTTCTCTATATCTTGGTTTATTTTCTTATAACTTGTTTCTAATAGTGGGATTGCTGGTGAAAACATCTGGGTTTTCCTTAAGGATACTGATGAAAACTGCCAAACTTCTTTATGAAGGTTATCCACATTTCCACCAGTTGTGTGTATTAAAAAAATATTATGTATGTATGTGTGTGTGTGAATGCTGAAGGGCATTCTCATTCATATACACTCCCCCCCACACCCTGCCTCACATAAATATACTAGTTGAAAGTAAACATGTAAATATTGAACATGAAAAATATTATAGTATTAGTATATAATATGAATAGCATTTCACACATGTGGCTTTATTGACCACATTAAATGAAATTTATATTAACAGTACTTCTGTTAGTTTATAGGTGGAAATCTAAAAGGCCAGCATTCTGGGTTTCCTAAATTATTATGTATGATTGCTTACTTTGACAAAATGGTCTGTGTAACATTACATCAGTATAACGATGTAATGTCTAACTTCACTGGGAAAGGATCAACTAGCAGAAAATTGTCCTGTTTGGCAGTTACTCATCTCTATTTAATGATAATTTGCATCCGTCTAACAACCTTTATCAGAGGGCCTTCTATCTCTTTTCAGATGTGATTAAGCTAACAATGGGAAAAGTTTTCACATTTTCTTGCCTTCAAAAAGGAAAAGTTAATTTAGACAGGGATATGCCCTTAACTTAAATGAGTTCTTTAGATGAATTGAGCAAATAGGCAAAAACAAAACAAAACAAAATTTAGTGTACTACCCAATGACAGTCATCCACATATTGTGCTATAAACCATTTGGATACAACCAGTCCTGACTTTGTGATAATATAGGTAGGGTCTAAGTTTGAATTACATGTTTTAAAAATAGGCAAATTTATTAAGTAACCATTACTGGAGAAGGTGAATTGTTTATTAAAGAACACAGTGCTACTTTGAAAACCCTTTACATGTACTCATATACACATATATACAACTCATATATTAAATACATATACTAACAAGATCCATAAAGCTGGTTGCTTGTCATAACCCAGCAGCCCAGTTACCTAATTTGCCACTGCTTGTGTTTGTGTGTATACACACACCTTTCTTTTACAATATTCGGACTCACCTTCTCCCCAACTTGAATTCAAATTAATGAGATTTTTCTAGAAAGATCAAGGTGGCTCAAAATGTAAAATAATTATTCACTCATTGGTCTAATAACAAACTGACTTTTGGCACTAAACTTGATCTAAGCTTACCCATCCCCACTTTCATTTTTTTTCTTTTTAAAATAACCTTAACCCGTAACATAGTAAGCAGTGCTATCAGAGTCTTCTAGTAGAATCCTGTACTGGTCTTTTACTTACTAAACCCAAATGGTCCTAAGCTGGCTTCCAGCAGTTTTTGTTCCTTGAGCTAGATGTATAAATGCAGCCCCAAAGGCACTCTTTTATAAGAAGCATATTTAAAATTAAACTGTATTTAACACTTAAATTCTATGCCGCCCAATCCCTCAACCCACATACCTGAATAAAACTGAATTCCCTCCAGTTTAAAGCATTGCTCACTGAAGGGATAGAGGTGACTGCCAGGAGGGAGAGTAAGCCAAGGCTCATTATGCCAAAGGAGATATACATTTCAATCCTCCAAACTTCTTCCTCGTTCCAAGAGTTCTCGATATTTGCATGAACCTAATGAGAGCAAATGTGAATTTCTTTTATTTGGCAGAACATTAACTGATTCAGCACAGTTCACTCTTGGCATGAGAATACATCATATATGGATATATTCAAGTTGCATTATTTCAATTTAAGACTATGATGGAGAACCTATTAGTGGATGTTATTGTTCCAGGTGTGGGGAAAAGAGAAGAGGGAGTTAAATAAAAGGAGGACTAAGATTCTCTCTTTCCTTGCATGTGTGTAAGGGGGTGAGTAAATCTACCATCTGCATTATAATTCACCACCATTCCTGGCCTGAAGTCCCAAGACCATGAATGCCAAGTGGTTGGTTCCAAGGTGACATAAAAAACGTACTGGCAGTTACAATTAGTTTTGAGGGACTTCTCCAAGTTGGTTTAAACTCGGTTAAATATTTTGGATACATTCTGGTCTTAGATCAACTCAGAACTCAGGAAGAGAATTTCTAAATTATGCCTCCATCTTCCTCTCTCACATGAAGAATATTTATATGTTAATTTATCTCTTTTTTCTTAACTTCTTTTCTTCAGGAAGCTGAGATTTCCCTATGGATAAAATCATACCGAACGCAAATATTTATTCTCTTGAATTGCCTCATCAATATACTTTTCCAACTATTCAATTGCCTCACTCGGATATAGTACTTTTCCAAATGTCTTTCCCTTACATTGGTAATACATATATAATCAAGTCAGACTTGATTAACTCTGAATAAGTGGTATTCTGCACAGGGATTACTTTTAGAATTGTCTATTTACTTAAAAAAAGGTTTATTTACATGTAAACAATATGATTAGAGTATACATCAAGGGTTGGACTCCTTGGGTTAAAGTTTTGTTTTAAATAAAATCTGTTTATGGATAACAGACTCTAACTTAAAACAGTTTAACTTTGTCCAGTTCCAGTTAACCAAACAAACTTGAAATAAAAAAAGAAAAGCTAGTTCTGAGCATGAGGTCCCTGGAACAATCATACCAACATCCCGAAGAAAGCCACAGAGCTCCTCTGTGGAAAAAGGCTCTTGTTTGATACCTTTTTTGACATCTATACAACA
This sequence comes from Herpailurus yagouaroundi, assembly GCF_014898765.1. Classification (NCBI taxonomy): domain Eukaryota; kingdom Metazoa; phylum Chordata; class Mammalia; order Carnivora; family Felidae; genus Herpailurus; species Herpailurus yagouaroundi. Next base: position 67,052,278 of record NW_024412391.1, read on the forward strand.
ATACAGAACAAGGACATACCTCGGTAGGACATACCTCCAGCTTACAACCTGGATCTACCTGGCCTCCTGGTTCATTCATTCATCCCACAAATACACTTTGGGAGTGCCTTACTATGTGCCAGGCACAGTTCTAGGCATTAGGCATCTATCAGTGAACAAAATGGACAAAGGTCCCTCCCCTCATGAAATAATGTTCTGATAAGAGGAGGCAGACAACAGTAAATATAATCAACAAGGAAAACATAAAGTGTATTAGGAGGTGATAAAAGGGTGTCCAGGCTCAGAGTCCCTGAGGAGGTGAGATCTGAGCAAACAACTTAACAACCAGTCAGGGAGCTGGTGCAGCAGATAGCAAAGCCTTAGCATTCAGTTAGGGGAAGGGGTATTTTTACAGAGACAATGGCTTCAAGAACATCAATTTACCAAATTTTTTTCAAATAACTTTAGGTTGGAATTGTTGAAACAGGCCTAAGTATCTAGTGCTCCAAAGCTGGATCATGATGCCTTGGTTCCTTATAAAACGCAAAAGCTCACATTTGTTTTGGTGCAGTGTCCTTGGCTGTCACAGGTAAATGCTACAGCAGATAACTTCAGTGAAACCCTTTACGTTACATTTGCTCAGTGGGAATTATTGAGGAAAATCATACTTGGCTCCATCATTAAGCTCCTTCCATGAAGCTTTCCCTGAGATTTTCTTGAAGAGCTAAGTGCTATAAAGGTTCACCTGAGTAACTAAAGCTTCACCAAAGTATCTTTTCAGCTTTTTTGATATCAAAAGCCTTACAAATGTATGTCTCCTGATCTTGGCTTCCTATTCTGTTTTGTATTTTCACTAGTTGTAATTTTGTCGCATATGTTTACTGAGAGATGCCTCATTGTTCCATGGAACATGGCCAATCATAAAACATTAACTCATGTTTAATGCTGAAAACGATCACTGCAATCATAACATCAAAAAAAAAAAAATGGAAGAATTGAATCCTTTATTTCTGTTCTTACTCTTCAAAGAAAGGTATAGTAGCAATTTTTATCCTAAATGATTTTGGATCAGCCACGTAATTCTTAAACAGAAACACTGTGTGAAGAATAATTCTTCCCCTCCCTAAATATACCACAATTTCTATTACAAGATGTGTAAAAGCTCACACTGCTTTAAATCTTACATTTTACAGATATACTGATAAGGTATTTTACTAGTATCCAGTAAATAACAAGCACATTCCATACCTGCTGATAAGCCATGTTGAGAAACAAGTATCTCTCTGACCTTCTCATTGGTAAGCAGAGGCTGTAGGCAACATGGACCGAAGCGAAGAAAAAACTTAGTAATCCAAGCTGTTTTCTACACTGTAACCAGGTCTCCAACCAAGGTGGAAATTTCCTATATTTGGTGCCGTAATAAAGCTGATACGCAGCTGCCAGGAGACCTGCTAGGTATACCAGGGACAGCAAAGTAATGGCAACTATGGGCAAGGTTTTATTCACAATCTCAATAGGAATCTTGTAAAAGTCACTCTGCTGGTTTCTAGCATATGGGTGTATCACATCTCTGACAAAGGAATAAAGAAAGAAAAACGTGGCTAGACTTATGGCTACCACCACTGGCCCTCTCCAGAGAGTAAATAGTCGCAGGGGTAAATTTTCAATCTCCCTGGCTGATGATAATGATCCCAAGTCAACAGGAATGAAATTCAGCTGACGGGCAAGTTCAATAACCTGTTGTCGAGCTTGAATATTGTTGCTGCATATATAGACCTGCGGCAAAAACAAAAGACTCATCATTACTATTGTTTGTAAAAATGGTGACAGTGACGATCACATGCTCCACTTCACCCATGGAACGTCATTTGTGACGACCTTGAGGGATGCAAAAAGTTAAGGAGGTAAAGCATTTATTAACATATTTGTCTATTTATTAATAGGTTAAAACTGTCATAGAAACAACAAAGTCCTTGCTACCTGTGATGACCTGAAAATAAAATGCAGAACAATCCTGCTAGAGCCTGGGATTGGGAAGTCCTCACGGGAAGAAAGCCAGGAGGAAAGAAAGGTTTCTAGACCACGTGTTTCGGCAGCAGTGGCACGGTAAGGTTGAGGTGGAGTTTGGGCTGCTGGCCCTCTCCTGCCCACTCCAGCTCTCACTCTCACAGGTATCATGGTGGGGTTGGCTTCCTGGACTTTCGAGGACAATATTCAGTTCTAGGACTGTAGTGATTCTGTCTAGTAGAGGGATTACAAGTACTGTCCTTTATAGATATTCAGCAAGAGAGAAGATGGGCATGAACTCTGGGTGGTTGAATTTGCAATTAAAATCTCTAACTTATGTCACAATGACGTACTATTTATAAAATTTATCTTTGGTTTAGAAACTGATTGACCAAGTATCTGAAGAACCATGAATCTCAAGTTATTATTATTATTATATTATTTCACTGGTCAGAATATGAAATTCTTTCATCTATAAATAGTGATACTATACCTATATGGGGGAAAAATGGTATTATAAGGTTTAGTTAATTTAAATAGTAAAGCAACTGCCATTTTCCAACACTAAGATGTTACCTCTGTATAATATAATGACATGATGGGTGGGGGGTGAAGGTGGACTTTCAAACTACACAAACCTCTTAGATAAATTACTGTAATTGAGAATTCAACAAGTATTTGTGAATTGTCACCAATTCACTGCTGAAGTGAGCCAGTATAACTTACGGGGAGGTCATCTTACTCAGGGCTAGAAAAATATTGCTATAAAATCTCTGGGTAATGTTTGGGGAAAACAAATTCCTAAATATATCCCTGAAGATGTTTATATAAGGTCTCTGGAACAGACCACACTAAAATATTTGCATGCTAAAATTTGCATTATGCTAATAATGTAGAGCTCTTCCAATTATTAATTCTACTTAACATTAACCAGAGGAGTAACAGACTCTATACTATTATACAAATGTTCACAAATTTCTAAAATGGAGTGGGGAAGAATACATATTCCAAAGAAATAAGGAAAAGCATTCTAAGGTAATTTATGACAGTTTTGACAATGGTGACTTTTTTTTTTTTTTTTACTTCTTGTTAAAAAACCCTAAAGTAATAAAATTTAATTATAGATATAACCTATAAACTATAACATTTATTTAAATTTAAATAAATTTAAAATTTATTTAATTTATAAACCTAAACATATAAATCCAACTTTTGTATTAAAGGCAGAGGGCCAAGAAATACAAACAAAACTATTTCTGTAACTCACTTTAAATTTAATTATTTGTTCCACAGTTGTTGTTAATGAATTAAAATTATCAAGGGGTGCCTGGGTGGCTCAGTTGGTTAAACATCCGACTCTTGATTTCAGCTCAGGTCATGATCTCACAGTTCATGAATTCAAGCCCCACACTGGGCTCTGTGCTGACAGAGCCTCTCTGCTCTTCCTCTCTCTCTGCTCCTCCCCTGCTTGCTCTCTCTGTCTCTCTCTCAAAATAAATGAATAAATAACAATTATCACAATTATGGGCAAAGGATTAAATTTAGGTTTAAATTTAAACAAATTTAAATTTGGTATGTATCCATTCCTAAACTTTGATAGATATACAAAAGAAAAAAGGATTTAGAAATGACCTTTGGAAAGCTGGAAAGTATATAATCTTTTCCAACTCTTCCAAATCAAAGACCTGAAAGTGAATGGTTATCATGACTGGATATGCATGCAGTGGTATAATGCTTGAATTTATTTCTTAAGGCATTTAATCTAAGGCATAAACTGTCTTTATCGACAAAAATAATAAAAGTCTTTTACCACCATGCTTAACTATGATGCATGACTACACCTTTAAAAGATTTTTAAGGTGCACTATTTTACACGTTTACTTCTAAAGGTTCTCATTAGGCATTGATGGCATTGATGGAGCATTGATGGAGCTCCCCATCTGCTTTATTCTCAAGTTGAACTAGATAGAACCCATATACTAAAAAAGAACCTAAGAAATCCAGCCTGCCTCTCCACACAGATTAAAATTTACACTTTAAATAAAATGGGCTGCACTATTTTAAATTCTATGAAGAATCTATGTAAAGTAAAAAGGTACTACTAAAGAATTCTTCTTGAGGATCCTACTAAATAGTGTTTCATATGCAGATGGAATACTGTTATCAAACAGCTGCCGGGAAGAAGGGAGGAAGAAAGTTTGGGAGATAGAGGAAGAAAAAAGATATGTTTGTTATTGTTTCTGTTTTTGTGGAAGCCAGGAGAGACTCAAGGCAATGTGGCCCATTATTCATCAGCCAACTTTGCCTTTCCCTGAATTAGCTGGTGACAGGAAAAGTCAAGTGACAGGAAAATCCAAATAATTTTCTTAGCTTTCCACATTATTTTATAGGGGTAGAAATGTACCCTCAAGGTCAGGACACGATTTTTCAGATGCTCCTATACAGTTTTCAAAATGATAATCCTTGGAGAGTCAGAATTTGCTTTTTAGAAGTATGACTTTTTTTTCACCACTTAAATTAGGGATTAGGAGGTACAAACTTCTAGTTACAGAATAAGTAAGTCATGGAGATGAAAGTAGAGATAGGGAACATAGTCGATAGTATTGTACTAATGTGTGGTGACAGATGGTGACTGCACTTCTCGTGGTGAGCACTGAGTAATGTACTGAATTGTCAGATCACCATGTTGTACACCTGAAACTAACAGAACACTGTATGTCAACAACTATACTTCAATAATTAAAACAAAGAAAAGAAAATTTAAAAACAAATTTAAAAAAAACACAAAAAACACATACCTGCCGGCTGGCATCCTTAGGTCCTAACTGAAGTGCCCAAGCTGAGACAACATTAAAGCCTTTGACAATCAGGGAATCTGGGAATAATGAAGCCAAATATTCAGCGTTGGATTCTGGATATTGGTTTATCCTCATGTTATTGCTCACATCAATCAGGATTTTACCCACAAGCAGATGTCTCAGGTCCCACAGGGAGGTGTAATGTTCTCTATGTATAGCAATAAATATTATATTTGTTTTTGTCAGAGCATCTTCATGATGAGTGACATCTACCACATGAGGAAAAAATTCGGAAGCAAACTTAGGATTTCTACTTCCTATAACCACATGATAGCCACATCTAATAAGTCGAATCGTCAGCGATTTGGCAAAATCCCCACTTCCAATGACACCCACGGTGACCTTCCTTGCATCTTTGATACCATTGATGCCATTAGGCAAAAAAGTTTCGCTAAGATTCTTAGGGCTTCCCATCATAGAGATCGATTCCATGATAGAGGCTCTTTCAAGATCACCAGAGATATCCTAGGGGAGAGAAAATAAAATCTTCATCAATTACTTATGACCAAACATTCAAACACTTCTAGACATTAAAATACTACCTCTCATTTCTAGAGGTGAAATATTTTGGCAAGGTGTATAAAACCTAGAACCCAGCAAGACACAATTTGTAAGCTAAAAAAGGATGTCAAAGTAGAAAAATGAACTGTCACAAAGTTGATATGCTAAAGTGTGGCTTCTAAATTTTTAATGGACACATGAATCACCCAAGAATCTTATTAAAATGCAGATTCTGACTCAGTAGGTCTGGAGTGAGGCCCAAGATTCTCCATTTCTAACAAGGTGATGCTGATGCTGCTGGTCTGCTGACCCCTCGTTGAGCAGCAAGACACCATGGCACAAAAGGAACCAGACTGAAGTTTTCACCTAGAAACATGGTTCTAACAAGTCTGATTCCCCAGTTTGGCAACAGATCAGAGGGAACCAATCAGAAATGCCACTAGAGGTAAGGGGACCGTGCTGGCATGTGACAGCTCACATGACAACAGAAGACAAAAAAGCCACAAAAAACAAAAAACTATTTAAACTAAAACTGGCTAGACTCATTTAGGATGGAGTCAATCAATGATCCTATACACCTCCACAGCTAATGAGTGACTTTATTCTTAAATGAGATAAATCAGCTAATAAAAAATGAACCCCTGCATTTAAATAAGAGTTAAAGAAAAACAGGCTTTAAAATATAACAAAGGATTCCACTGACTTCTGTCATTCACCCTATATCCTATACTTTACTCAGAAAGACAGCTTTCCGATGAAAACGGGGTTAGTAATGTGTTTATGGCCTTAAATTACACAATACTTATGAAATCTTTTTCTTCCCCTTTTATTTGTTGGCTTCACAGAATAGGATGCCGTTTATTTTCCCTGAAAAAATTTATCAAATTCTTTTTTACTTAAGTGAGTAACATAATGACTTGCTCAAGAAGACACATCAGATGGCCATGAATCAGTGTCACTGCTGGATCTGAACAAAAAACACTCTTCCACTCCATCCCCATTGCGCAATGTCTTTTATGCTTACAGCAGATGTAAGCACCACAGAGGATTTAATGGATTTTACAGGAACAGGTAGAATGCTTCAAAAAACATGTTTTTGGGGTTTTAATTAAATGACATTTGAAATGTAGAAGAAAGCCAGAAAAACTCAATTTCTTACCCTAGAAATGGATCACAATGACTCAAAAAACCTGTAAGTTAATCTTCAGAAAAACAATAATAATATTGCCTAATACTCACATAACACATTCTATCTGCCAACTGTGCTTTTTTTTATTCACTGACCGAACCCTGCAACCACTCTGTGAGACAGGTGCTAATGTTGCCATGCCCACTGTGAACAGGAGGCACCAGACATGCAGTAGATGACTAATTTGTCCAAGGTGAAAGGTGAGAAAGTCAGGGAGCCACGATTAGAACCCATGCAGTCCAGCTAAGGCATGTTGTCACTTTGGTGCATGTCAAGAATTTAAGAGCGGGCTTTTTCTTTGAGTGGGGGGTGACATGGAACAGTTAGTTATGGTTGTGCTCAACCACAGAGTAGTATATTCTCCTTCTCTGGCCGTGGTTTGCTCCTCAGCATTAGCTAGTGATCTTAATGTCTAACTCAGATCCTGGGAAGGGAGAAAACTCCCTATTTTTGAATCTATTACACGTTTCCTTTCACACTTTTCAAGATAGAAGGGGGTGGTAATTATCTGCTTCCCATACACTCAGAAGGCCAGGCAGAGGTCAGAGGCACCAGAGTAATACAAAACATCAACGTCCTCTTGGAGAAATCATGGGCTATCTTGGGAATCGAGAGCAGTTAAAAAAAAAAACAGATATAATTAAATCAATGGTCATTTCATTCAACAATGCAAGGTGAACTGGCCAACTTGACCCTAATCGTATATGTTACCTAAGGGGGAAAGAGTTATTAGACTCACACATAGGAACCCAAGTGTCCTGTTTCCCAGTCCTGAGTTCTTCTGAGTAGAGATTGTGGCATCTCCTAAATATGAAAACTGCCCCACTGGCGTGACCTGAGGTTTGCTGACTCTGCTTGGTGCTATGGGAGTAGTAGGGGATCCCAGCACTTGAGTAAATGAAGATGCAGAATTCCAATCTCAGAGCTGCTTCTTCCCACAAGGGAGAATGGCCTCCTAAAGCAGTGGTTCTCAGCTCTTGCTGCACACTGACATGACCTGAGGAGCTTTCAAACCCAGCGATACCCAGTCACCTTCACCACTCCACCCATTTTTGTTTAACTGGTCTGCAGTCCAGCTTGGGCATCAGGATTTGTTTGTTTCTTTGTTTCTGGAGATCATCAAGTGTTTTAATTAAATGCAGCCACGCTCGAAAACAACACTACTAAAAGATTTAGGATTGAAACTAATACTTAAATTTGGTATTTAGAAAGAACAAATGTGGCTTTTTGATCCTCAATTATGCTCGTTTTTACACTGTTGTTCGTAATAATGAAAAGTAACACTAGCAAGAGAGTAACGGTTGCCCTCTGGAGCAGAGGAAGCTGAGGAAATGCACGCTGTCCTTTCCCCTCGCCTTCTTGGGCAGGAGCAGAATCAGAAGGTCCACTCACTATTTTGCAATTCCCCTTTTTCCACTTTCTGGAAAGGGCAGTACTGCTCTTTAAACTGTGTCATCCCACTGCCCGGCATACTTTGTTCCTGTTGTTTCATCACATTCAACATTCGGAATGGTCAGTGATGGTATCTTTTCTTTCTGTCTGCAAAGGGACTCCTCAACTCTCCAGGCATCAGGGGTTCTACTGATTGGAGCAAATGGGAGTTACTGACTTGCTCTGGAATAATGTCTATCAAACTTTAATGTGAATATGATCACCTGAGATCTTGTTAAAATGCACTAGGTCTGGTGTGAGGCTCAAGATTCTGTGTTTCTCCCAAGCTCCTGGGTGATGGCCCTGGTCCTTGTAGTTCATGGGCTATAATTTGATTAGCAAGGTCCTGGAGTCTCTCTACCTTCTCAGATCAAAGAATTGAGAAGACTATGTCATTTATGGAAAGTTTTGTTTGTGTGGTGTTGAGGAGAAAAGACAGGCTGAGGCCTCCGAAATCACCTTGTTTCCTGAGTCTCAGTTTCCTTTGTTAAATGGAAAACAATGAGGTTGTACTTGACTCCTGCAGTCCAATACTAAAATCCTTTTGTCTCCAAGTCTTAAGGCTATATAATAATAGTTATATCACTACTTTATATTTCACACTGTGACACTTCAACTTTATGAGCTAGATTTAAGTGTGATGTAAGTAGCACATGGGTGGGTTCCTTGAAATTTCAAGGTCACAGTTTTTCTTGAATGGCCATTCAACTTGCTGTTTGCATTTAATACTTGAAGTGTATTTACCATCAAGGTAAAAGAATTGGATTATACTCAGCTATGTGGCCTCCCTCCTAAGATTTTGTTTAGAAGAGTTTCCTTGACATTCCTCTGGCTGAATGGCAGCTGTTATGCTACATAAATAGAACCTAATTTGTTTCACATATAAACATCTAGGGCATTCATTATTGATGACAGTAACTCTGAAAAGGTTGACCTCAGATATCTTGATAACATTCACAACCTGATGATTTAGATATGCTACCAAGAAAATGTAATCCCCCAGGGCCATGATGTAGGTGTATTTTTGACTTTGCAAGGCCACATCTGAAACTTTCTTCTCTCCTGCAAACACTCGGCTCCACTGAGGCTCGTGGCACCTCATAAAACTTTCTTATAAGCACTGCTTTTATCTACTGACTTCTAGCTTATTCTTTATCACTAGTGCCTTTGGCCCCCAATACATACACAGTCTTCCTCTCTACACCAACAGTGGTCATCCTTCTCCAGTATGTCATCTTTCAAATGGATAAACCATTCAACCTCATGGCCTCTTGTTTCTGTCACTTATTCATCAAAAATAATGAATCTCTGCCTCTACCCCACTCAGTCACTCATTTTCTGAGCCTTCCAAAAATCCTAGTCAAATATTCAAAGTGATAATTCTAGACAGCAGAAGAAATCTGATGCATTGACCCACTGTTTTATCACTCTCCTTCGACCTCCTCCTGGTTTCTCTTTACCCATCCTAAATTCCAAAGGATATAATTATTGTCACTTGCTTAAAAAGATTAACTCTTGTTAAGGACTAAATGTTTGTATCCCTCCCCGCCCAAATTCTTATGTTGAAATGCTAACAATGGGAAGGTATCAGATGGTCTGGATTTTATAAGGTGATTAGGTCATGAGGGTAGAACCCTCTTGAATGGAATTAATGCCCTTATAAAATAGACCTCAGAAAACTCTTTCTCTCCTTCTGCCATATGAGGACAACAAGATGATAGTCCGTGAACCAGGAAGTGGTACCTGAATCTGTTCTGTAAATAAGAATGCAATAAATATTCTTGGGGCACCTGGGTGGCTCAGTCAGTTAAGCATCTGGCTCTTGATCTCAGCTCAGGTCTTGGTCTCAGGGTCATAGGTTCAAGCCCTGTGTTGGGCTCCATGCTGGGCATGGAGACCACTTAAAAAAAAAAAAAAAAAGAATGCAATAAATAATCTTGTTGAATGTATCAAAAAAAAAAAAAAATGTGAGGTCCAGGGGCACCTGGGTGGCTCAGTCGGTTAAGTGTCTGACTTCAGCTCAGGTCATGATCTCGCGGTCCGTGAGTTCGAGCCCTGCGTCAGGCTCTGTGCTGACAGCTCAAAGCCTGGAACCTGCTTCAGATTCTGTGTCTCCCTCTCTCTCTGCCCCTCCCCCACTCACAGTCTGTCTCTGTCTCTCAAAAATGAATAAACGTTAAAAAAAAAAAAAACGTGAGGACCTTAAGAGATGTAAAAAGTCTATAGGTAAGATCCCTCTCTTTTTTTTTTTTTTTAATTTTTTTTAACGTTATTTATTTTTGAGACAGAGAGAGACAGAGCATGAACAGGGGAGGAGCAGAGAGAGAGGGAGACACAGAATCTGAAACAGGCTCCAGGCTCTGAGCTGTCAGCACAGAGCCGGACGTGGGACTTGAACTCACGGACCGCGAGATCATGATAAGATCCCTCTCTTTGCTGATCAAGACATGGTAGCCCCAAGTGGGTAAGTGATATGCCAGTGTCATGGTCACTGGCTGAGCACAGAAAAAACATCCTGATGTTGATTGTCCTGATTGTGTCCTTTATTGAAACCTCAGTCCTAGTCTTTCAAACTGGTGTACCCTCTTTCTCACCTTTCTTATTATCCTTTGTTTAAAAATGTAGTTGCCTTCGTCTGTGCTTTTTCAGTATTAAAATATAATTATGCTCATTCATTACAAGTATTATTTTCCATGTCTCCAGTAAAATAAAAAGTGACTTGAATACAGTTTTTCGTTCCCTTTTTGCACAATTAGCTCAATTTATCATTGTTTATAAAAGTGTCTCAACCTCTTACCCCCTCTGAAAGACTGACTAGCTAAGAAAAAGAAATTGCAAACCATTTCTAAATACCCTGCAAAATATCTAGGATGGGTATTTTTCTTCTGTAAATAGCTTTTAATCTATGAAACAACAGAGGGGGAAATGCTGAGTAAAACAAAACAAAACAAAACAAAAAACACTTCCTGAAAGAAAAAATAAATACAGCAGATCAGCACAACAAAGAAATAATAAAGGTGGTGAGAGTGTTGTGTGGGGGTGGAGTTGCGTGAGATGGGGTGGAGGAGGTGGTTTGGAGAGAATTTTCAGGGTTCCCAGTAGTGGAGCTGCTACCAGGACTCAATCTAATCAGTCTTGAGGGTGGGGGAAGAGGCAGGAGTTCAAATTCAAATTCTGCTTCTCCCAATTTCACCCGCAGTGATGAGTGATAATAAGCATGGCTCGGAATAAGTTTTTCCATCTAAAAAATGAACTGCCTGAGGAGTAAAAACTGACACCAATCCTTCTCCAAGGGGTGGGGAAGATAATAAATGGAAATCTCTGGACAAAATTCTCTTTATCTCTCTGCTCTATTTTAAGAGCAAGATTTTTAGGGCATAATTTTCAACAAGTTTTGGCTGAGGCTGAACACAAGGCTGAAAGACGATTTAGGACACTCAAAGAAGCAGCCAATTACCTCCTAACACATAATGGCCTAAACACCCCACGGATGCATAATTGGCTAATAAACAGAATGACTACTAGAAATACTTTTTCGCAAAGCAGCGCCGCGTGATACTCAGTGCGATGCGCTACATGAACCCAAAGTGGTAGGTAGACGATCAGGAAGGCTAAGGTAACCTGCCCGTCCTTTCCCTTTGGGGCACATCCTACCTGGGACGATGTCTCTCCTGGCCTTTCTCCTGGGCCCAACCTCAGGACTTTCTGGGAGCTCGTGGAAGACCAAGAGGAGTAGAGGGCGGAATAGGTGGAACAGACACCCTTCTCCACCCTTCCCACTCCTGACCTCGAGATGCCAAGAGATCAGGACTGACGCCCGCAGAGGGCGCGGAATCCGGGGAGGACGGACGCAGCGCGTGGCGCCGACTGCATCTTGACCCTCAACGCCGCCGCCACCACCTGGTCTCGCGCTCCTATCCGACCCGCTCACCTCTGCGCCTCCCGCGCCGGGCAGGGACGAGCCTGGCAGCTCTGCGGACAAGGCGCCGACACCCCAGGGGCTCGTCCGCGCTCTAGGGCCTAGGGACCGCGCCTCCGACCGGCGGCTGCAGGGTGGCTGCCGCGGCAGTCGCGCTCCGGCGGCTTCCCCGCCTCCCCGAGCTGGATCGCGTATTGCCGGAGAGGAGGAGGACGAGGGAGGCGCGCAGAGGCCGGCCTCGCAGTGACGCGCCGCTAGGGGCTGCGCGCGGGGAGGGCGCTGAGCGGGCCGGGAACGCGAACTGGAGGGCCCAGCGGGCGGAGGTGTGGAGCCGTGCGGCGTCTGGAGGAGTCGGGGAGCTCGGCGGGGTCAGGAGAGGGCGCGGAGAGAGCTGGGGAGGACGGAGAGAGAGCGCCGACCCAGGCAAGCAGTGCCGCGGGGAGCCCGGCTGCCTCGCTCCAGCTTTGAGTATCCCCTGGACTGGGAGCTGCTGAGTATCTGCCTCGCCTGCGGCCCCCACCCTGCCCTCAGTCTCCGCAAGGCTCCCCCTCGATTCCTTTAGAAAAAGCTCTAGAAAAATCAAGCCCACTTTTCTACTCCACTGCTTTTGTGCTGCGTAGTCTCCTTTCCACTCTAGACTTTGCTTTTTATTACGCCGTGCACCACCCCCTCCCCGTTCCGTCTTCCATACTCTCAGTTCCTGACAAGTCTCCAAGAAACCGCTTTATTTCCTCTGCGTGTTCCTTCCCTCACCTTTACCCACCCAAACCGTCTTTTGTCTGGATTGTGTCCTTGTAATAAAATGTTTAGAAATGCCCTTTCATGAACCATATTTAAAAACTCCCTCAGATAGAAGGATCCTCACAGCCTGCGGAATGCAGATTAGTCTGTTGACTTTGACCTTTACTGTAGCTGGTGCCGAGCTAGCTGTGGAGTTGGGGAACAGAGGGGTTAGACAGGGAGTCAGGAGAACTGTGTTCCTAGGAAAGCCACTTAACTCTTGGGGCCTCAATGGCCTTGAATGCCCAGGGAATCTCTGAGCTGTAAGGACTCTTTTGGCTTTGGGATTCTGTAAATTTTCTCCCTGCAGATTACCTAGTCAGGACTCCTTTATCTTTTGCAAGAGATCTTTATTTTCACAATTAAAATCAATTTGGGAAAATTCTCAAATTTGGGTAACTTTTTTTTCATACGTTAATTCTCATTTCAGCAAATTAAGTTTAAAAATGATCTCTCCTGGTGGTTTATTAACCGGAGGTGGGGGGGAACCGAGAAGGGGGTCTCTGATCGATCATTGGACAACTGCACTTTCCCCTCTGTAGTCCATTCACAGATTAACCTTTGCAAATGCTGGTTTGGAAATACATTCTTTGTTTGACTTGACATTTGCCCCGTCCCCTACCGCCAAATATTATTAAGGTTTAAAGTTTAGGCATAAGCTAAGCTTTTAGTGATGTTGGGGTATTGACAGCTGGTGAAATTCTTTCCATTTTGGTAACTGGAAAAAAAATAGTTAAATTTTATACCAATTTTTATTATTTTGCTTCAATTGTACTCTCAATGAAATTAGCATTTTTTAGCACTCTGGAGGACAAGGGGAGGAAATTCATGAATCTTAGTTGTTAATGAAAAGCATGCAGCTTCCTCATGTGTTTTTTTAGAAAAAAAATAGCATAAACTTTCACAAAGGGTTATTTAAAAATGAAGCATTTTCTAACTATCCTAAAACTGTTAATTATTGTGCAAAACATGTAGGTAAACCATATATTTTATTATTATTATTATTAATTATTTATCCTTAAAGATTTTATTGTTTTGAGTAATCTCTATGCCCATCCTGGGGCTCGAACTCACAACCCCAAGATTGAGAGTCATATGCTCTACCAACTAAACCAGCCAGGCACCCCTAAACCATGTATTTTAAGTATTTTTAAAAGCTATCTTAACATTGGACTATCCCCCTCCCACCCAAAGGTCAAGTTATATGCAAAATCACTTAAAAGAGAATCAGTCAATAATTTGCAATTGCCAGAAGGAATATCTGCTTTTCATATTTGAACTATTAAATATCCCTGATGGAAAATCTCATATTGCCAATTGTGTCCCCCAAAATTGTTGGCATTGATGCAAAGCATGATTCCTTTCAGCTTATTCCAGGGTAACTGAAATTTTTACTACTGTTTTTCAGTTGGAGTTTTAGAATATAAAAATTATTTTGCAAGATTTTTCCAGGTCATGATGTGCTCTCTGAGAAATCTCTACAGTTCCCTGAAGTAGTAATTGATTCCACTCAAGTGCAGCAATAATTTTATTAAATGGATCTCTAGTGGCCTAGAGGTGTTAACACAAGTTTTTTTGAAGTTATTACACAATTGAGTAACTTTAGAATGGTAGTTCTTAAGATGTGTAACCATGCACTGGTTCCTCAAGATGCTCTGCCAGTAATGCATTCACTACAAAAATATTTATTGAACTCCTACTATATCCCCTGGCTGCGGCACTAGAAACAATGAAGAACACAGATAAACTTATCTGTCCTGTTAGAATTTATAGTTTGGTGGGGAAGCTAAATTAGTAAACAAATGCAAATAAGATTTATACAAATTGATTTATGCAAGTAAAGTAATATAAATCATGATAAAAACAACAGACTTTGAGATAAATAATAAAAAGAACTTTTTCATTTTCATGATTCACAATGCATATTATGGATTAGAGGCTCAGAATTTCTACTGTAAAGACTTACTTAATCTATTTTCCACAAATTCCCAAATTTATTTTGAGAGCTGAAACTTTGTGAGGAATGCTTCTTCATAAAATAGAACCATTTTTTGTGAAACTGCTTTTTTGAAACCAAAGGATCCAATGAACATACTTTTTTTGTCAGTGCACATTCATATATTTTAATAGATTTATAAATATACATACCATCTGTTTAAAATAGGTTTAGTTTGAAGACAAAATTATATAGAAACATAAGTACATTTGTATATTTCAATAGATTTATAAGACTATATTTTATGGATATTGTCTGAGGAAAAAATGACAGAATATTTCTAAATCTATTAAAGTATATGAATATGCATCTGTATTAAAAGGTATTTTGTAGAATGTATTTCCATATATAAACATGGTCCAGATAGTTATAATTCTTAATCACTATATAGTTCATTATATTGCATAAAGCCCTACTTGGGACTTGATCTCAGGACCCTAGGTTCATGACCCTAGCCAAAATCAAGATTTGGACACTCAACCAGGCATCCCTGGGAATATTTCTTTATTAAACATTTAAAATGCATGTTTTAAGGGATGCCTGGGTGGCTTAGTCAGTTAAGCATCTGACTTCGGCTCAGGTCATGATCTCACAGCTTGTGGGTTCAAGCCCCACATTGGGGCTCTGTGCCAACAACTCAGAGCCTGGAGCCTGCTTCAGATTCTGTCTTCCAATCTCTCTCTCCCCCTCCCCCACTCATACTCTCTCTCTCTCTCTCTCTCTCTCTCTCAAAAAAAAATAAACATTAAAAAAATGTTTTAAATGCATATTTTATTTATTTTTAAAAAAAAATTTTTTTTTTCAACATTTATTTATTTTTGGGACAGAGAGAGACAGAGCATGAACGGGGGAGGGGCAGAGAGAGAGGGAGACACAGAATCGGAAACAGGCTCCAGGCTCGGAGCCATCAGCCCAGAGCCCGACGCGGGGCTCGAACTCCCAGACCGCGAGATCGTGACCTGACTGAAGTCGGACGCTTAACCGACTGCGCCACCCAGGCGCCCCTAAATGCATATTTTAAAATCATTTTTATTGTTTTATCATGATAAGTGTATGCTTTAATTCCCATTCCCTGTTTCTCCACACACATTTAAAAATGTGTTTTTTAAAGACTTTTTAAGGTAATCTCTACACCCTATATGCGGCTTGAATTTATAAACCCTAGATAAAGAGTAACAATGCTCTACTGATGAGCCAGTCAGGCACCCCTAAAAATGTGTGTTTAAAAATAATGAAAAAAAATTTGGTACAAGCAGATTTGATTCTGGATCTCATGGATGACCATCTTATAACTCACAATAACCATGCAATTTCAGATCCCATTTTTTTTTTTTTTTGCATTTTTTATTGCGTTGGTACCTAGCAATATTACCCTGTCAAACCTTACTGAGAGAACTCTTACAGCTGACCAAAAAAAAGACAAAAAACCCAATTATAAAATGGATGAAGGATTTCAATACATATTTCTCCAAATAAGATATGCAAATGACCAACAAGATCATGGAAAGATGCTCAACATCATTAGTCCTTAGAGAAATGCAAATCAAAACCACATGAGATATCATTTCACATCCACTAGGATTGGTGTAATCCAAAAGTCAGTATCATAATATCAATGTTGGCGAGGAAGGGGAGAATTTAGAATCCCTATACATTGCTGATGGAAATGTGAAATGGTGCAGCTACTTTGGAAAACAGTTTGACAATTCCATTTCTTGGTGTTGAAAACATGTCTACAGAAATACAGAATGCAGAAACTTGCACACAAATGTTCATTGCAGTACTATTTATAATAGCTCACAACCCAATGTCTATCAAGTCTATCAAATAAGGAATGTATAAATAAAAGGTAGTATATCCATATAGGGGATACTATTTACATATTATCATTAAAAGGAATGAAGTACTGATACAATGTGTGGATGAATCTTGACAATGTCTGCTAAATGAAGGCTGCCAGACTCAAAAGCCCATATAGTTTATGATTCCATTATATAAGTTGTCCAGAATAGGCAAATCCATACAGACAGAAAATGAATTAGGAATTGCTAATCTACTACCTGGTGAGGAGGGGGTAGGGAATGACTGTTTAATGGGTAGGGGCTTACTTTCTGAAATGATGAAAATATTCTGGAATTAAATCGTAGTGATGGTTGTACAACTTGGTGAATATATTCAAAACCACTGAATTGTACACTTTAAAATAGTAGACTTTATAGTATGTGAATTATATCTCAATAGTTAAAAAAAATAGTAATCAGGGATTGTCTCAACAAAACAAAATAGGGGCGCCTGGGTGGCTCAGTCGGTTGAGCGTCTGGCTTCATGAGCTCAGGTCATGATCTCACAGTTTGTGGGTTCGAGCCCCCTGTCGGGCTCTGTGCTGAACGGCTCAGAGCCTGAAGCCTGCTTCAAATTCTGTGTGTGTGTCTCTCTCTCTGCCCCTCCCCCACTCATGCTCTGTCTCTCTCCTTCAAAAATAAATAAAAACATTAAAAAAAAATTTAAAACCCCCAAAACCTTCATGAGTGAGCAGATGTAGACAATTTCTAACAAGGCATCCCCTTCAAGTAAAGACCAGATAACATTAAATCTGTGCTCTACTAAGGTATATTTAGCAGTTGACAGAAGAGAAAAAAGTGATGGAAGAAATTACTCACTCTTATTTTATTTATTTTATTTTTAAAAATCTCTTTAAAATGTATGTATGTATTTAGAGCACAAGCAGAGGAAAAGGACAGAGGGAGAGAGAGAGAATCTTAAGCAGGCCCCATTCTCAGAAAGGAGCCCAATCAGGGCTCACTCCCATGACCCTGGAATCATGACCTGAGCCAAAATCAAGAGTTGGAAACTCAACCAAATGAGCCATCCAGGCGCCCTACATTTTAATTTATGTATGTTAAACCCTGAAGATCTACAGAGTTATAGTTAGTACCATGCCCACCTTTTACAAGCAGTCATTTAACTTCTATCAAACAATATCGTTCTTTACATTCACTTAATTAGCTTTGAACTTTTTGTGAAAGCCTGTTCTCCCACTTACAATTGTGTGACACAGAACAAATTGCTCAGTCTGTTGCTGACTCTTGTCTCAGTCTCAATTTCCTCATCTATTAAATGGGTATAATAAGTGTCCACCTAATAGTGGTTGTTACGAATATTGAATGAGACAGTGTAAGTAAAGAGTCTAGAACTTTTTAACTAGTGTAAATGCTAGATATTATTTAACTACTTGCAAACTTGTTTGGTTTTTTAGTTGTGTACATGCTCTAAGCATAAGAAATTTATACTAAGTTTTACATTTGAATATATTCTCATAATTAAAAAGTTTTTCTTAATGTTTATTTATTTTCAGAGAAATAGAATGTGAGCAGGGGAGGGGCAAAGAGAGAGGGAGACATAGACCCTGAAGCAGGATCCAGGCTCCATGCTGTCCACACAAAGCCCAACGTGGGGCTTGAACTTATGAACCATGAGATCATGACTTGAACCAAAGTTAGGTGCTTAAGTCCCCCAGGCCCCCCTATTCCTGTAATTTTTAATAAAAAAATGTAAGTCCACAACATGGCTATTGAGGACTTGTCCCCCTTCTTTTTTCTTTAAAAAGATTTCATACTTCAAGTTTGGGAAACACTGGTTTAGAATAAGCTTAGGTTTTTGTTTTTTGGTTTTTTTTCTCTCCATACATCACTCTATACTCTCCACTACCTCACTGCCATCACTTTTTAAGTCTTAAAATTTAATAAGGATCAACCATACCCAAGTTTAGTTGCCTTGTTCACAGCTTAGAGTTTGAGCTGAAATACTAGTAGGTAATTGAAAAAGGCAGCATGTTGCAGTGCAAATTTGTGGAATAGGAGTTAGAAAGTCTTCAATGACTTATGTGAACTTTTAGCAAATTGCTTATTACTCTGGGTCTTAGGTATAGTGTCTTGAATACGAAGACTGATCTTCAAGTCCCTTCAAGGTCTAAAATTCTGACATTTTCAGTATACCAACTATTGTTCTGTGATAAGTTGTCATGTCACCTAGTACTTAATAGAGAGATGTGCCTTTCAAGGTGCCAAACTTTCATGTGGTATCACCTAGTTGGAAGGTGATTAGTGGTCTGCCCTTTTCTCATTTGGTATCAGTTTGAATACACAGCAAGATTCTCCAAAGTAGCAGAAGGTAAAATGGTCAGAAGTACAGAATATATGGATTATTTAAAGATTGAAAAATTAACTAGAAAATTCACACTTGGCTGCACAGTATTAAAGAGTCATTCCTGATTTTTTTTTCTTTTTTAACCCATCATATTCTTTTGATATCGTTTTAGGCACCATCTTAACAGCCACCATGTAAAATGTAGAAAGTTCTTGTGGTAGCTGGTCTTCAGAGATGGCCTCCCAGTGAATTACACCTTCCAGTATCCATGCCTTTGTGTAGTCTTTCCCCACACTGAACCTGGGCTGGCCCCATTTAACAAATAGACTGCAGTAGTGGTGATGCTTTGTGACTTCTAAGGATAGAACACAAGAAGCCTTGTAGCCTCTGCCTTGGTTTCTTAGAACTCTTATTCTGGGGGAAGCAAGCAGCCATTTGAAATTTACCTTGAGACCACCATGCTTTGAGGAAACCCAATCTAGACTCATTGAGAGCCCACGTGAAGAGACAGACACCTGACCAATCTGCCCAGTTAAGGTGTAAATCATGTGAGGGAAGAAGCTGTCTTGGATGTCCAACACAAAACATCAGATGAAGTCAGCCCCAGCTACCCCCTGATGACGAAAGCATGAAAGACTCCAAAGGAGAATCACCAGAATGAGGTCAGTCAACTCACAGAACTGTGAGAAGTAAACAATTGTTGTTTTATACTGTCAATATTGGGGCAAGGTGTTATGCGGTGGTACAGTAGCTTGTTTAAGGACCAAAAAAAGTTCATTTTCTTTTTGATCAGTAATACCCATTTTACATCTCTCTCATAAGAACTCCTTAAAAAATATCTCCATTAGCACTTTTTTCAGGAGACTATTTCTTTCTTTGTTTTATTATTTAAAAAAAATCACAAAGACATTATTTCATGGTTTCATGTCATTTCATCATTTTTTAATGCCTGGTTTAAGATGTAGGTTTCCGGAATAATTGAGTTATCTCCAACATTACAAATCCTGCCATTAATACTCATGAAAGAAATCAGCTTCAAGAAACAAAACCCAAGTGCTAGTTCTATAAACATAAATGTTTGACCCTATGACTATAAAGGGATCAGAGAAGATTAGGAAAGGAAGAGATATAAAACAGGAGTCTATTTTATAATCACTTTTATTTTTTTAAAGTCATTTTTAACCTAGTTTATTTATTTTAAAAAACATTTAAGTAAAATTGTAATGTAGTTTGAAATGTTGGAATTTTATCACTGTAAATCCAACTATCTCTAAAAAAGATATGGCCATTTCATTTTATACAAATGTTATAAGAACTGACCGCAGCATTTATACATGACAATTGTTTTATAATACTTAATTTCCTACAACACTCCAAAATAAATTCTATTTAGGTCAAAGGGTCAAAATTTAAGTCATATGATAAAGAAAATCAGATAAAACCAAAGTGAACATTAGTCATATTTCTAGTGGGGAAAGGATTCTTTAAGTTTGAATAAATGGAAGCAATCCCAAAGATAAAGAATTATAATTTCAACTAAATAAGAGTTAAAGTTCTGCGTTTTTAAAAAACATACACTGAGGGGAAATGTTTGCTGTAACTTAACAAAAGATTAATGTCAAATATTTAAATAGCTCACACAAATTCAGAACAGAAGCAACTTTAGGCTCCAATGAAAGCACAAAAGAATTGAACATTTTAATAAAGAAGATATAAAATTGTTTAATAAACAGAGACACTGGGAAAGATACTGTCTATAGGCTTTCGTAATCTCTTCACTCTTCTCCTGTTGGTTAATTTTGAACAATCCAGTATTTATGCAAATCATCAAAGGTTTTACCACTTAAAGAAACTCTTTAAAATTTGCAGTGAATCTTTGTTAAGGCAAAAATTAAGTAGGCCATTGGCTTAAAAATGCTGGGACAACATTTCTTTTGTTCTCACCTTTATTATGCAGTTATATAATAAAGAAATTTCCAGACTTTCTAATCTTCAATGTATAAAGTTCTTCCGTAAACTTGGGTAGAAAGACTCAGTATCATGAAAATGCAATTGTCCCCAAATATATCTATAAATTCAGTGTGACTCCAATAGGTATCCTGTCAGGATTTTTCATGGAACTAGACACATTAATTCCAAGATTGACACGGAAGAGCAAGAGGTCAAGGACAGGCATGAAATTCCCAGAGAAAAAGAATATAAGATGATTTTCCCTTTCAGACACAAGGCTAATACAAAACTGTGAAAATTGTATAACATAGGGTTAGATAAACAGGCCAAGGTAATAGAACAGACATCTGTTCCCCGGGCACAGAGAAAAAAAGTGTGATTTATGGCATAGCAGGCCCTGTCTGTCAGTGGGAAGGAAGTGCTATTGTTTATATTCTTATACAAATTCATTTTATGAAAAAAAGTGAAGTTGTACTTTATCCCACAAAAATTAGTTCTAGGAAAACGAAAGACTTACTATGAAAGGGAAACTTGAAAACCTAGGAAAATATCTTTAAGGAAGAAGACACAGGATTTCACTCATATGTGGAATTTTAACAAATAAAACAGATGAACATATGGGAGGGAGAAAAAAAGAGAGAGGGAAATGAGAGAGAAGAAAAACTCTTTTTTTTTTAAATATAATTTATTGTCAAACGGGCTTCCATGCAACATCCAGTGCTCATCTCAACAAGTGCCCTCCTCTATGCCCATCACCCATTTTCCCCTCTCCTCCACCCCCTATCAACCCTCAGTTTCTTTGTATTTAAGAATTTCTTATGGTTTGCCTCCCTCCCTCTCTGTTTGTAACTATTTTTCCCCTTTCTGTTCCCCTCTGGTCTTCTGTTAAGTTTCTCAAGATCCACATATGAATGAAAACATATGCTATCTGTCTTTCTCTGACTGACTTATTTCAATTAGCATAATACCCTCCATTTCCATCCACATTGCTGCAAATGGCCATAGTTCATTCTTTCTCATTGCCAAATAGTATTCCATTGTATATATAAACCACATCTTCTTTATCCATTAATCAGTTGATGAACTTTTAGGCTCTTTCCATAATTTGGCTATTGCTGAAAGTGCTGCTATAAACATTGGGGTACAAGTGCCCCTATGCATCAGCACTCCTGTACCCTGGGTAAATTCCTAGCAGTGCTATTGCCGGGTCATAAGGTAGTTCTATTTTTAATTTTTTGAGGAACCTCCACACTGTTTTCCAGAGCGGCTGCACCAGTTTGCATTCCCACCAACAGTACAAAAGGATTCCTGTTTCTTCACATCCTCGCTGGCATCTGTCTATAGTTTCCTGATTTGTTCATTTTAGCCACTCAGACCGGTATGAGGTGGTATCTCGGTGTGGCCTTGATTTATATTTCCCTGATGATGAGTGACATTGAGCATCATTTCATGTGTTTGTTGGCCATCTGGACGTCATCTTTTGAAAAGTGTGTATTCATGTCTTCTGCCCATTTCTTCACATGATTATTTGTTTTTCGGGTGTGGAGTTTGGGGAGTTCTTAATAGATTTCGGATACTAGCCCTTTGTCTGATATGTCATTTGCAAATATCTTTTCCCATTCCATCGGTTGTCTTTTAGTTTTGTTGATTGTTTCCTTTGCAGTGCAGAAGATTTTTATCCTCATGAGGCCCCAGTAGTTCATTTTTGCTTTTAATTCCCTTGCCTTTGGAGATGCATTAAGAAATTGCTGCGGCTGAGGTCAGAGAGGATTTTTCCTGCTTTCTCCTCTAGAGTTTTGATGGTTTCCTGTCTCACATTCAGGTCTTTCATCCATTTTGAGTTTATTTTTTGTCTATGGTGTAAAAAAGTGGTCTAGTATCATTCTTCTGCATGTTGCTATCCAGTTCTCCCAGGACCTCTTGCTAAAGACACTCTTTTTTCCATTGGATACTCTTTCCTGCTTTGTCAAAGATTAATTAGTTGGCCATACATTTGTGTCCAATTCTGGGTTCTCTATTCTATTCCATTGGTCTATGTGTCTGTTTTTGTGCCAATACCATACTGTCTTGATGATTACAGCTTTGTAGTAGAGGCTAAAGTCTGGGATTGTGATGCCTCCTGCTTTGGTTTCTTAAGAATAGAGAACAAACTGACAGTTGATGGAGGGAGGGAGGTGGGAGATGGGCTAGATGGGTGACATGGATTAAGGAAGGCACTTGTTAAGAAGAGCACAGTAAGTGATGTAAGAAATAAATTACCGAATTCTACTCCTGAAACCATTATTGATTGCACTGTATGTTAACTCACTAGAATTTAAATAAAAGTTAAAAAAGAGAGAAAACATAGGAAAATATCTTTGTGACCTTTGAGTAGGGATAGATCTATTAAATAAGACATACGTACAAAGATGTGAACCGAAAGAGGAAAAGATGTATTCATTTGATGCAGAAATTAAAGCTCCTTATGACCAAAAGAAACCATAAAGTGATTGAAGAATACTAGTCATGTTGTAAAAACATACGTGCTATGCGTATAAGCAAACTATTAGCATCCAAAAATAAAAACTGTACAAATTTATAAGAACAATGGCAATCCAAAAGAAAAATGGTTGAAAACACGTGCATGGTATTCACCCTAGCAATACTATTCCTGTTATTTGCCTCAGATACTTTTGTCTCAGAACCTGTTTGCACTCTTAAACATTATTGGAGAACCCCTAAGAGTTTTTGTTTCTGTGGGTTATATCTATCAATTTTTACCAAATTAAACCTGAGAGATTTAAAAAATATTTATTATTTAATTTCAAAATAACAATAATAGACCAATTACATGTGAACATAAATAAGTTTTTGAAAAATTAGTGTATTTTCCAAAACAAAAAGTGAGAAAAGTGGCACTGTTTCATATATTTTGAAAGATTTCTGTAATGCCGAGCTTAACGGGCAGCCTGATTCTCTTAGTTGTTTCTGTACTCAGTCTGTTGCAATACCACAAGTCATGTAGCCTCTGGAAAACTCCGCTGTTCACTTGTGAGAGAATGAAAGTTAAAAAGTCAAATAACATCGTAGTATTATTTTGGGGCATCTGGGTGGCTCAGTTGGTTAAGCGTGTGACTCTTCATTTCAGCTCAGGTCATGATCTCATGGTTTGTGGGGTCGAGCACCAGGTCGGGCTCTTTGTTGACAACTCAGAGCCTGCTTGGGATTCTCTTTCCCCCTCTTTGCCCCTTCCCTGCTCACACTCTCTCAAAATAAATAAATAAGCTTTAAAAAAATCTTTAAAAAATAGTAAAATAACATCTTAGTATTATTTTAAAAGTAGTTTTGTACAGGGATTTATACATAGGAGCTAAAATGATAAAGGAAAGCAAGGGAATGATTAACCAAAAATTCAGGTTGCTGTCTATCTCTGGGGGTGGGAGTGAGGAGCCAGCTACAATAAGGAGGGGCACTTGGGGGCTTCTGAGACACTAATATTTTATTTCTTAAGCTGGATGTCTGTCACATGGGTGTTAATTTCATTATTATTTTAACTGTGCATTCATGTACATATTTCATACACACATATAAATATATAATTAAAAAAATTTTTATAATGTAACAAAAATCTATTCAAAATGACTACAACAATAAAAGAAATATACTGACTTTCATAATTGAAAATCCAATAGGAGAGAGTTTCAGGTATGGTTTGATCCAGAGTGTACTCCTGTAGCTTGGGGAACAGGTCATGCTCCTTCAGAGCCAAAGAGCTTTGGGAAAGGCTGAATGCCAGAATGACGAAATTACTGAAAGAGGAAAAATGTAAGCAGGAAAAATTAGTAAATGTTCAGAGCCTCAAAACATAAAATAGGTATGATAGGTATTTCAGTTAGCACTTCTTATCTTATACCCAACTATTAAAATCCTTGTTTTTCCTGTTTGACTTTTGCTAACCTGAATTTCTAGCTATAATGAACCTATTAAGAGGCATAATGATTTTATTAAATCCTTCTATTATTCTATAACCATAACATTCCAACTTTGTGCTTTAAATTTAAAGAATTCCAAATTTATGCTTTAAATTTTTGGTAGAAAGAGATTTTGATTCAATAAGAAAAGCTCCTTTTAAGTGTGTTGGCATTTGGACCAAGAAATAGTGTTAAAAACTTGTTGAAATAGTGACTTCTATGCCTGTGTCCTTGTGTTCCAGATGTTTCTATAGGTCATTCTTAGAGTCATATTGACTTTTGATATAATTGCAACTTTCATTCTCTTATTTATTTATTTATTTATTTATTTATTATTTATTTATTTTTTAATGCTTATTTATTTTTGACAGAGAGAGAGACAGAGCATGAGCGGGGGAGGAGCAGAGAGAGAGGGAGACACAGAATCCGAAGCAGGCTCCAGGCTCTGGGCTGTCAGCACAGAGCCTGACGCGGGGCTCAAAATCACAGACAGTGAGATCATGACCTGAGTTGAAGTCGGACACTCAACCGACTGAGCCACCCAGGCTCCCCTCTTCTTATTGAAAATTTTAATATTATTCTAATTGTTAAAATGTTGTAATAGACAACTTTTCCAAACTATTATTGTCACAGCTTATTATTTTGAATAATTATGAAATTATTTAAATAATTGATAATTTCTCTTTGAAGTCTGAAGGTTTTTTTTAAAATGTTTATTTTGTTTTATTTTTAAGAGAGAGAGAGAGAGAGAGCACGCACAGGCAGAGGAAGGGCAGAGAGAGAGGGGGAGACACAGAATCTGAAGCAGGCTCCAGGCTCCAAGCTGTCAGCACAGAGCCCCACGCAGGGCTTAAATTCATGAACCGTTAGATCATGACCTGATCCAAAGTCTGACGCTTAACCGACTGAGCCACCCAGGTGCCCCTTAAGTCCGAAAGCTTTTTAAAAAAATATTATTGATAGTAATCTCTCAAGCCGTACTAGACATATTAAATGCTATGTAATTTTATGTTTTCTTTATGATGCAAGGTCATTAGGAATGTAAATTACTTTGTTATAATTACAATGATTTTAGATGCAAGTAGCTGTTTGTTTTATATGTAAGGGGACGACTCTAACAACGAGTGTAAATTTTTCATACTTTTTAGGACTGTTCTCACCATGAGCTTTAACTTTCTGATATTAATATGACAGCACCTAGCAGTAAAACTCCTCTAAGTCGTTGTATCCAAAGTGCAATAAACTGATAAACTAGATAAAAGTTTGATATAACCACGTCAAAAGTATCTGTAAATGGGTTTTGAATGACGTTCTCCCTAAAAACAATGTAATTTTAGAGCAAAGATTTTTGATACATTCCTTTTATATCACAAGAGTTTTTACATTTTTATTTATAAATTTTCCTTCTTACCAAGTTCCCAGTTATATTTTACACATTTAAATTTCTAAGAGATTTTTCTAGGCAATGAATATGCATTGTTTTATAATCAGGAAAATGCACTAAATGTGAATAAAAGTGCTAAATTATTTCAGTTATATAATATTATTACTTTTTATGGTCTAACCACTATACTGTTAGAATCTATGCTTTCTCCTCATCATGCTGACTCTGACCTTTATTACTTCCTTTCTAAGGTATCTGTGATTTTGTTTAAAAAGATTATTTTTAATTGCCTCTTTTTCTCCAAAAACTAGTTTAGTGATTTAATTATTTCTCATTTTGATATTAAAACACTATTTCACAGATGCTCCAAATTTAAAAAAAAAAATCTCCATTGTCTATAGGATAAAACACAGACTATTAGAACTCTTCTCTAGTGTACTTCCAAATTACTTAGCTTCTTTCACTTACTATGCCCTTGTGTAAGCTCTCTTTTTACATCTTTTTGGCCTACAATATGTCATTTGCAGTCCTATCCCCTGATGAGACTTGACCCACCTCTACTAATGATCTACTGTTTTGATCTCTTTCCTTTAGGAAGCCTCTCTTGTGTTTTCCCAGCCCACACAAAACTCTCTCTCTAATTACGTACGGCACTTATTATCCTATTATTGATGTAGAGCATGCTTATTATTTTGTATTGATTCTCTTTCTAGAATAACCTTTGGATGATTTTGTATATATGCAACACCTCGCACAGTGTTTATCATAATACCTAGAACAGTGTTGTGTCTTATTAGACACTTGGTAAGAAGAATGAAATGATGGCTGGGTTGATTTCATTTAGAGTACATGCCAGTTGTCTATCTGTTATCATCCTTTCATGATGAAGAAGTGTGGGTTTTCTTTTGGCGAGGCATCCTTGCAGTGAGTATAATGTGAGTAGATGTTTCCATCAGGAAAGCAAAATAGAGACTGTAAGCCAAACTCAAATCATTCTGGCCAAAGACATAAACAGCCAAATTCTTTCAGAAATGGTTTCCTGGAAGCAGTTTGCATTGACTGTGCTTTCGTCCAAAGAGCCTCCTTTAAAAGTGACATAGCAATATTGGGACGCCTGGGTGGCTCAGTCGGTTAAGCATACAACTTTGGTTCAGGTCATGATCCCACAGTTTGTGAGTTCGAGCCCTGTGCCAGGCTCTGTGCTGACAGCTCAGAGCCTGGAGCTTGCTTTGCATTCCGTGTCTCCCTCTTTCTACCCCTCCCCTGCTCACACTCTGTCTCTCTATCTCTCTGTCTCTGTCTCTCAAAAATGAATAAACATTTAAAAAAGTGACATAGCAGTATGTAGTAAATCTAATCATTGTAGATAACTAGATTGGAGTAGCAGTATTTAACTCTTGGTTAAAATCATCTAGATTATTGTGTCAACAATTCACTTTATTTTAGAAAGTCACAATTCATTTTCTGCAGATATGTAAGAGAAATTATACATATTTTTTAAAGTTTATTTATTTTGAGAGAGAGAGAGACAGAGAGAAAGAGAGAGAGAGTATTAGTGGGGTTGGGGCAGAGAGAGAGGGAGAGAGAGAGAATCTCAACCAGGCTCCACACTGGCAGCACAGAGCCCAGTGTTGGGCTTGAACTCACGAACTGTGAGATCATAACCTGAACTGAAACCAAGAGTTGGATGTCTAACCGACTGAGCCTCACAGGCACCCCAAAAGTACACAGATTTTTAGAACTGCAGTACTTTCCTAATTACTGAACAGCTCTTTCTCTGGTTGAAGCAAATGTGTTGAATGGATTAAAAATAATACATGTGAGTGTCATTGTACAGTGACTAAAGCGTCAATAGAAACTTGGTATTTTTTTCCTTATAGTACATTGATCAGAGTCAGATTCCCAAACTGGGTTAAAGACATTCATACCTATACATATACAGGGCTGTATGATCAAAATCAAATAAACACCTGTTTATTAATTGTAAGCTAAGCCTTACTTGCACTGAAAAGAAATACAAGCCATAATCCTTGCCTTTAAGAAGTTTGCAATCTGGATAGGTAGATATAGGTAGATAGTATGTGTTATTTATTGAAATATGAATTCATGATAGAATAAAGCAGTGCATCATATTGGTCATATAATAATACAACAAAAAGTTATTCTGAGGAAGAAGGGGAGAGGAGTTCCTTTGGGATGAATAGGATGACTTTAGAAAATTAAATGGAAGTAGACTTTGAGTTGTACTTTAGGGTGAGTGGATTTTGAATAATGAAAGAAAGGTGAGAAAGACTTTCTTGGAGAATAAAGGATGTGAACAGTGTGAGCAAGACCATGGAGACAAAGACATTTTTGGAGGAGAGTGAGTAAATCAGTTTTTCAGAAAGGTGAAAAATTGCAGATTAGGTTAGAAAAGCATTTTGGGCGAGATTGTGGAAGAATGTGAATGCCAGATTAAGGACTAAGTATTTTGTAAGCAGTGAGGAAGTATTTGGGGAAGATCTTGATAAAAGAAAAAGCTTGATCCAAGTTGGGTTTCAGAAAGAGTAGTTTGTCAGCTATGTACCACTTGGAAAGGAGGGCAAAATTTGCAGCAACGTGGATGGAACTGAAGGGTATTATGCTAAGTGAAATAAGTCATTCAGAGAAAGACAGATCATGTTTTCACTCATATGTGGAACTTGAGAAACTTAACAGAAGACCATGGGGGAAGGGAAGGGGAGAAATAGTTACAAACAGAGAGGGAGGGAGGCAAACCATAAGGACTCTTAAATACAAAGAACAAACTGAGGGTTGATAGGGGAGTGGGGGAGAGGGGAAAATGGGTGACGGGCATTGAGGAGGGCACTTGTTGGGATGAGCACTGGGTGTTGTATGTAAGCGATGAATCATGGGAATCTACCTCCCAAACCAAGAGCACAGTGTATACACTGCATGTTAGCCAACTTGACAATAAATTATATTTAAAAAAACAAAGCAAGCATAATTCCTTTGATAATTAGAATATGCAGAAAATAAACTGAACTTCAGTTATTAAAAAAAAAAAAAAGAAAAGAAAAGGAGAGCTAAGAGACAGGGTAATATGAGGCTGTTCGAGAGAAGCAGTTGAAGTGCGAGGCAGAGCAGCAAACATAATGATATTTTTCTGTTTGGTATTCCTTCCTTTCTGATTCAGTGGTTCAGCTGGAGAGGGCACAATTTCCCCTCAAGAGCCACTGGTAGGCACATGACCCTGATCTACTCAACTAGGAGAGTCCATTCCTAGGTTATAATTATTGGTTCACAGATGGGCACATGATCTAAATTGAGCCAATTAGTTTTACCTCTAGAAGTTTTTTCTGCTAGACCTATTAGGAAAGACACCTTCTTCCTCGGGGACCCTAACATCGTCAGTGCTCATCTTTCTTGTAACATTGTTTGCTAGCTAGACCCCAGCATTGTCCTAACGTTCCCTCCTGACATTCACATGCTTGTATAGTCTCCTTCGTGTTGTATTACGGTTGGTCTTTATGATACATGAGTATACAGCAGAAGTGGTGGTATTTTATATGTGAAACTGGAAGCTACAGATTCCAAAATGGAATCAACAACACTTGGTAATTGATTGGATTTTTAGACGTAGGAGAATGCAAAGTTTTCAACTTTGACAAAATGGTTATATCATTAGCAGATGTAACAATGTCTGGAAGGAGGATTTGTTATATTGTGCTAGATGAATAGGAGGTAAGAAATTTATCATCAGGTTGAGGCTCTAGGTAGCAGTTTTAGGAACAATGGCTGGTATTTAGAAAAACGAGGTAGACTCACAAAACAGTGAGTTCTCTGTCACTGTTCGATTCCTTATTGCGGATGTTGGAGACTGGACTTATAATAATACAGCATCTAAAATCACTTCTGAGTGAGTGATTTGATTGCTACTAGTTGTTACACACACACACACACTCACACTCACACTCAAGGTAAAGGTAAATGGAGGCAATAGCCATAATCTCTCCAATCATAGAGCTCTTAGCAGTTTTCTCCTTGTTTCTCACTGTTGCTTCAGGTGAATTATAATCTCTGTTGGAGCACCTACCCCAGTTTACTAGACAGGCTGGAACCAGGATTAGGGGACTCCTGGTCACATCCATCCCTTAACTTTGCAAACTACTTTAGCTCCATTCCTACTTGATTCCATGCTGTATAAAATTGGCATTCTCGGGGCGCCTGGGTGGCGCAGTCGGTTAAGCGTCCGACTTCAGCCAGGTCACGATCTCGCGGTCCGGGAGTTCGAGCCCCGCGTCGGGCTCTGGGCTGATGGCTCAGAGCCTGGAGCCTGTTTCTGATTCTGTGTCTCCCTCTCTCTCTGCCCCTCCCCCGTTCATGCTCTGTCTCTCTCTGTCCCAAAAATAAATAAACGTTGAAAAAAAAAATTAAAAAAAAAAAATTGGCATTCTCACAAAATACTCAGAAAAACAGGGGAAACCAACAGGCACTCCAGCAAACGGACAAACTGTGTTGTTTATATGTGTTTTTACCACTATGATTTTATGACCTGTAAACATTTTTCTGATAGTGCCCAATACACTTCAATTCCCTTCTCCTTGAAGTTTCTTTTCCCTTAAAAAAATGTTATCCTCTGGGCCATTTTTCTAAAAACATTTCTCCTTTTCTCTAACATGATCCTGAAGCAAACACAATACATGGCTTGGGGAAAATAAAACAGAAATGTAAAACAAGGAAGTTAGACTAGATAATTGCTAAGATTCCTCTTAGCTCATAAATTTAAATAGCAAGTCCTAAGGATTTTGTATGTAGCGTCACTGAACTCCTTTAGTAATAGTTTCAAGTACTTGTAGTGATACAATTATGCAAGCTATATTTTTAAATGCTTTTTCATCAAATTGTTGTAAAATTCTGTGAACACTTAAAAGGCATTTATGGGCTTGAAAGGGCTAACATGGTTCTTTATTAAGTGTCTTATTCATGGGAAGCCAAATCTTGATATTCAATAGCGTTTGTGCAACACAGAAAACAAGGAAGTGCAACAATGCAAAGAAAGCAGGTCCATCAGAGTCTTGCCTCATTCTCTTGTCTCCCTTAATCCATGCCTTGGATTCACTGAATGCTCTTTTTCTTTCAATTCTGGAAAAATCTCTTCCACTTGCAAGATTTGGTAGATGCCTGCCTTAGAGATTTATTATGTACTTTCCCTGCATCCACTTGAATATTTTAATGAAAAATAGAGGCTATCTTTAAAAATATTTGTTTTGGCAAGTGTAAAAGGATTAGCAAAAGCAGTGATACTTTTAATGATTTGTAAAATCACACAAGAGACTTGTTCATCGTTGGTGATACACTTAACATTTTAAGGTTTTCTTATGCCATCTAGGAACGTTCAAAAGACCAGGCTGATGCAATATTCACTCATCAATTGTTTAAAGAAAGTAGGGAATTTCCCAATCAGCCGTTTCCAACTACACGGTACCTGGCTAACAGGGCTATTTGACTTTTTAATTCTGTTTGTATAAATAAAATGCAAACCAAGAGAGTATTGTGACTCAGTTGACGTCATAATTTTCCTTTCCCTCTGCCTCTCCAGCCTCCCTCCTTTTTGTTGACAGTTTGTTTTACCATAAGCTATTATAACATAAAGATATTATCTTTCAGGATAAAGGCAGAATGCCAAATTTGGAGGCAGAATTTTGGCAGCATTCTGGATGTTCTTAAAGACGATGTGCATTCTTCTTTCTTTATCCCCTTAGAGGTGAGAAATAAATCTTACCAGCTCTTGTGGAACAAATTTAGCTGAGCCCTCAACAGACAAAATGTTCCTTTGTCTATAGTTACCTCAGGGAGAAGATTCCTAAGCGTTCATTGTATAAGACTGTTTTGGAAATATTTTGCTGTTTCTTTTGGTATGATTTGTGCAGTATACTTGTGTAATTTAATAATAAAATTCCAGTTTTCATGTTGCAAATCTGGTTGCCCTAGTTTAAAATTATATGTTGAATTATGAAAATCAAGCCTTTGGTTTCCAGGGAGAAAAGTGATTTCTATCTTGGAATTGTTTAACTATACAGGCCTGGTGTATTTCCCACTCATATTTTCCTTCCAGAAAGTTGTCTGGAAAGCCATTCCTCCCCTACTGGTGACATTGCACAAATGTAGTGAAAACTTGAAATGATTTTGGTTTTCACTGACTTCTTATGCATTAGTCACACTTTCTGTCTTAGTCTCTGAAAAGAACAAAATGATAGATGTTTTTCAAAGGACTATTATGAAGAAAGAAACGTGGTTTGGGTTGACTAACAGAGATAGGAAAAGTGGGTAGTGTGCTGGTCTATTTTAAAACAATTGCCCTCAAAGAAAATTCAGAAAAACTAAATTTGCCTTATTTAGGTAAAGACAATATTTCATTTTATAATCACTATAATATAGATTTAGGAAACTCCAGTAAGTATTGAAAAGTTAGACATTAATAGGTTATTTTGCATTTGAATTTCAGGTTTTTAAAACAATATTTAATAAATTTCACATTATATTTGCTTTTTAGAAGATGTGAATTTAAAAAAAAATTTTTTATTTATTAAAAACAATTTTTTAGTGTTTATTTTTGAGAGGGGGGGGCAGGGTGAGAGTGAGGGAAAGGCAAAGAGAGAGGGAGACACAGAATCTGAAGCAGGGTCCAGGCTCTGAGCTGTCAGCACAGAATGACCCAAACTGAACTTGCACATTTACCTGACTGAGCCACCCAGGAGTCCACCCAAAATATTTTCTTTAAAGGAAGACATGGTACCATTTGTTTATTATTATTTTTTTAATTTTTTAATTTTATTTAAATCCAAGTTAGTTAACATATAGTGTAATAATGGTTTCAGGAGTTGAATGTAGTGACTCATCACTTATGTATAACATCCAGTGCTCATCCCAACAAGTGCCCTCCTCAATGCCCTTCACCCATTTAGCCTATCCCCCCACCCAACACCCCACCAGCAGCTCTCTGTTTGTTCTGTGTGTTTAAGATTCTCTTATGGTTTGCGTCTCTCTCAAAATGCAGTGCCTTTTAATTTAAAAGCATACCTCACTATTTTGACGAGTCCACGGGATTTTGCTGATTATTCTAGGGTTGCTCTGAGAAGGAACGATTGCTAGAGTTACTGTTTAAATTTTACCTGTGAGGCCCAGGGATCTGAAAACCAAGATGAATCAGGAAATCATGGTGGTGATTAATGGGGGTGTGAAACTGCTTCTAGCCTTCTGTCCCAACAGAAAGAAGAATTTTGCCACAAAGTATTTATTAGTAGTCATTGAACAATTCCTGGCCCTGGGTTTTCAGGTGGCCCTTTTCCCGGCACTATTATGCCCCCCACCCATCTGAAGCAAATTCAGATTTCCTGCCTCTGAGTGGTAAGCTTTGGTGAGGATTTCTGCAAAATACAGGGAAATGTGCTTGTTTTAAGTCTCTGGACTCTTTGCTGACACTTGCAATGACACAAACGTCCATCCTTCATCACAGAGGAGACCAAAGACAAGCACGTAGAAGGATCAGTGCTAAGCTCTCAGCATGACACAGTGGCTACAAAGTCAGGGGCCCTGGGTCTCAGGCCTCTTTCTGACACCTGCAACTGTGTGATTCCGGAAGAGTCTCCTCTCTTTGGCCTCTGTGTCATCTGTAAAATGGGACTTCATGGAGGATTTACGATACAAAATTATGCTACTTATTAGAATTTGCAGAAATTATTTTGGATAACAGATATGTAGACATTAGGAGGTGATTTTATAAACTCTGCTTCTTATGTGAGATGGATGTTAGACTGATTTTATATGAAAAGTTGGGCAACAGTGCATTGATATTTTGGCACCGGTTCATTTACAGCAGAGACCAGAATTATGATGGCCTCGTTCCTGTCAGAACATGAAGCTTTAAGAGGAAAGTAATAATTTTAGAATCCTTAGCTCATTATTAATGACACCCCTTCGAGTTATACCATCTACTACCCAGCTTTTTTCTAAAGCCAAATTTTAGCACTGCATAACCACCTACTCTCTGCTCAATTGCTTGAACCTTAGATACTTTTTTTTCTAAAGTGAATAATTTGTTTTTTCCCTATAGAAGTTTTTGGTTTTTCTCCCCCTTATCCTTGGTGGCCTGAGAGGTGGCAGGAACCCACACCTATACAGTCTCTAGCTCCAGAAAATTTCTTTTATTATTTATTTTCTCTTTTTATTTTTTTCATTCCATCCTTCTAAAGCTTACATGAGAGGTATTTGAAATCACCCAGATGCTTTTCCATGTCTCTTAAATTTTCTTCAACATTTTCCATTTCATGAATTTTTTCTTTTGTACTGCCTTCTGGAAACCTGTAAATTAATCTTCAACTATATCTATTCTGGAATTCCATTCTTCCATTAATATTTAATGTTTTTTCCTTTTTGAATCCCGAGTGTAAAGAGTTGGCTTAATTGTAACACCTCAGTTCACAGCACAATGTTGTTATCATTTGTCTGTGTAAGAGTCTTATTTCATTCTCTTGTTTTTCAAAACTTCCTCCCTGATTTGCATTCCCATTCTTCCTACCAGTGTTTTTATTTAAGATGTTTGATGTATGTTCTTAAATGTGCATGTAATTCTGCATGCCAGAATATGTTGTGTTGTCTTCTCTGCATGCTTTTTTCCTGAACTGATAGACAGTATTGTGCTATGCAGCATGGCTTTAAAAAAATTTTGCAGTGAAGATCTAATTCCAGAGAACTCCAATTGCTTCTTTTTCTTTTCCTTATTTTTGCTTTAGAGAGAGAGAGAGAGAGAGAGAGAGAGAGAGAGAGAGAGAACACAGCAGGTGAGTGGGGAAGAGAGGGAGAAGGGCAGAGGGAGAGAGAGAGAGAATCTTAAGCCGGCTCCATGCTCAGCACGGAGCCTAATGTGGGGCTTGATCCCATGACTGTGGGATCATGACCTGAGCCAAAATCAAAAGTCAACCAATTGAGCTCAACCAGCTGAACCACCCAGGCACCCAATTGTTTCTGTTTTTTATAGCAATCCTGTTTTTGCTAATGAATGTAGTATCTTCTAAGATCTCTCCAAATAAATTACTTATTTATATAAGTCTTATTCTGTTGCCTCCATTATTTTCTGTAGGGTTTAGTTGTTCTGTTATTTGAATAAGATGATCCTTTCTTTCTTTCTTTCTTTCTTTCTTTCTTTCTTTCTTTCTTTCTTTCTTT
>NW_024412391.1:67087584-67166269 GCF_014898765.1 Herpailurus yagouaroundi
TTTCTTTCTTTCTTTCTTTCTTTCTTTCTTTCTTTCTTTCTTTCTTTTAATGTTTATTTATTTTTGAGAGAGAGAGAGAGAGACAGAAGAGTGCGAGCTGGTCAGGGGCAGAGAGAGAGGGAGACAGAATCCTAAGCAGGCTCCAGGCTCTGAGCAGGCAGCACAGAGCCTGGCGTGAGGTTCGAACTCACAAGCTATGAAATCATGCCCTGAGCTGACAATGGTTGCCTAACTAAGCCACCCAGGCACCCCTTAGATGATCCTTTCTAATGGTGTTAATTTTCCTCAAATATTTGGTGATGATTGTCTGTTCTTATTGTTGGTGTGGATCTATTTCCTTGGCCACATGAGAATCTCTGTTTACTTGTCTATGAAGGCAGGTTCCACTTTTGGTGATAAAGGGAACACAGTGGAATATGTGGTCCAGAGGGCTGGTGTACTAGTTTCCTAAGCCTGCCCTAACAAAATACCCCAAATTGAGTGGCTTTAAAAAAGTAGAAATTTATCCTCCCACAGCTTTGGAGACTAAACATCTAAAATCAAGGTGTTGGCAAGGCCATGCAACCTCCAGAGCCCCTAAGAGAGCATCCTTCTTTACCTCTTCCATCTTCTGGTAGCATCAGGAGTGTTTTGGCTTATAGCAAAGTAACCCCACCTCCGCCTCTGTCTTCACTGTGATGGTCTGTGTGTCTCTTTGTGTTCATGTGGCCTTCTCATTTCTGTGTCTCTCTCCTTTTCTTAAAAGGACACTCATCATATTGGATTAAGGGCTCATTATACTCCCATATAACTTCATCTTCACTAATTAAATCTGCCATCATCTATCTCCAAATAAGGTCACATTCCGAGCTACCAGGGCTTAGGACTTTAACATATCTTTTTGAGGCACACAATTTTACCTACAACAGCGGGTAAGTAGCTTGTCCACTTAGTAAAAGTGGGCTTCCCATCCCTTCCCTTGTGACATAGTCCTGCTTCTGCAGTACCAGAAACTACTCTGGGAGTCTCTAATTCCAGAACTCAGTTTGGAGACCTGTGCATGCCAGTTTATCATGGTGCAAATGTTTGAGTCAGGATGACCTTCTATTTCTGTCCTCTGCTGCCATTGTGGAAGTCTTGCTGGACTCTGCTTCTCAGGCCCCAGCACTGAAGCCAGGAGCCTTTCCCAAAGTTTTTTAGCTTTGTTTATAAATGAGGTTTATGGCCAGCTGTTCAGATCTTTGGAAGAAAGGGTCACTGGCCAGATTCTCTGATTGGTCCTTTAATGACTCATCCAATGATTTCTCCAGGACTGCTTTGGTTTGGTTAGCTTAGAGCATAAAACTCATTCAGGGTTTTCTTAAGAACTTTTGCTTCCTTTTGCAATAGCTTGTATTTGAATCTTGTGTTGCAGCTTCTCCCACTTGTTTCTCTGTTAATCTGATCTCATCTGTTTCCCCTTACCTCCCCAAAATGTTTTTTTTTTTTTGTATTAGAAATTCCTTAAGTTTTCTGGTCCACTGAGACCACCCTTTCTTGTTTTCTGTTATGTATCCTTCTTTAACCACAGGTTTTCTTTAATTTCAGTGGCATTTAGTGGGGAAGGAGATAGATGTATGAGTTTATGCTACCATCATGACACAGTGTAAGGTGCTGATCTAAACTAGAAGTCATCGAAGGACCAGATAGTAAATATTATAGGCGTTTGGAGCTATGAGGGCTCTGTTGCAATTTTTGACAATGCTGTTTTAGTGCAAAAATATATAGACAAGATGTAAATGTATGCAAGTGACTGTGTTTCAGTAAAACTTTACTTAGAAAAACAGGCAGTGGGCCAGGTTTGGCCTATCCCTGAAATCAGTGGTTCTCAAAGTTATCTTGCAACAGAATCTATGGAAAGACTTGATAAAATACAGACTGCCTCCTCACCTCCAGTTTTTGACTCAGTGGGTCAGGGGTTAGAGGGGGTGTCCCAGAATTTGCAATTTTAATAATCTCTCAAGTGATGTGATACTATTGGTCTATGGACCATCCTTTGAGAACCACTCATCTAAATAATTTTTATTTCCTAAACACCACCATCTCAACCATTTTTTGACAATACAACTGTGTTCCTTATTCATCCATTCATTTGTTGGTTCATTCAAGTATTTATTAATTTATTTTTAAGTGTTTATTTATTTTTGAGAGAGAGAGAGAGAAAGAGAGAGACAGAGCACAAATGGGGGAGGTGCAGAGACAGAGGGAGACACAGAATCCGAAGCAGGCTCCAGGCTCTCAGCTGTTAGCACAGAGTCTGATGGGAGGTTTGAACCCACAAACCACGAGATCATGACCTGAGCCAAAGTTGGATGCTTAACCAACAGAGCCACCCAAGTGCCCCTCAACTAGTATTTATTGAGCTTTTAATATGTGCCAGGCTCTGTTCTAGGTCACGAGAACCTTGTCATGAACTAGACACAGTGTCTGTTCCCATGAGTGGGGGAACCAGATGACCAGACAAACACAAGTTATATCTAAACAAGATACAATATTGGATAGTAATAAGAACTACAC
Source organism: Herpailurus yagouaroundi (assembly GCF_014898765.1). Classification (NCBI taxonomy): domain Eukaryota; kingdom Metazoa; phylum Chordata; class Mammalia; order Carnivora; family Felidae; genus Herpailurus; species Herpailurus yagouaroundi. Next base: position 67,090,120 of record NW_024412391.1, read on the forward strand.
AAATGAAACCAAGGAAAAGGAGACAGTGATACAAGAAGAGAACTATGTTAGACAGGACAGTCAGGGAAGGTCATTATGAAGAGATGACATCTCAACATAGATGTAATGATGTAAAAGAGTTAATCATGGGAAAGGTAGAGATTTCCAGGAAGAGGGAATAGCAAGTATGACTACAGTGGCTTGGACTGATATGGGTTTAAGTAATGAGACACAGCTGGATACAAATTATATTGTGATGGTCGAGCCAGCAGAATTTGCTGATAAATTGGATGTGGAATGTGAGGGAAGAGCAGTATTAAAGAAACTCCTGAGTGTCCATCTTGGATAACTGGGTGGAGATGGGAAGGAGCTTAAGATTTTATTTTTAGAACTTTATGCTTGAGATGCATTTTAGACATTCAAATAAAGTTTTCAAGAAGGTAGTTAGATGTAATATGCTGGAGATCAGGTGAAAGTTCAAGGCTAGAAATAAAATAGAAATTTGAGACACATCAATATGCTTCCAGTATTTTATATTTAAAGCCACAAGTCTAAAGGAGATCACCCACATTGTGGGTGTGGATAGAGAAGGGGGCCAAGGAGTTGACCTTGCTAACTGAGATGATGGGAAGACGAGGAACCAGCAAAAGACACAGAGAAAGCATGGAGGAGAGAGTATGATTTCTCAGACGCCAAGTAGTGTAAATGTTTCCAGAAAGAGAGTCTCCAACTTTTCAAATGGTACTGGGTGAGCAAATGAGATGAGGGCTGACACTTGATCACTTGGTGATCTTGACAAAAGAGCATACAGTGGAACAGTGAGAGAGAAAGCTGTTCAGAATAGAAGCCAGAAAATGGAAGAAGAGGACCGATGACAGTAAACAGTCAATTCTCTCCAGTGACTTCTGCTTCTGGTAATGCTTGCTGAGTTATATGTACCAATACTGAGAACCACTAGAAAAACAAGCCTAATTATAAAAACTATTTGCCTGAAGGTATTGGATAGCTAACAAAAGGGTGAAGGATAATAAGTTTTTGAAGAAGAAAGAGACCCAGAGAGACAAGCCCAGCACCAAAGTCTATTTTTTAATTAGATGAGGTAGCTGAGAGGTTGAGAAACTCAACAGGATTTTTAACAGCCTCAAGAGACTGTTAGGACAAAATATGTAATCCAGAGTATGCCAAGGGAGAGAGCTAGGTAGTCACCTTCTACCAGGTTTTGCATTTGAATCCCAAGGAACTGACTCTAAGTAATAAATATAAATCAAAAGTAGTTCAAGTCTGGCAGCAACTGTAGCCCAGCTTCAAATAAACTCAATTCTTAAAATGAAATTAAGGAAATCTTACATTGCTAGTGCTCTTAACTACCTGCCAGAAGAAAACATAACTTTGTTATGGAGTAAGACAACGTAATTTAAAGCCTCAAATTATTTTTACAATGTCGTAATATACAGTGTCTGGCAATCAGTAAAATAACATGTCGACATGACAGGAGTGAAAACCAAGGGTGGGGGAAATTCCTAATAGTAGAAATAGACTCATAGGAGCATCATGAACTTATCTTTAGGATTCTTAATTCACTCAAGGAGATTAAGGACAGATTAGGGAATTTGACAGGAAATTGTAAACCATGAAAACAAACAAACTGAAATTCTAAAACTGAATTTACATAGTTACGGAAATTAAAAACTCAATGGATGGGGGGCACCCGGCTGGCTCAGTCAGAAGAGCATGTGACTCTTGATGTCGGGATCATAAGTTTGAGCCCCACACTGAGTGTAGAGATTACTTAAAATAAATAAATAAACCTAAAAAAACCCTCAGTGAATGGATTTAATAACTGATTAGACAGAGTTGAAGAGAGAATTAGTGAATTATGAGATTGGTAAAAGTGATTGCCAGAATAAAGTATAGAGATGAAAGGTATGGAAAATACAAAAAGAATGTCATAAAATAGGAGCTATAGTGAGAATACTGGCGTGAATAATTAGGGACCTGGAAGAAGCAGAGGAGAGAGAAAATGGGACATATGCCGTATTTGAAAAGACAATGAGAGTTTTCCAAGTCTGTTGATGGATATCAAACCACAGATGCAAGAAGCACTAAAAACCTCAACTAGGATAAGTAGAATGAAAACCACACTTAGCCCAATTATAGTAAAATTACCTAAAGTAAGACAAAAAGAAAAAAAATCATAAAGTAGCTGTAGGAAACTCATGAAGCAACAGAATGAGATTTCTCTTCTTTCATGACAACAGTGGAACTTTCTACAAAGTTCTAAAAAAAATAACTCCCAGCCTAGATTTCTTTCTTTCTTTCTTTCTTTCTTTCTTTCTTTCTTTCTTTCTTTCTTTCTTTCTAGTATTTTATTTATTTATTTATTTATTTATTTATTTATTTATTTATTTAGAGAAAGAGAGAGAGAGAGAGAGAGAGAGAGAGAGAGAGAGGGAGTGGCAGGGACAGAGGGAGAGAGAGAACATCCCAAGCAGGGATTCTGGCAGCATGGAGCCCAATGTGAGGACTGATCTCACCAATCATGAGATCATGACCTAAGCCCAAATCAAGAGTTGGACACTTAACTGACTGAGCCACCCAGGCACCCCTAAATGCTGTCATTAAAAGCAAAGGTTACCAGATTGGATAAAAAATAATAACTGTGTGTTGCTCTCAACAGACACACCTAAAAATATGGGAAAACAGAAAAGGTACAAAGAATAGGATGAGAAAATATATGACTTACAAATATTAATCAAAAGAAAGCTGAATAGATTCATTAATATCAAAGTAGGCAAGTCTTTGGAGGAATTTTAAGATTTCTGAGGAATGGGTCAAGAACTAGAGGGGGTTCAAACTTTTATTTATTTATTTTGTAATGCTTGCATACTGACGGGAAGACTACAGCAGAGATGTGGAGACTGATGACACAGGAAAGATATGTATAAGCTGTTTGAGCAGAAAAAGGGATGAGATTGGTGCTGAAACAGAAGAGTTGGCCTTAGGGACAGGGACAATGTTTTACCAAGCAGGTGCCAGGTACCAGGTGCAGGTACATTGGTAGACAGATCTTTTTAGAAGATGAGACAGTTCTCTTTTGAGTACATCTATTTCCTAACAAAACAAAACAAAACAAAACAAACAAACAAACAAACAAACAAACAAAAGTACTAGTTGAGTGTAGGAGGAGAGGTTATTAGGTTATTATTGTCGGAGCAGAGAGACAGCATGATACAGTTTTAACAAGAGGAAAAACAAACTGACTATGGAAATACACAAAGGCTGTAGGCTGAGGGTTGAGAGTTCATGTATCATTTGTTATCATCAATTTAAAGCAAAGCTTGTCAGTGTGGTAGTTGTATGTGTTTTCCAGACAAGCCCGTCTGGAGTGAGGATGAAGAGTAGGTGAAGAGTTTAATCTGTGCTCAGGTAAAGTGAGGTAAGACATCTGCATAGTTTCTTTTTATAAACCTACACCTTCCAGACCAAAGGAGGCCTTCGCCCCTCCCTCTGTCCTCTTACAGGTATTGGCAGTGAAGTGTTGAGAAGTTTTAGTGTTGGTTCTGCTGAAAAGCACCTCTCGGCAAACCCAATCTGATCCACAGCTGCTTGTTCTCTGAAATTAGAAGGAGGACTACTTAGCGCTTTTGGTTCTCAGCTGTGGGCCTAGTTGCCAAACTTGAGAAAAGGGGAAGAACCCATTTTGAACTTCACATCATGGTTACATCTGTCTGCAGAGATAGAACAAGCAGATGCACTTAGATCCTGTCTTGTGGGATCCAGCCCTAGGGCCTGGAAGGATAAATCATTCCCTTTACCTGTGGGTTCCATCAGCGTTTCCCTTTTATTTATTTTTTTAAGTTTATTTTTTGTGGGGGAGATAGGGCAGAGAGAGAGAGAGAGAGAGAGAGAGAGAGAATCCCAAGCAGGCTCTGCATTGTCAGTGCAGAGCCCGATGCAGGGCTCAAACTCATGAACCTCAAGATCATGACTTGAGCTGAAGTCAGAGGCTTCACTGACTGAGCCACCCAGGTGCCCCTCAGTGCCCCCTTTATGTTATCAAGATTTCCCTCCGTTACCTGAGAGACTTTGAGTAGGTTTCTGTGTTTGCGAATAAGTCATCTTTGACAAAAAGATTAGTTTCCTCTTCTGTGTAAAAAGAAGTGGTTTTCAAACTGTGCGCCTGCAGCCTGAGTTGTCACAGGAACTTGGGAACAGGATGGAAGAAGTAACAAGGCACAGCTTCTGGTTCTACAAGCCTACTCCAACACTGACCTCTGTTACACGCTGGGCTTTTGTTAGGGATTTTGCTTAAAAAGGTTGTATTAACAAAATGAAAATAGAACCTACTCTTCCAACTCTTACACTGTATAATTCCACGGTGTAAGTCCATTTATATTTATCTTTTGTGGTAATAGCTTCAAGTTACAAGACAGGGGAGGTCTGAAATCATTTCCCAGGTCATGGGCCAAGGCATCAGTAATCCCTGAGCTTAGCTTCCTGTTTCTCTGACTCTCAGATCTTGTCCAACCAGCCACTCCCTGATCTGGCTGATGTGAAGGGGAGTATGGGTTCTGGAAGATCAGCAGCTTCCTCACATTACAATACCGGCACTTGTGTTTTCTTTTCCTTTTTCTCTCTCTTTAGTATTGTCCAGAAATACAAACATTTTGCTGAGGGAGCCTCATTTCAGTGAGGTCATGCCTCCGGGCAAGGGATTAGCAGCTCAGGTGATCTCATTGGTCTCTTCCAGGTCAATAACTTTACAGCTGCATGAACTGGCAACTTGTTCTTGGCACAGTTAAAGTGGGCATCCATTAATAGTTCTGGGAATGTCACATACTCACTAACAATAAACGTGAGGACCCCCTGACCAGCTGAAGAAGTAGAATTAGCTGAGAAGGGACTGAACTTTAGCCTCAGGTCATGTGTAATGGTCACAAATCAGTGATTCATTAATTTACTCAAGCACAGGATTATTTTCCACAAATGGATCAAATAATTTATTACCTCTTCAAAGGGCATCTTGAAAACACCTGGAAAAATTGGCATGAAGAAAGAGGACTTCTAATTAACCGAGTAAAATTTAACATTAAGTCCAAACTGGAAAATTTCTAACACTTGTGCTTTGAAGACCAGTTTTAGAAAAAGGAGCTACTAAAACGTGTTCATTTTCTTGGAAGACAATTCCAGAGTTAATGTTACCAATGAAAATCACATATTTTTGTTATTAATTTATATGTTTAATTTTACAGATCCTGTGCTTAATAGGCCATAATTCTTTACAGGCTTCCTCAGACATGTGGTCTATGGTCTGAAAATCAGATCAGAATCATAAATTTCTTTTGTATTGTCTTAAAACAGCATTAAATGAATTTATTATTAAAATAATAAAAAGGCATCATTTTGACAGTTTTTTTTTTTTAAATGAAAACCTGTAAAATTCCTAAAGAACAAGTGCTTACAGAAAATAAACCCTAGGTAGACTTCATTTTAAGTAGAAAGGAGAGCTGTGAGGAGAAAGACTTTGGGCTCCTGGCCTGCAGCTTTTCTAGGTACTGTTATTTGTGCTTTGGCGAGACCCTGTATGACTATGCTCCACAACCATATTAATTGTATCAGAAGTTTCAAAAAAGAAAATCAGCTTATCAAAGGAACAGGGAAATACCTTCATTTCCTCCCTCCCCCATTGTCCAAAACGGTATGCCTTTCATAGTTACGTGTGTATATGCTGAAACTAAAACACCACACCGCATGCCTTGGCAACTGAGATGATTGTAAACAGCATACAACATACGGAACACACTCACAGTTTTTGTTTTGTTTTAAAAATCTTCTCTTGTAGAATTCCCTGTTCTGTTTCATGTCATCATCCATCCATCCATTCATTCATTTATATTTATTTTTAAAATTCTAGTATAACATACAGTGTTATGTTAGTTTCAGGTGTACAATATAGTGATTCAACAATTCTATACATTACTCAGGGCTCATCACGCTAAGTGTACACTTAATTCCCTTCACCTATTTCACCCAACCCTCCACCCAACTCCCCTTTGGCAACCACGTTTGTTCTCCATATTTAAGAGTCTATTTTTATGTCTGACTTTTTCTTTGTTTGCTTTCTTAATTTCCACATGTGAGTGAAATTATATGGTATTTCTCTTTGACTTATTTCACTTAGCAGTATACCCTCCAGATTGCATCCACTGCAAATTGTTTTAAGTGGCAAGATTTCATTCTTTATGGCTGAGTCATATGTCCTTGTATATATGTATGCCACATCTTTATTTATCATCTGTGGATGGACACTTGGGTTGCTTCTACACCTTGGCTATTGTAAATAATACCATGGCATCATTCTTTAAGTCATCCCTGCTAACCAAATCCTAGAATTCCCATTCTAAATACCTTCTCCTCCCTCACTCCTCATATTCTATTGGTAATGAATTCCTGCAAATTCTGTCTTCCTATCATATGTCATTAACTCTCCTATCTATCCTCTCAGTAACAATCTTCATTTAAAAAAATTACTATCTTTGTAATATTGTGGATTGTTTCCTAAGCTGCAGCCGCCATGATGTGTTGTTGCCAGAAGGCTGGAGCTCAAGTTCCTCCTCTCAGTCCTGGAGATGCTGCCACTATGCCATCATGAAATGCAGTTGAGAGGGCAAGCACTTGATTGCTGCATCCCAGGGCTGCTTGGTAAGGGTATGACATGTATCACATGCTTAGTTAAGTGAACCATTGTTATATCCCCCTGAAGGATCTGCTTTGCAATTCTAGAGCCCTAAATTCCTTCTTCTCTAATGGTGAATTATTTCTCAAGGGCACTACTTTCTGCTGTTTCCAATTGTGCCACTCTGAACTCTTCTTCACTATCTGCAGACATAGATCTGTTTCTGTAAGTCTGAATCTCAATAGTGCATAGAACTCAAATTTATATTCCAGAAGCCTCCTTGGTCCCCATGTAATAATACAGAATAGTCCTTTGTAACAGAATAAATTTTTTTTTTTTTAATGAACACTCAGTGAATGTACTATTTTTCCTAATTTGTATCTTTAGCATTAGTTCTGTTGTTTTTAATCATAACAAATCATTTATCTACATAAAAGATATGGTTGGTGGTTAGTTTTGCTAATTATAAAAAACCTGTGAAGTACAGTCAATTGGGTTGCAGAGTCCTGACAGCAGATGTCTACGTTGCTCTCTGAGGAACAGGTTCAAGGTTTTACCAGTGTATTATGTTCAACTGAGTTCTACATAACTCATATAGAGAAGAGTGAATTTACTTTTTCTCCTGGAGAGCCTGAGCTTTATTTTGCCTGGACATATATCTGATATTATTCTGTTTCTTTACTTGTATAGACAGAATCTGTGTTTTTTTGTGTTTGTTGTTTCATGAATAACACCCAGTTACAGGAAAAGAAACTTCTTTTTGAATTTTTTTTTTTTTACTTTTGAGAGAAAGAGGAGAGAGAAAGCATGCACATGAGTGGGGTGGGAAAGGGAAGAGAGAGAGAGAGAGAGAGAGAGAGAGAGAGAGAGAATCTCAAGCAGGTTCCATGTTCAGTGCGGAGCCCCACATGGGACTTGATTCCATGACCCTGGGATCATGACCTGAGCTGCATTCAAGAGTCACATACTTAACTGATGAGCCACCCAGGCACTACAGGAAAATGAAACTTCTTTAACAACAATCATAAATACGAGATATACTTGCATGGTAGATTCAGATAATACATTTTTTAATGGCTCATGATATCTTTTAGTGAGTAGTAAGGACTTGTACTTCATGGCCTTTTGTTATTTATAAATATGCTATACATTCTGACAAATCAGATGCGATTGTTTTATTATGGTTAGTTCTACTGAACATAGAGAATGTGCTGAAGATTATTTTATTTATTGCTTTGAATCAAACTACAAAGAACTACACATATTTCAAACTCATGACTCATAACCAAAGAGATACATGAAGACCCTCAAGTGGTCATTTTATTAAACAAATACAAATTTGAAATGTTTATGGTAAAATACATCAGTATCGAACAAAAATGTTTGTAAACAGTAGTTCTACAACTGGGAAGACATCTTGGTTTTATTAATTTTGGTGACATCTTCCCAACCATGTCTAATCTTTAGTATCTTCTTCCTCAAGCATGGCAGGAATAGTATGGCTTTACAAATCAGGACAACAATTGGAAGGAAAACAGCGATCATAAAAGTTGGAGGTGTATACCATATAAATTGTTTTATATCTACCCATTTATTCCAGGCGAAAATCAATGCATGTATAGTGCCCAGCAGAAGGCAAACAATTCCTAGCTTGCTCTGCAAAAGAAAAAAAAAAAGATTATGTTGGTGGGATTGGTTCAGTAAGAGTTTATTTTTTCTGACCTTTTCTGGATATATTCTGCTGCTTGGCAATTCTTTCATTCACCTGTGTTTATTTCCCTATCATATTTGTCAATAATGTCCACTCACATCTTTCCATTCTTTTCACATATCCCCGCCTTACTTTGGGTAATGTCTTTGTCCCCAGGTTATTTAAGAGAATCCACAATCAATCTCCTCTCAGTCTCAGCCAATCAATAACACTGTCTTCCTTTTCTCCACATTTTTTTCATTTGTCTTATGACATTTATTTGATGGCGCTTTGTCTCTTGAGCATTTGCCTTCATTCTATCAAGAGACATCTACGATCAGGGACTCTTACTCATCACAGGGTCCCTGCAGAATCGACACAATGATTTGTGCATTTTGGGTGCTCGGTAAATATTAATGGGTTGACTGAAGATTAGTGCAAAAATCAATTTGGTATTAGTGATCTTTACCAATTATGAAAGCAACTAAAGTAAGTGACTCTGATTTTGGTACATGGATACGAAAGTGAATAAACTTGGCCCATGTTAAAAATCAAACATCCTGATAAAGTAGAAAAACACCAACAATTATTTCCACTGTTTGAACAACACGTAGAGACATGAAGATGTGAAGAAAATTTTCAACTTGCACTGGGATACCCGGCACTATCCAGAAAAAGTTGCTTAAAAACAGTTGTTCACCTACGTAATTTTATGGCATTCTGACAATAGCTTTTCCAGATAAGTTTTGACTTCGATTCATTTTACTGGAAATGGTCATTAGCCTGCCAGAATGAATCCAACTCACAATTATTCAGCAGTAAGCACTCTTAAGCCCCAACGAATACAATCAAATAGCTAAGTTTATATTTTCAAATATAAATCTCCAAGGTAAATCATGCAGTTACTAGTTCTTGAATTGTAAATGAAAAGTTTCTAGGTTATTAGTTGAAAAATACATGTGATTGGTTGAAGATCAAGTTAACCAAGTATGTACTGTATTCTTATTATGTGTTAGGTATTGTGTACATAGTGGGAATGGGCTGGAATGTCAAGATGCAGTGTGTGAATTCCTAATTAAATCTGAGAAGCGATGCTCAGCATATGTGTGACAGGCAGAGCAAATGTAAGAAGAAAGTTATTTAATGAGGAATGGAGAACTCTAATGCCTACCATGCTGAGCCTACAAAATCAGCAAATACTGTGCTTGGAAAATGTGGTGCCATTTCTAAGCTCCACTGGAAAAATTCAGATGGAGACATATTTTCCAACCTCATCAGATGTCCTGATAAAGTGTCTGTAGAAGTATATGTATAGACCTGTAGAAGAGATAGTGGGGAATGTCTGACTTTGTGGGAATTTCCAAAAATGCCCACCCATAAAAGCTAAAGCAATATACTTTTAAAAAATCTTGGCAATGCCTGTGACTAAATTAAATGTAGTCCTTTGACTCTGGTCAGACATGAATCCCCCCTGTGAATTCTGGCACATTGCTCTTCTTAGGGTGTAATCTACCACTAGCAGATTAACCTCAGTAAATCTGAGACAGTTTTGAATTCCAAGAATACAGCAACTTCCAGTGAGAGAGCTACATGAAATGGAAGTTGGAAAAAGCAGCCTTTAAAATTAGATATTAGAATATCTTCGGTAGATAAAACTCCGTATTTCAAGGAGAGATGCTTTTTTATGGATAGTACCAAGCTGTGTAACTTAAAAGGCATAAATAAAATCAGGGGACAGGCAAAAGAATATTTTCATTTTGGGGGAACTTAAAAACTGTGGATATTAAATTCCTAAAATATCACCTTTGTAGTTAGTAGGTGAATAGAAAATTGTCTAACAAGTTTCAAATGTTAGAATATTTTTCTTCGAGTAATGCCTTTTTATTTATGTCTAGAAAACACTTCTATTTAGAAGCAACAGGGAAAAATGATTGGAGAGCACGTTATTGATTGGAATAAGTGTGGGATTTATGCTATTGGAAAACCATCTGTTACTTTTTTATGGTGTAAAGTCAATATACTTGATGATATATAAGCACAAAAAGATTTGCCTCTCTGAGGGGCCAGAGTTCTATATATAATTTACCTGGATATAGTGAAATTCTCTCCATGTCAGAGAGTCGCTCACAGATGGAATAGATGTCACAGCTAACAGAGCCAGTATTGCGAGTGCCACAATTCCCAGAGACACATAAATTTCCATTCTCCAAACATCATGCTCAATCCAGGCATCTTCTTTATTTTGTTGGACCTACCAGAGGGTGAAAAGAGGAAAGGCATGCAAACAACATTGGTTTCTGGCAGATGAGCCTCCTTCTTTCTACATTCCGTCTATGACGGAAGGGCCTACTAACTTGGAGCCTCCACAAATCTGTGACTTTTTTTTTGCATTCCTCTAAGCGAAGTGACATAGGAGACATCAGTCTCTTTCCTTGAATGCAACATTTACATAATCTGTTTTATTAATTTATGTAATAGTTATTTGATGCTTAGAATTGTAATGTGCATGCTTGTGTGGTGAAGAACAATTAGGTTACAAAGGAATCTCATGAGGGTGGCAGAAGGTTGCTGTGTGGCCCTGTCCATGAACAAAACACGTATTTATGTTGTTCAAATTGTAGTTTACTATTTTCAACTGAAAAAAAAAAAAAATCCTCAGCGTAAAACTATTTATAATAAGCCCCAATGAAGAGTTACACTAAAACATTTAAAAATGCAGATTACATTCCCAGCACAGCATTTCAAGACGGGTTTGGGGTATTGATATTAAAATAAGATAGAGTTAATCTGTAGATGACTTAGACTTTTTAGTTTAGTGATATTATCAATATTGTCACCTACCTGTTGATATGCCCAGTTTAGCAACTTGTATCTGTAGGATCGCCTCATTGGATAGGATAAACTATAGATCGCATGCAGTACAGCAAAAAAGAAACTGAGAAGCCCAAATTGTTTTCTTGTTAACATCCATCTATCCAACCAATGTGGAAATTTCTTATATTTGGTTCCATTATGAAGCTGTACAACTGCTGCTATCACACCTGGCAAATAAACCAGTGCCAAGAGGGTGATGGAAACCATTGGCAAGACTTTGTTGATGACCAGGATTGGAATTTTATAAAAATAATGTTGATGGGAAGTTACAAAAGGGTGAATTATTTCCCTCAGAAGAGTGTAAAGAAAAGTCAGAGATGATACGATAGCAGCAATTTTAATTGGCAAGCGCCACTTTGGAAAGAGATCCTGTTTGTGTTGAAGCTCCGCAGGGCAATCAAATTCATCAAAATGGGTTGTTTGGTGCGTGTGCAAAGGCACAGGTCTTTTTAGCATGCTGGTCTCGCCTGAGTCCTTATTCTACAATGGAAAGAAAATAAACATTTAAAAATTAAACAAAATAATGGGATTTCTCTTCAACTAATTACTTATTTTGCTCATTGTGCTTATTAGTAAAAAAGGACATTCAGAACCTTGCTTTTGGATACTGGTTAGCTGAAGATGTCATAGTCCTATGTAGCACTGATCAAAGGTAGACTTAGCTATGTTAGGATTCTCCATTATAAATTTTTTAAAAATGTTTATTTATTTATTTTTTGAAAGAGAGAGAGAGAGAGAGAGAGAGAGAGCAAGCAAGCATAAGTGGGGAAGGGCAGAGAGGGGGAGAGAGAATCCCAAGCAGGCTCTGCACTGCCAGCATAGAACCCAACACGGGGCTCGATCTCACGAACTGTGAGGTCATGACCCAAGCCGAAACCAAGAGTTGGATTCTTAACCTACTGAGCCACCCACATGCCTCTAGGATTCTCCATTAGTTTCTGTTACTCATTTTTCTGTAAGACAGAAGGATACATGCTTTAAGACCGAAGATATCTCCATTAAAGCTCACACCATTGTGTTTCTATGTTGAAGGCACTAAAGAATAGAATAATGTAAGTGGGAAACTAAAATTGAAAAACTTAAAAAAAAATTCAGGAATCCTTGGTAAAAATAATACTTGTAGGTTACATAGATAGTTGTATTTGTTTTATAATATTTTTATTCGTTACTGGGCAACTCTCCACAAAGAATTAAAGAGTGAATTCTTCATTAAGTCAAGTACAAAGGATCAAGAAGAATATAGTCATTACAATTATGAAAATATCTAATTTCCATCATGATATACTTTGATTTTATATTTCTAAAATATCTCATTTGTGTAATTAATGATTGTCAACTACTCTATCAGAAGGTGCAAAGTTTATATAAGTAGTTAAATCCCATAGGGATGATCTATTTCCTAAGAAAGTTATACTTCTTTACCCAGTTGCATTTCTAAGCAGTCAACAACTCAAAAGAAGAATGCTTTGAATATTTGGTCATTTCCCCAACTGACTGATACACCAGCAAGGTAAAACAAACCAAACCAAACCAAAACAAAACAAAACAAAACAACACAACACTTCTAAATAAGAACTTAGAATGTTTCATATTGTATTGCTTTAATTAATAAATTTACTTTTTCACCCAGTATGTTATTTCTCATTTCTTTTTTTTTTTTTTTTTAATTTTTTTTTTAACGTTTATTTATTTTTTTGGGGACAGAGAGAGACAGAGCATGAACGGGGGAGGGGCAGAGAGAGAGGGAGACACAGAATCGGAAACAGGGTCCAGGCTCTGAGCCATCAGCCCAGAGCCCGACGCGGGGCTCGAACTCACGGACCGTGAGATCGTGACCTGGCTGAAGTCGGACGCTTAACCGACTGCGCCACCCAGGTGCCCCTGTTATTTCTCATTTCTTAGAGCTCTATATGTAGAACCATAAAATTTTAGTGCTCAAAATATTAGTCATGATCTTGTTCATTTCCTCATTTTATGCAGAATAACCTTAATTCACATAGTTCTCTATCATTTTTAGTGTTTAAAAGTAGCCTCTTGCCATTTGACTTTTACTTTCAGTGATAAATCACTGTTACATCCAATGCTTTTTCCAGGTGCTCCATTTAGAAGGGAGTTGAGCATGATACAGCTTCTGTCATCTCTGCATGTTAAAACAATCTAAGTACAGTCGACTGAGATCAATTTTCTGGTTAATGATGAAGATTTATAGAACAGCAGGTAAGATGGTTAACTTGAAAAATGAAGATGATTTTATTTTATGCACACTTATTTTATAGAATGTGTGGTAGTACTATCTTATTATTCCCATTAAAATAATTAACAAAAATAATATAAATAAGTAACACTAATATAATTATTATATATACTATTTTTCCTATTAAAATAATTAAGGTAAAATAATTTCTGTAACAACTGCAGGCAATACCATTTAGAAAGGTGAAAAGGGTTTGGAACAAAAAATTTCCAACACTTTTTCAGTCGAGTAATGTAAGGTGGCACAAAAGTGGGACAAATGGTTCTTATTCCAAAATGGAATTTATTTGTTTAAATGGTGACATCAATTAACTTGATGATCTCTTGGTAAGCTGCCATAATACCTATGGAAAAAAAAATGCATGCTCACAAAATTACTGTTATATGGGCACTGGTGACTCTTTCTACAAATTTAGACCCACAGTATGTTAGAAGGAATGGGAAGGGCCTTGGAGATGAACTAGTCCGACTCTCTCATTTTATTGAAAAACCAAGACCCAGGATTTTCAGTGACTTATTTGAGGTTATTCAACTAAGTCCATGACAAGTCAATCAAGGTAGACTTTCTCTTACATACCACGCTATACCTTCACCCATCACAGTATCAGTGACAGGAATCAGAGTCAAGATATCAGGCAGCTAGGGTGAAAATCACTTTTACAACCCTAGGAGATGGAGGACAGCATTAAAATCATGTTTCTAGATTTTAATTAATTATTATTATTATATTACCAAATAATCATCTTCTTCTAGATTTCTCCTAGGTTTCATTGTCCAAGGTTCTTGGTTTGTAATGTCTTGTCTGTTCTCCATTAATTCTGTAAAATAGAATTGCTTTAGCCACCTATGAAAACACAATTATCTTCTTTGAGTCTAATGTTGGATAGATAGGGCAATATGAAAAATTTACTCACATTAGGACGAGAGTGGCCTAGAAAGTATAATTAAAATACAGATAGTGACTGATTTACTATTTAACCTCACATAATCTGTAAGAATCTCAAACTAGTGCCCTTGTGTCAACAGTAACTGCTTTTCTTTGTTGACTATTGGTGCAATGAGTGACAAACATGTCTATAGGGAATTCAAAAAGTCAGATGTCACCTTTTATTTTAGGAGAAGTTGACTCCTGGTGCTCATTTAGAGGAAAGCCAACTCTGCTCAAAGGTAAATAGAATTAGGAATGCTTTTTTTTTTTTTTTTTTTCTTTGAGGCACAATGCTATCAGTAGAGGTTGGAATTGGTTGATGTAAGATTATTCTTTAGGAAGTTGGGTTGAATAGACTTTTGGGGTTGATACTGGAATCTGAAATAATTAAATGACTTTATGGGGACAATGTATTCTGAGGTTCAGACAGTAAGCAGAACAGACGCTTTTGGAAAGGTGGACCCTGATAGTGGCATAAAGGACCAAAAGCTGTATGTTCAGAGTGTCATTTTCTCATTGGAGTAACAGGTTGGTTTTTGTAGGTAAGACATGAACTGTTAGTATATTTCCAAAGGGGTTGTTGAATCGTGTTCAATCACTGACATGCTAATTCTCCAAACTTCCTGCCTGACAAAAGAATCTCTTTCTTAACACCCTTCACAGGTCCTCCTCAGGCTTGGGGTGGCATTATTATTTTTTTTTTTTTAAGGAAGAGAAACATTACAATATTATTCACTGTTTTTTATTAGTTCTAAATTTATTTCTGAGGACTACCTCACCAATTTGCACTTCAATGAGAAAAACAGATTAGATATACAACAACTTGGCTGACAGAAACATTCCAAGTGTTCCTGAATTTTAGACCACCTATAATACTTTATTAAGTGCAAAGTTGTTTCCAGGAGTAGCTTAAAATACTTTAAACATTCTCCAACTTTTATTTATTAAAAAAAATTTCTTTTAATGTTTTTATTTATTTTTGAAGGAGAGAGAGACAGAGCATGAGCGGGGGAGGAGCAGGAAGAGAGGGAGACAGAATTTGAAGCAGGCTCCAGGCTCTAAGCTGTCAGCACAGAGCCTGATGTGGGGCTCAAACTCACGAACTGTGAGATCATGACCTGAGCCGAAGTCAGATG
Organism: Herpailurus yagouaroundi; assembly: GCF_014898765.1. Taxonomy (NCBI): domain Eukaryota; kingdom Metazoa; phylum Chordata; class Mammalia; order Carnivora; family Felidae; genus Herpailurus; species Herpailurus yagouaroundi. Next base: position 67,105,656 of record NW_024412391.1, read on the forward strand.
CTTAACCGACTGAGCCACCCAGCCGCCCGCATTCTCCAACTTTTAAAGGTTTGCTTTTCTCAAAAAATAAAGAGGAGCCATCTTTATATAATGCCAACCATTTGCCTTTGTTGAAGTGCTCTGAGAACATTTTCCATATATTATCTATCTTGAAAATTTGCAGTGTTCATGCTGAGGATATTTGTTTTGTTCTACCCACATTTTCTCCATTTGGAGAAATGGCCCTCCTTTGGCATATGACTCAGTCTTGGCTAATCACAGTTCTCTGTTTCCTTGATGGCACTGATTGGCTTACAGATGGCATACAACCGTAGTTGAATTATTAGAGTCCCTCTCTGATATTTATATATGGAAGTGGAAGATAAAGAGATGTCTTTAACATGTTTTTAAGTTGGGATGATTGAAGCCTTCTATGCTTTCTTCTACATGCCATAAGGAGGAAGATATCTTCAACAGAACAGGAGAAAGCCAACACACAAAAGTACAAGCAAGAAATGGGGAAAGACACAGAAGAGTCCTGGTGATATATTTTAAGTATTTAGAGTTCCGGAGACCAGATAATGAATTTTTCAGTCACACAAGCCAATACATTTCCTTTTTTGCTTTAGTTTCAATAGGGTATCTATCGCTGGCATTTTAAAGACTCCTGAGTAAAGCATATGCCAATCATCAGATATTTATGGAACTCAACTTTATAATAGACACTGAGGAAAAATAAATGAGACGTTATGTCTGTTCTGGAGGAGCTCACAGTTTATTTCCTTAATAAATATTATTCCAAATCATTTAGTGATTTAACCAACATTATAGAGTACTCTGGGAGGTGGGTGTGTGTCTACGAATAAGAATAGAAGTTTTATCTACTGTAATCGAACAAAATATAATGCACTACGTTTAGATGTTTTAACTCTGAGTTGTAGGATGGCAAAGATGTTAACACACAAATCTACACTTATTCAATATAAACTCATTAATTCTATTGTGAATAATATTAGGCAGTGGGAATGTGAAGTTAAATGAGATGGAGCCTCTGCTCTCAAAACCTCAAAGTCTAGGGGAGAGGGCAGAAATTTCAACAACTAACCGCATGGTAATGCAATGAATTCTAAAGGAAGGCAGTTTTATAGACAGATTGTGGCACGGAAAGGGTGAGGGCTCTCTTGCAGACCTGGTCCTGGGGCGTCAAGCAAGTTGGCAGCATTTGCTGAGTGAGGGCCACTTCATACAGAATCTGGGTGAAAAGGCAAAGTGGCCTTGGAGAAGTATCCACCCATTCATCTGCACTGTAGGAAGACCATACAGAAGAGCAAGGCCAAGGAAAAGTCCAGGGCAGTGAGGGAGCCTGTTGGCTCTGTGGTCCACAGTTAGATTTGTGCCAGAAACCAAGAAAATAAAATACCAGTCAAATCAAATATGTTGGTTTCCATCCGACATTAACCAAATGTATAATTTAAATTCTACAGTAAAATCTTTTCATGAAAGAAAAAAAAAAAAAACCAGGAAACTACATAGTGTTCAGATGTTTGGAACTCCAGATTTGACCCGAAGTTCTCTAACTTTCATCCCATTTAAAAAGCAAAACATATTTTTGATGCGACTGTTCTGTTTTGCTGTACCAGGATGGCTGCTGACCTGATGTTCCTGCTAAATATTGACACAGCCCAACTGACTCATGTTTTTGTCAAAGAGTTTAGAATATGAAGAAACTGGATGACTAGAATACAATATGAATTGCTTTGCATTTCCAAACCTTCTAAACTTTCAAGCATATACTTGTTTCACCACATTTAACTATGTAAAGAGAAGATGTTTTTTTCACTGGGCTGGTTTTTTTTTTCTTTTCTTTTCTTTTCTTTTTTTTTTAAGCATTGCTTAATATCTGTGTTAAATAAATCTTAGTCAATGTCAGGATATTGTGGGATTTTTTTTAAAAAATTTTTTTTCAACGTTTATTTATTTTTGGGACAGAGAGAGACAGAGCATGAACGGGGGAGGGGCAGAGAGAGAGGGAGGCACAGAATCGGAAACAGGCTCCAGGCTCTGAGCCATCAGCCCAGAGCCTGACGCGGGGCTCGAACTCACAGACCGCGAGATCGTGACCTGGCTGAAGTCGGACGCTTAACCGACTGCGCCACCCAGGCGCCCCCCCCCCCTTTTTTTTAATACAGGGTAAGAAATTTAGAAGTGTTTGTAAATGTTTATGTCTATAAACCCCTTCTGGTGGGTTTGACCCATGACATATATGAAGCCTTGATCCACTATTTGGAGAGAACTTGAATCTCAAACCAGATCCTGAAAGAGTAGGACTAATGTTCCCAGAACTTAAAATGAAAACTTCCTGTTACTAGGAAACCTGAAGTCAAGTCACACGATTTTAAGCACTATGTACCATTCATCAATGCTATGCAAACCCGCCGCGATTTTGCCAAGCTGGAAAACTTGCCATCAGAACCCAACCGAAGGACAAACTTAATAACCCATCATACTCCCCAAGCCCCTAGCGAAAAGACTTCCTTGTGAGTCCCTGGCTCCCAGCCCCTGGACCGGCCACAACGGAGCAGTGTGCTCCGGGGAGAGCTAGGCAGGAGGGCAGCGCGTCCTGGAGCCGCGCATAAGGGGAGAATTGAGCTACACTCGCCCCGGAGCGCCTCCGCCCCAGGGCTGGGAGGCTTGCAACCCGCTACACCCTTCCCGAGGCTGGGAGCCCGCGCCCGCCCTCCCAGGGGCACCCGGAGACCGGGAGCAAGCGGCGAGCTGGGACGATTCTAGGGACTCACCCACTTCTAGGCGCAACCGTCCGGACGGTAAGTTGCGGCGCAACTGCTGCGGGGAAGTGCCAGCCCCACGCGGCGTCCAAGCCCTGGGAGTCCAAAGCCTGCACTCTGGCTGCAGACCCCGCCTCCGTGTCAGTGGCCCGTCCAGCGCCACCTGCAGGTGCCTGGAGTCCGCGCGGCTCCTTGGAGTGGCATTCCTCGGAGGTCCCAGAGACCCAATCAAGGGTATCCCCACATTGCAACCTGGCTGCTCCCAATTTTCTTTCAAATGGCCCTGTCTCCTGCCTCAGGTCTGCTCCTCGGCCTCCCACTTTGGTTAATCTAAGTAACGAACACTGGTGTAATTCTTTGGAGCAGTGGTGCTCAAACTTTAATGCGTATCACCTGCAGGCCTTGCTAACACACTGATTGGGGCCTCCCTCAGGGTTTCCTGATCCGCAAGTCTGGGATGGGACCCGAGTTTCCGCATTTCTAACAAGTTCCCAGGTGATGCTGGAGCACTCTCAGATCACACTATGACATGGACTGCTTTAGAGCTTAGCTAGTCCATTTAAAACTTCGCAGCAACTCAATGAAGTGACTGCTATTTACAGTTGAGGAATCCGAATCTGAATCTCTGAGAGTGACTTGCCCCCTAAATTGTGCAAATCTTGCACGCTAAACTGCACAAACTCTATCATAAACCCTTCAACTCCATGCTATTTCCTCTTCCTCGCCTCTGATATATTAAAGCCAACTTCCCATACCTAACCCAATCAGGTACCCCAAACTGAAATTAAAGCTACTGTCACTATTTAAAAGTGTTGGGGTGTTTTTAAAAAATGAGGGTTATGGAGAAAGAGAATGTGTGCGGGGGATTTAACTCTGAGTTGGAACCAGCCTCAGGGTTAGCGTGTCTGAAACCTGAATTGCAACATTTGGGGAGTTCGTACACAACATCTCCAGAGCTAACCTGATTAGAAAAACAAAGGAAGATAAACTCTCAACTGCAATTTCATGATTGTCATCAACTAAGGGCTGTGCGTGTTTTAATATGTATTTTTTTTGTACTCATTGACTTTCCACCGGGTAATATTAAAGCCCTTTGAAGATTAAATTACCATGGACTGACGCCTTGTGGTAGAAATAGAATCTTACACTTTATTTCTAGTGAAACTAGAAAATAATCACTTAAAAAAGTTTTGGAAAAAAAAATCTCTCTGTATCTCTCTGTATTTATTGCACAAACCACAAAGAATTAAGAATGAGTCTAAGCATTGTTGAATTTTTCAAATGATCTTGGGTTTTAAGTGATTGAGCAAAGCAATATTGCTTTCATTTTTTAAGCTTTGGTAGAACAAAGGTCATTCTCTTTTTAATAATATATTTTGCACATGAAGAGAATAAGGAAGTTATTATTATATTAATATAAGTTGGCTAATTATAGAAAATTCCAACTAAAACTGTTTTTCTTCTTCTAATTCAAACCTGTAAAATCAAGCCCAAATGTTTTGTTTTATACTTAAACTAAAAATTTTAAAATTAAATTAAGCTTAATTTAATTTACTTTAAATTCAAGTTAGCTAACATATAGTGTAGTATTGGTTTCAGGAGTAGAATTTAGTGATTCATCACTTACATATAACACCCAGCGCTCATCCCAACAAGTGCCCCTCTTAATGCCCATCACCCATCTAGCCCATCTGCCCCACCCACCTCCTCTCCAGCAACCCTCTATTTCAAAGTGAAAAGATTGAAAATATGAGGTTGTTTACAAATTAGTTTGTAGATATTATAAAGGCAACACAATGTTGGATTAAAAAACCATGGTATTAAAGAACTTCTACTGAGTCATCAGGGGTTAATATTACAAATGAAATTTCTGCAATTTTTGCATACAAATGACCTGTGATTTGGGTATGAGATAAAGAAAAAGTGTTTTGTTTTTGTTTTGTTTTTTTGAGAAACACAAAGCCAAAGCATGTAAAATGTTCTGAGTCAACCTCTATATAGCACAAACTTTTTAAAACCAGTATGATTTGTGGAAAACAGTGTTACCGGTTTGAATTTTGAAAATTTTGAAAATCAGACTACCGGTTTTGGCATGACACATAAGCACTAAAGAATTTTAAAATAGGAATTCAACTGTGAGCTACAATCGAATATGGATCATTCAGAATATTTTGTGATGAACTTAAACTATAGCAAGAGAGTATACTAACAAAACAGTTCTTCAGTGTTATTTGAACTAAACTAGTGCTTTCACAATGAACATGTCATGGGGAAAGTAACAATAATTTAGTATCTATGAATACTTCTCTCTGACCAATAAGCAACTTAATCTTAGAACTTGATGGGATGACTGCCATTTAAGAAGAATGGAGTATGATGGTGTAAAAGATAAAAATGATCGCACCATTGAAAATAATCACAAGAGCAATACACAGTAAATTGTAAGTTGATGATAAGAACTTTATTTAGTTTATCTCCTTGGGAAATCAAACTAACTCCTAAGGGCACACTAATTCAAATTATGATCAACATATTTCCAAGTCTACTTACTAAGAATGGTCAGATATATCTTAAGACAAGGAAAAAATTACCTGAAATTCATGAAGAAATATTTTGTCAAAATGATAATTTTAGTGCACACATGGTAAAGGTCTACTGGCCTAATTTTCTAATTCTGCTACCCTTCTATGATAAATTCTCTTCACTCTCTCAAGATTTCCTGTTAATGATCAAAGTACTGTGTGTGATTAGTTTGTCCCCAAGTCTGTATGTGAAGGTGGTTGGGAGTAGACAGAAGTTCTACTGTTGGGCTTGGGATTAAAAAATTCTTCCACGTAATTTACCCCAACCCAATTTATTGTTCTTTTACCAACACTGTTAAGATTCAACATCTGTTCTGGGTAGATTTTAAGAATAGCTGGTTTATTTTGGTGCTCACAGATCTATCTCTGCCCAAATACTGCTTAATGATGCTCAGAATTCCATGACAAAATATATTCTATTCTCTTTGGATCTTTTTTAAAAAAATTATTTTGAGAGAGAGAGAGAGAGAGAGAGAGAGAGAGAGAGAGAGAGAATCCCAAGCAGGCTTCACACCATCGTGTAGAGCCTGAGAATCTGACGCAGGGCTCAATCCCACCAACCAACAGATTATGACCTGAGCTGACATCAAGAGTCAGATGCTTAGCCGACTGAGCCACCCAGGCACCCCTATTGTCTTTGTATCTGTTGTAATTCATCAAAGGGCTAAAGTCCCTGGAAATGGTACCATATTAAGCCTCACCAGTTATTTACATCCTACTATAAATAAATATTTCAGTGCTTTTTTTGAAAATATGTTCTAGTATAGAGAGTGAAATGTCAGTAACTTGAAGATTTACACTGGGGAGCTGTAAAAGGGTTGTATCTTAGAAGAAAAAGAAGCACTAGGACCAAGGGGATAGATTTCACAATTTCCATAATATTGCTTAAACTAGGCAATTTCTCCTTTCACCACATGTGTATATCAGACGTTATGTGATAGTGAAATACACTCTTGCTTAAACCATTCCATCTTGGTCCTCTTTGTTATAGTAGCTAAGCCCATACCCTAGCTTGTTTGATATAGCACTTTTTAGAGTCTGTCTATATTAAATATTTTTATATGTGTTTCTGTTATCCTCATTAAAATGTGAACTTTAAGCAAGTAGAGACCTTGCCAACTTTAATCCTTGTATCTCTTGTAACATAGGGATTGATGGAATAGACTCAATAAATGTAAATGTTTGTGGAAGGTGATTTTAGTCCTTGGTCTCAGAAAAGTTGCATTGGGCACATAAATATGGAGCCTATGAATGTCTAGACATCATTTAGAGAAAAACTGTGGCACATATCCATTGTTACTTATTTCTTTCAAACAGGACACACTCTTACCTACCTTCCTTAGTCTGTATCCTTCTTGTTTTCTGCTATAGGAACATGTAGGTCCAGAGTTGTCATTGTCACAGAAATTACAGCCTTACCTGTTTTGGGTTGCAGGAAATGGGGAGCTGGAGAGTGTTGGATAGGGGGAGCTGGTTCAATAGATAGTTCAAGAAGGCTGATTGGTAGAGTTAGACCTAAAGTCTCTTGTAATGGACTCTGGCTTATAAAAAGTCCTTGGCATAAAGAACCATGCCTACCGATTCCTGGATTTGAGCTTTCAGAAGAAAGGACACTATCAGTTCTGAAATTCCTACTCTTTCCCAGGACTGTGTTTGGTTCTCTCAGTATCCCCACTGTATTGCTATAATCCCCTGTTTACAGGTGAACTGAAGCTTGGAAAGTTCAAGTAACTCAATCAAAGTTGTATAGTTTTTAGAGGTCAAGCTGGGACTTCAGCCAAAGTCCGCTTGATGCCAGTTCTCTTGTTTAACACTACTTCTATAACCACAAATACGCAGCCAAAGTTTCCTCAGTCTGTACTTGGTTGGGGTGGGGGGAGGGTGGATTCAAGAGAGTAACAGTTAACAGAAACCATCCAATAATCCATTCAGTTTCCCCTCGGTATCTGTTAGAGTGTTGGCTAAGCTACTCTGACAAAGAAGACCAAATAGGGCGTTTAAACAAGTGGTTTCACTGTCCTGTAATAGTCCTGCAGCGGGTATTCCATGTTGGTGAGGTTGTTCTGCTCCACGACGTCATTTAGGCACACCATACTGACCCCTTCCATCTGGCAGCTCTGCTGTCTCCTAGGGCACTGTTCTTGGCATCATGGTTGAAGCGTGGCATAGGCAGATCCATGGTCTAGCTGGCAGGAAAAGGAGAGAGTACAAGTCCAAAGCAATTATCGAGGCAGAAATTGTACTTTCTCTCACATTCTATTGCTGATAATTTAGTCATGTGTCAAGGTAGGCAGAGAAATGTAGTCTCTGGCCCAGTGGCCAGCTTTTAAGGTCTGTTAGCGTGGAAATGGGTAGCAAATTTTGGCGAACAGCTAGAAGTCTCTGCCACATTCTCCATTCACCTCCAACTCTGATCCTTGTGTTCATACCAAGCTTGGGAACTTTGATTTCTTCCTTCATTGGGCTTAATGTCTTCCTCATTCTGAAGCCTGTTTGAAAGTTCAGGGTAAACTTGTTACTCACAGCTTAGTCTTACACTGGAGGGTGTTAGTACCAAAGCAAGCCCTTATATGTCTTGACCATGAGCATCCTTGTGTGGAGGATCTCTTACACGGTCTTCCTGCTGGCTTGCCAGGTATGGCTGGACGTGGCGAATACTCAGTGGGAACACTGCTTGGTTCCACTATGAAACCCCTTGCTACCATAGAATTAATTTTTCCTTTTAATTAAAAAAATTGCCAGATGCCATAACTGAAAAGCAATACTAGGGGTACCATGAAGGCAAATCTATATGACATGTTATTTATATTCCCGAGAGAGGAGTATTTATGCAAAGTGACCCAGAGCCCCTTCTTAGCAGCTTTTCCAGTTTCAGCACCTTGGGTTTCTAAAGTCTTCCTAAGGACCCGAAACATATTTTTTTCTTACCACAGAAAATACCAAAGCCCTAATGCATATTACTTTGTTAATAAATACTCATTAAGTGCAGTGTGTGTGTGTGTGTGTCTATCATTATGCTGAATTCTATAAGTCAACTTAAACAGTCATTTAAAAGACTCTTGCAAAGAAATTGCAGTTTGAAGATAAATATCTATAATGAAAGCATAAGCCAACAAAAAGAAGGTGAAAGAACTGGCATGTTTTGTTGCTGCTGTCTTTTGTTTTTATTTTTTGTCAGCTTCATTGAGATATAATTGACATGTAACGTGGTTAGTTAACAAATTCATGACCTCACATTGTTAACAATTTTCTTTTTGTGGTGAGGACTTTTAAGCACTACTCTCTTAGCAATTTTCAAATATACAATGCAGTATTGTTAAGTATAGTCACCATGCTATACATTCCATCACCAGGACTTACTCACCTTATAACTGGAAGTTTGTATTTTCACCACTTTCGCCCATTCCACACCTCCCCACCCCTGCCCTGGCTTCTGGAATCCACCAGTCTGTTCTCTCCACATGTAAGTGATATCTTTCTCTGTGTTTGTCTTTCTCTTCCTTATTTCACTTAGCACAATGTGCTCAAGTTTCATATATGTTGTCACAAATGGCAGAATTTTCTTCTTTTTTATGTCTGAACAATATTCCAGTGTGTGTGTATGTGTTTGCATTTGAGTATATATAATATATCAAATGCATAATATAATATATCAAATGCATCTCTTCAAGAGATCTCTTCAATATGGTGATTTTATTTCCTACATATATATATATATATATATATATACACACACACACACACATATATATACATATATATACATATGTACACACATACATATATACATACACATATACACATATATATGTATATATATACACACATACATATATACATACATATATATATGTATATATATATATACACACACATATATACATACACATATACACACACATATATATATATACACACACACACATATATGTATATATATATGTATATATATGTGTGTGTGTGTGTGTGTATATATATATACATATATATATGTATATATCCAGAAGTGGGCTTGCTGGATGATATGGTAGTTCTATTTTTAATTTGTTTAGGAACTTGCCATACTGTTTTTTTGTCTTTTTCTTTTTTATAGCAGCTGTACCGGTTACAATTCCCACCAACAGTGTATAAATATCCTTGAGCTGGCATTTTTTCTTACTTCAAGTTAAACCTCTTTGTCAGTTTCATTACAAAGTAATTTTTGGGAAAGCCATCCAGAAGACCATTTGAAATGTGGATTTATATCTAGCATAGATAGTGACAAATCTTACCTTATTATGTTCAGATTTTAGCCTATGATTGTATATATGTGCTTATATTTATAAGTATATTAGGGATGTATACATAGATAGGGTATATGATAAAAAAATTGAAGAGACCTTTGTTGTAGGGAAAGGGGAACATGGAAAGTTCAGTAGGAGAACCAGAAGACTCAGAGACTTCTGCACTTTCCTTTCTTTGTACTCAGTGTTCTCTGCTAAACTGTCAACTGTTCAGAGGCAGGGGCATTTCTTTTCATTTGATTTCTCAGGCTTCGTAAAGAACATAGTATATCGCAAAGAGCTGATAAATTGCTTCTTCTTGGGGAGAATTTAAGGAGCAAGTGGTCGACAGTGTGAAGTGCTATGAAAAGGTCAAATAAGGTAAGAAGTAAAAAAGACTGTTGGATTCAACCTTTGAGATGACTCAGTTAACTGTATGCAAACATTGAGGGAGGAAGCCATACTGAGTGCAGCAATGGAGATGTGGGAACAGACCCCGATAGGTTGGATACAAAAGGAAGGAGAGCTGGAGCAGCAGCTAGAGAACATTCTTTCAAGGTTGAGCGAGATTAGATTCTTCTTATAGGCTAAGAAGAAGAGAGCTGCATGTAGAGAGAGATTGAAGATCTATGAAAAAAAGAGATTAGTTGATGGAATTAGGTACTGGAGAAAAGTGAACAGAGAGGAGAAGCAGAACATGGCAGAAAAATTATCTTTGGGCAGAAGCAGGGGCCCCCTTTTTCTCAGAGATTAGGAGAAAGAAGAGAAATGTGAGATGCCCACAGTCTTGTGGGGAGGGGTGAAGGACAGTGAGTGAGCCTTGGTCTGATGGGAGTCAAGACCAGCTGAACGGGATAGAGGGTACGACTCTGAAACTGCAAAAATTGATGAGGCGCCTGGGTGGCTTAGCCAGTTAAGCGTCCAACTCTTGACTTCGGCTCAGGTCGTGATCTCACAGTTCATGGGATCAAGCCCCGTGTGGGGCTCTGCACTGACAGTCCTGAGCCTACTTGGAATTCTGTCTCCTCTCTCTCTCTGCCCCTCCCCTGCTCACATGCTCTCTCTCTCTCTAAATAAATAAATAAAAAAAAACTGCAAAAATTGATGAGTTGTTCTTTGTCTTCAGAATGTATGCCCTTTGAGTAAAATGGGATGATAAGATATATGAATAACTGAGTTCACTAGTGAAAAAATTGCAGAAGCACTTAGAACCAAGCACTGGGTAATAAAATAAAGACAGAGGTGCCTAAAATTTATGGAAGTGATGGAGCAATGATTTGGCATTTAGTCTGTTATGGAAAATATAGTGGAGAAGTGGATGTTTCTTGAACTTGGCCTCTGAAGAGTGAAAGTTTTTTCATGGGGAAAAAGAAAGATTTTGTTTTCTCTCCAAAACCAGAAGTGGCATATATCGATTGAAGTTTACTCTTGTCTAGCAACATGTTTATGTGTAGAAATTAGCTTTATAAACTTGGTAGGGTTCTTCCCCCAAAGCACTGCTTCCTTGGGTTAACCAGAGGTTTTCTAAGTGTATTGGTTTTGATTCCTTAGGACTTCCTGAAGATTTCTTGTTCCTCAGTGAGCTTGTTAAAGTGTTAGCTTTTTTCATATCTCTAGCCCTGAGCAGAGAGCATGACTCATAGTAACTGCAGCTCAAAAAAAAAAAAAAAAAAAAAAAAAATTGAGTTGAATTCTCCCACTCAGCCCTTGCTGTCAGCCTGTCTTTAGTTCTGCTTTTGTATTCAAGTTAGCCTCCCCCAACGCCCTCATTTTTGTCTACACACCTCTATTATAGCTCTTTCCTGATCATGTTCTAGTTCATCATGCAACATGCTTATCTCTCCTGATAAGGGCAGCTACAGAATCCTTAAGAACATCATGAACTTCACAGGGAGAGTGGTCAGTTGGGATAATTCAACACAAAACACAGAAATAGGTTGGTGGACAATTAAAGCGAACTTTATGCACTGTTTCCGTCTGAGGCGGGATAGGGTTCTTACCAAGGAAACCATATTCATCTTCTCAGTGTGGAAAGGGTGCCTTTGGAAAGTCCAGACTTCACAGCTTCTGCAGAGTTGATTCAGTGGTGGGCTGCTGTGCTATGTGGCCACACGGTGGCGCCAGAGCCCTTTGTGGTGAACATGAGGAAAGAGCCCAGGGCATCTGCCTCTGCTGCTTTCTGCATACATTGTTTCATCAGATTTTTTCAAACTTACTGTAAAGAGAGAAGGATGGTATTTTTTTGTGATTGTGTTGGTATTATGATAGCTGCGCATATTTCAAGGTCTAAAGAATTTCCATGAGGCTTAGCCCCTGGATGGCTCAGTCAGTTAAGCGAGTGACTTAGGGTCAGCTCATAATCTCATGGTGTCTGAGTTCGAGCCCCGTGCCCCGCTCTGGGCTGACAGCTCAGAGCCTGGAGCCTGCTTCAGATTCTGTGTCTCCCTCTCTCTCTGTCCCTCCCTGGCGCGCTCTCTCTCTCTCTCTCTCTTTCAAGAATACATAGAGATTACAATTTTTTTTTAAGAATTTCCATGAGGCTTATAGTAGGCATCAATCAGATTTGGTATGTTCACTCTTGTGTGTGTCTGAACATCATCTATGTTTGCTTATGTGTATATACATATACATATATATGCGTATTGTTACATACTATCCTTTACTATCTACTATCTACTATCTAATATTCACTGATTTTATTGGTACCAAATTTTACCATTTCAAGCATTTCCATAAGTTATTATTTTTTATTGAGGTATAATTGGCCTATAAAATTGGGCTACGTTCAGGTGTACAACATAATGTTTCGATATTCGGATATATTGAAAAATGATCAGCATAGTCAGTGTAGTTAACATCTGTCACCATACATAGTTACAAAAAATGTTTTTTCTTGTGATGCGAACTTTTAAAATCTATTAACAACTTTCGAGTATGCAATGCAGTATTATTAACTATAGTAAGCACACTACACACTGCATCCTGTGGCTTATGTATTTTATAACTGGAAATTTGTACCTTTTGCCCCTCTTCACCTGTTCTCCATCCCTTCCTCCCACCTGTGGCAACCACCAATCTGTTCCCTATATCTATGAGCTCAGTTTTTAAATTTTTTTTCAGATTCCACATATAAGTGAGCTTATATAATATTTGTCTTTTTCTGTCTAACTTACTTCACTTAGCATAATGCCGTCAAGACCTATTCATGTTGTTGTAAATGGCAGGATTTCATTCCTTTTCTTTTTCTTTCTTTTCTTTTCTTTTTTTTACATTTTATTTATTTTTGATAGGGAGAGACAGAGCACAAGTGGGGAGGGGCAGAGAGAGGGAGACATAGAATCCAAAGCAGGCTCCAGGCTCTGAGCTGTCAGCACAGAGCCCAATGCAGGCCCGAACTCACAAACCGTGAGATCATGACCTGAGCCGAAGTCGGACGCTCAACCCACTGAGCCACCCAGGTGCCCCACTTTTTTTTTAAACAAGCTCTGGCTAGTTTTATTAAAGAAAAATTTTGCATGATTTACTTTTCACCAGTCAGTTATGACATGCTTCTAATGAGATATCAGAATCATATGGATCAGTGATAGCTGGAGTGCACACTCTGTAGTATTTCCCACGTGCTGTGCCCGATTCAGTGTTATTGCCCCTGTAGTGATGGACACTAGTTTTGGCCAACATGGCATAGTATTCTATTTCAAATTTCCTCAAGGATGGGCAGTAGTTGGCAAGGATGACCAGTTTCACTTTGCCATGTCTGATCATTTTCAGAGTCTGCTTGAATCCCAGCATGTGCTTTCCACTTTTTGTAATGAGTGGCTGCCTAGAGTTGATCAACTCCAGTGACTTTTTTGTCTTCCTAGTGGCCACCATCTTCCTGCCTTAGGTGTGGGATGGACCCAACCAAGAGCAGCTGCCAAGATGGCTGGAGCAAGAAAGGAATAAGTTCCCACCAAGATTTCATTCCTTTTTATGGCTGAATAATTTTCCATTGTGCGCGAGTGTGCACACACACATGCATGTGCGCACATATATTCCACACTCTAGTTATTGAGTCATCCTTCAACAGACACTTAGGTTGTTTCCATGTCTTGACTATTGTAAATAATGCTGCAATAAGTGGGGGGGGTGTGTGTGTGTGTATATCTTTTTGAATGAGTATTTTTGTTTTCTTCAAACGCACACCCAGAAGTGGAATTACTGCATCCTATGGTACTTCTTTTTTTAAAGTTTTGAGGATCCTCCATATTGTTTTCCACAGTGGCTGCACCAATTTACATTCCCACCAACAGTGCACAAGGGTTCCTTTTTCCTCCACAACTTTACCAGCACTTGCTATTTCTTGACTTTTTGGTGATAGCCATTCTAACAGCTAAGAGGTGATAGAAGTTATTTTATTTAATGTGCATAAAACTCTTTGAAAATAGGTACTTTTTTCATTTTATAAATCAGGAAATTGATGCTTAGAGAGGATAATGTGCTGAAGCGCACAAAGCTTTTCTTTGCAACAACAATGTGATGCATCTGACAGTTCCCCTTAACTTTCATAACATCTTAGTGAGTCTAAAATATATGCATAGAAAAATTGGAGCAGTTTATAGTCAATTGATTAAAAAGGGAACAAAGTCTTGGTGACCAAAGTGTTTTTCTCTGGTTCCTAACCTGTTGAATATTAGCTTCTGTGAGTATGGGGATCTTGTCCTTGGTCAAAGTAGACACATCACACCCAAACTTCTGCTACAGCTGAAGCACAACCATGATCTATGCAGGTTATTGTAGGAGGGAAGAAATCACCCCATTCCCCAAGCAGCTTTCACAGCCCCACTTTAACCTCAGGCATTACTTAAAAGATTTGTTTAAGAATCATGAACAGCAGCTGTGAGCTGAGACATTGCTAAACTGACATATGTACAAACTCATAATATGGCTATTTTAATTTTAATTTGTTTTTCTCTAATTACCTGCAAGTTCTGCAAGTTCAAGTATATCTTCATAGATCACAGGTTATTTCTTCACTGATTTTGTTAGAGCATCTTTTGCCCACATAACAATTTGTTTCTATAAAGTCAAGTAAATCTACCTTCTTAAAAAAATCTTACTTATAGTTATTTTCCTAAATTTTCAATCCCTTATTATATATTTAAGCCTTTAATGTGTCTTAAGGTTATTTTTATATGTTGTGGTAAGTAAGGGTATGATTTTATTTTCTTTCAGATGAGTGGTGGTTTGTGCCAAGCTATGCTTTCCCTACAGAATATCACCTTTTTCATAATTAAGTTACTATGTATAGCAGGACCTATTTGGGTTTAGCTTTTTTGTGTGTTTTACTAACTATTCACCCTTCACCATGTGATCCTTTTATTCTGGTCACCGTGGCCAAGGACTTCATACCAGGTGTTTAATAATTGCTTCATTACTTTTTTTGTATATACTGGAATGTGGCGATCGGAGGTAGAGTGAAGGAAAAACCATCTTTCTAAGACTCAGGTTCATGGTCTATATGAGAAAATAATTTACCCTATTTCATGAGGTAGTTTTCAGGATTAAATGAGAAAATGAATGTGAACTGTGTGGCGCATAGAAAGTATTCAATGAATGTTACCATTATTACTGGAGAATAATGGAGGGCAGTGTTGAATGAAGGCAGGGAATTGGCAGTAGGAGGGAGGAAAGGGCAGTGTAAAGCAAGAAAGATCAGATACAGGAGGGAATGAAGGGCAGGGGAAGGGCGGCCCTCAGTTGCATTTGGAGGCTGAAGAAGCTGTTAAGTTGCTGAGTCCTGATTACAACCTGCCCCAAAGTGGTAGACTTTCTGGCAGGAGACTTAGAGATCATCCAGTTTAACCACGTTGCATGAAAGAAAAATGAATTCTGGGACTTACTCAAGGTCAGTCTGTGAGAGCTCCCAGCCTGGAATCCAGGACTCCTGACTCTGCTTCTTGTGTTGTTTTACCACTGCTCGCATCGCTTGATGTTAATTGGGACATTTGCAAGCATGAGATTGAGGTAGATTTTGTCTGTATTACATGAGCTCACTTCAGAGCCTTGAGTTGCTGAAATACGATGCCATATGGAATTGAGGGAGGGCAAGGTATTATAACTTTAAATCAAAAGGACAACTTACGTGGAGGCTTTGTTCTCCTTGGCATAGTATCCTCAAGTTCATGGTGCGTTCAATACATCTCTTCCTACAAAGGCTACATGTAATGTGATTGTTCCCTATTATGAGAGAATTATGGCTTCTTTTGTGTGTGACCTCTTCAAGATGCTTTCTATTATCTTTACTTATGATATAACCTTATAGAGACTTATTTCTCAGTAAGATCCCAAATATGAATAGCAGTAACTTGATTTTATGGGCTAATATATTTTTGATAGAGTTATGCTTTCTGAGTATTCTTTAGAGAAAAATCTTACTTATGTAGGTATATTAGCATCTATCTTTTATATACATGGCTACTGGACAAAGACAAGTGGGGAGTTGTTCTTTGAATGGTTTCTGAAGTTTTAGAGACTGTTAAAATGGAAGGACCATTTCCTTTAAAATTTCATTGCAAAATTTTATTTGTGGGCCCAGACAGAGTCACTGTACCCTTTTATAGGTCATTTTTATATGTTGCTAGTGAGATTTTTCGTTTCACTATTCCGGTAAGTATCTTTTAGAAACAATTATGCCTTTCTTCCCACTCTCAGATATATACATCAATATGGGTGAAGACAAAAGTTGGAACTGTGATAACATTATGTTTATTGTGGTTGCCGCTGACAAAAGTACGTATTTATTGAATGAAATGTGGAAGTGGTAGAACAGAAAGAAGGAAGTAAGAATGAGTGGTACTTTCATGAAGCAAGTGGAGTTATTCTTCTGTTGAGAATTTGGTGGTGCCTTTCTAGAGAAAGACAATATTTTCACGTGAGTAGGACTACACCAGATATGGCTGCTTTTTAGCCATATAATCATTACTCAGTTTCCTGGACTCTCAAAGCAATATATTATTAAAGGAGGCATGGTATAAAGGGAAACAGTGGTGAGTGCAGAAAACAGAAATGGAGTGGTTGCTTTCTGATGAAAAGCTTTGGGCATGTGACCGTTTTTGTGGGTTCCAGGGATTTTGCTGACACGGGGTCCAGAGATTTGAAAGTGTGTGAATGATTGAAACCAAGAGACAGGGTGTAAAAAAGGAAATACTAGCTTTCTTGGTAAGTCAGAGATGGTGTTTAAATGGAACAGAGTCTGTTGATTCAGTTTTTGTGGTTTAACCTATTGAAACAGCTGTTTTCATCAGTGGCGCCATTAAAAAACCCTGTAAGAGGTTGACAGTTTTTGCCTCTTCAAACAATGCTACAATAAACATCTTTGTACTGATATTCTTACCCACTGGCACTTTATTTCTATGTGGTAGCTATCCATGCAGGAGATTTCTGAGTCTGAGGCTACATGAATTTTAAGTGTATCTGGTAATGGCAGATTGTTTCTTAAAAACACTCTTATAATGACTCACATTTCTGCTAGCAGTGCCTTCTCCTGGCAATGCCATCAAAGTAGGCTTCACTAAAGAAAATGGCTAATCTGGTATATGTACAAACTCATAATATGGCTACTTTAATGTGTTTTTCTTGGGGCGCCTGGGTGGCTGAGTCGGTTAAGCATCCAACTTCATCTCAGGGCATGATCCCATGGTTCGTGAGTTTGACCCCGACATTAGGCTCTGTGCTGACAGCTCAGAGCCTGGAGCCAGCTTCTGATTCTGTGTCTCCCTCTCTGTCTGCCCCTCTCCTGCTCATGCTCTGTCTCTCTGTCTCTCTCCATCTCTCAAAAATAAATAAATGTTAAAAAAAAATTAATTTGCTTTTCTCTAATTGCCTGCAAGTTCAAACATATATTCATAGATCACATGTTATTTCTTCACTGATTTTGTTATAGTGTCTTTTGCCCACATAACAATTTGTTTTTGTAAAGTCAAATAAATCTTACCTTCTTTAAAAAACCTTACTTACAGTTATTTTTCCTAAAAATTTAAATCCCTTATTGTATATTTAAGTCTTTAAGGTGTCTTAAGGTTATTTTTATATGTTGTGGTTAGGTAGGGGTATGATTTTATTTTCTTTCAGACGAGTGGTGGTTTGTGCCAAGCTATGTTTTCCCTATAGAATTCAAATATCACCTTTTTCATAATTAAGTTACCATATATAGTGGAATCTAGTTGGGTTTAGCTTTTTTTGTGTTTTATTAACTATTCATCCTTTACCATGCCAGCAACAAATTGATTTGACTACAATGGCTTAATAGCATGCTTTACTCTCTGGTGAGGAAAATACTTCTCTCACTCTTTTATTCTGTTTTATTTATTCTATTTTTGTTTTGGATTTATCAAACTATACATGCTTACAGTTTAAAAGTATAATAATTTCGGGGCGCCTGTGTGGCTCAGTCGGTTGGGCGGCTGACCGGCTCAGGTCATGATCTCGCGGTCCGTGAGTTCGAGCCCCGCGTCGGGCTCTGTGCTGACAGCTCGGAGCCTGGAGCCTGTTTCGGATTCTGTGTCTCCCTCTCTCTGACCCTCCCCTGTTCATGCTCTGTCTCCCCCTGTCTCAAAAATAAATAAAACGTTAAAAAAAATTAAAAAAATAAAAGTATAATAATTTCATAAGACTTTCGTCCCTTCGAAAACCAGCTGTCCATGTTGGCTCTGTTGTCCCCTTTCCGAAACTCTGTTAGAGGCAATAATTAAATAACTTAGAGATTCCTACTTTACATTGAATTTCATGTTGATATCCCATTATGTTAGATGAGGATTTAGCTCTCTTTTGTTCCCCATCCCTGCAGCACATGGACCCTGCCTATCTCCTCATCCACTCAATGTACATGTATATTGTACTTTTGGTTAGAGAAATATTCACTGATTATATTATTATAACTCTATAAATGTATTCACAATGGAAATATCTAGTGTACTATGATAACTTCTCTTTTCTTATACAACTTTTTAGTCTTCCAAGGGTTAACAGTGATTTTTGTGATTTGCTCAGTTTTTAATATATTCATTTCCAAATTGGCACCAATTGCCTAAATCTCCTCCAAGAGGTTCTTTTTTTTTTTTTTTAATGTTTATTTATTTTTGAGAGAGAAAGAGCGTCAGTGGGGGAGGGGTGCAGAGAGAGGGAGACACAGAATCCGAAACAGGCTCCAGGCTTTGAGCTGTCAGCACAGAGCCCGATGCGGGGCTTCAATACGTTGAATGTGAGATCATGACCTGAGCAGAAGTCTGATGCTCGGCCAACTGAACCACCCAGGTGCCCCTCCTCCCAAGATGTTCTGATGCATCAGTGTTTTCTGATTACTTCACTCTGGAATGGTGGCCCCCTCAGCCTGAGGCACGCTTCTTTTCTGGAGATCTCCTTTCACTAGCACCTAGAGATTCTTTTTTTCTTTTTCTCTTTTCTATGCAATCTCCTCTTTTCTCCTCTTTTCCTTCTTTCTTGGTTAACTATTTCACTGACATTGAACTATAGATTCCTCAGGGAGAAGGCATGAGAAACAAATCGACACTTTGTATGAAAGTCTTAATTCTACCTTTACACTTGCTTGATGGTTTGGCTCTGTATGGAAGTCTAGGTTGGACGTTATTTCCCCTCAGAAATTTGAAAGCATTGCTCCATTGTTTTCTAGCTTCCAGCATTACTTTGAGAAATTCAAAGTCATCTGTGTTTCTGTTTTGTAAGTGACCTGCTTTTTCTCTGTAGGAACTTCTTGATCTTTGATTACTCTCACTATTCTGAAATTTCACAATCACATGCCTTCTTGTGGGTCCGTTTTCATCCACTGTCCTAAGACTTTGTTGGACATTTGCAATAAGGACTTCATGCTCCTCTCAGCTTGACTAAACTTTAGTTAGACAGACTTCTTCCTCCAGCCTCTTCCCTCCTTTTCTTAGGTAATTTAGTTTAGAAAACTTGCAATTGTAAATTCTTTTGATGTCCTTTGAGTCTCAGTGTAAAATTTTAAAAAGGCCTCTTGCCAGTTTTACATCCCTGATTGTCTTTCTCAAGGACCTGGGAACCCTCCCTTTGAAATGTAATCATTGAGGAAGATCAGGCCCCCATTTCTCCTTCTCTGTGGGAGAGTAGAAGTCTAACTTTGGTAGACAACTTTGCTTCAAGTTATAAAACTAACTCCTATCATAAAGATACAAGCAAATTTACTTACTTTGGGTAAGGCAATTAGCAAACACAGGTGGTCTATGAACCCCCACCTTAGGTCTTATAGCCTCTCCTAAAGGTTATTTTGGTGGAGGCGTTGAACTAGACTTGGTTCTGGCCTCTCTTCTCTGTTGCAGTAGCCTTGAATAAAGTCTTCTTTACCTATTCACCTTTATCTGGTACAATTTTTGCTTTGATAGAGCTTATACTCTTTTGTTTGGGAAACAATTTTCTCAACTCTCTGATGATGGTCCCTTCTTCACCATCCTTGTTCTTTCCTGGTTCTACAGTGACCCAAGTTTTTTGTTGTCTGTTTGTGTTTGTTTGACCTTGTGGCTGTGCCATCCCCGAGGTCCTTGGGATCCTCATCCAGATCTCTGAATGTAGCCAGCAGATAGGAAAGGAGAGGGAGGATCACCTTGGGAGGTTTTAATGGGCCAGACCTAGAACTGGTATACATCATTACACTTATATCCTACTGGCCAAACTCTGTTAGTCACACCTAAATGTAAGCAAGTTGGGAACATGTAGTCTAGCATGTGCCCAGGAGGAGAAAACGAGGGTTTGTGAACAGAAAGAGACTTCTGCGATCATTTGCTCTGCTGGCCACTTAGGATCTGTCTTATTTTCCTCTCACACATAGAACATATCACCCTCCAGCCCTCCCCAAGGCAGCCAACCCATCTGGTCATGGCATCCAGTTCCTACTTTGGGATTTCTGAGTGATATGCAGTCCCCCTACAAGGGCTGGATGTGGTTACTTGTGAAGCACTGACAGGTGAACAAGGGACCTACTCTTCTTCCACCTCAGTAATGGTAGAGCAGGGACAGGATAAACACAAAGAAAATTCTATTCAGGAAAGAAAAGGTAAGAGATACACAACAATCTCTGGTGTATAGATTCTGAAATTTTGTTAAGCAAGCATTATAGAAGTGTCCTAGCCTGAAGATACAGACATTTCTTGTGTGGCTCCGTTTCTGCTTTTGGAGAGGAATTTCCCTGACTCTGTTCCTCATGGCCCCTGGCTCTCCTTCTAGGAGGTTCTTTCTCCTCCATTGCCTTTTATATTCACATCACACATGGACTTTGATGAGTATGTCTTCTCTGGCATACTGGCAGAGAATGTGTAACTCTCTGGCAGTATGTGTAAATCTCATTGTCCTTTCCTTCTGGAGGGCTGTAGTAAGACTTTTCCAAATAGTAAGACTTTTCCAAATCAGGTTTCTTTAAACCAGACTCATGATTTCTATGGCAATTCTATCAAAATTTTGATAGTTTTTAAACTATTACTTTCAATAAGTTCCAAATACTGGTTACCACTCACATAGAAATTCCCTGGACATACGTCTTAAGCTTTCGCTGTTTATTTCTTTACTCTCACATTGCTCAACTTAAGAATGACTACTTTGGGGCGCCTGCGTGGCGCAGTCAGTTGAGCGTCCGACTTCAGCCAGGTCACCATCTCGCGGTCCGTGAGTTCAAGCCCTGCGTCAGGCTCTGGGCTGATGGCTCAGAGCCTGGAGCCTGTTTCCGATTCTGTGTCTCCCTTTCTCTCTGCCCCTCCCCCGTTCATGTTCTGTCTCTCTCTGTCCCAAAAATAAATAAACGTTGAAAAAAAAAAAAAAGAATGACTACTTTGAGTTGTGTCTTGGTTGGAAGGTGGCACCCTTATTGGCATCTGCTGCAAGGCTGAATTTCCTTGCTTAGTCGAAAAGACTCTTGTTTCTTAAGGTGTTTTGAATTATCTTTTAGTATTTGGTGAACGAAGAGACAGATTTTCCAACCCGGAAAGCATTCTGACTTTGGACTGTCTGTTCTTTTCTGTCATTACTTGAAAACCAGACGAATTCTTACCTGAGCTCATCTTTTACATGCAATACCAATAGTAGCCATTATGTATGATCTCTCTAACACTTTCCAACCACTTCCCCTGGAGCTCCAGACTCATAGGCAGTCGCCTGTCTTTCAAGTTATTGCAGACAGCAGTTTTATCAAATGTTTTGCCTGGTATTACAAGAGTCTCTGGCCATTCATACTCTCATGTTTGTTTACTTGAACCCCATGTCAACCTCACATAATTTAGGTTTTGTTGTTTTGTTATGAAAGCTCCTCACTTTGGGGTGATAGGTTCTAAGTTGGTATAAAGAATATTAGCTGTTAAAACAAATTCCCAAATCATCATGGTTTAATACAGTAAAAGTTCACACTTTGCTTACCCAAAATCTAATGTAATGTTCAGTATGTTTTCTATATGCTTTCTATATGGTTATTCAGACAGCCAGGGGATTCACTTTTTTAAGGCCAAAATTTATCCACCTGACACACTACATGGATACGTCTTTGATCTTTCAGATAATAGTCGCTTGAGAAAAACCTGGACTCTCCCCACATTGCTCTTTCCCTCATCATGTGTCCTCATGCTGAAAAGCAAAGGGACATCCTTCTCCCTGTCATCTTCTTCTCTTTACCCTTGAGGAATTGAGTGAGGAAAACTGGCCTATCAACAGAGAAATTGCAATACCATGTGATGAGGACGATGGGAATGGAGCACTGGGGAGCAGAGATTTTGAGCACTAATTCACCCAAATGGCACTGTCCTTGAGAACTCTGTCATTTATTTTAAGTGCAGAAAAGTCTAAAGCAACTTATTGCCATTCAAAACAGAGCTAGTTGAACAGGAATTCAGGCCTCCATATTGCATAAATCCAGGGGACATCATTCACAATTATCCATGTGAATAGTGTCCCCTAGAGTTGTGTGACAGAACGATGCTGTCAGGAGAATATAGCGCAGTCAACAATAAGTTCCTTTTGTAACTTCAAGCCCAGTTCTACCTACTCTATTAGAAAGTTATACCCATTTGGGGGAGTTAATGAACATCCTTTTCAACTTAAGAAACTTTTATAGATTTCTTTTTCCCTCAGGTTTACTGAGATATAATTGACACCTAACATTGTGTAAATTTAAGGAGTACAGCATGTTGATTTGATTCACTTACCTACTGGGCAATGATTACCACTGTGGTTCTAGCTGACACCTTGAATCATGTTATGTAATTACTATTTCTTTTTCTGTGGTGAGAACATTTCACTTCTACTCTTTTAGCAACTTTCAAGTATACAATACAGTGTTATTAATTATAATTACCATGCTACACATTAGGCCCAAGAACTTATTAATCTTTTAATGAGAGGTTTGTGCTCTTGACCAGTGTCTCCCCATTTCCTGACTCTCCAGCCATGGCAACCAGCCTCTAGTCTCTGCATATATGAGTTTGGCTTTTTTAGATTCCACATGTAAGTTATATCATACCATATTTGTCTTTTTCTGGTCTGACTTATTTCACATTAGGGAACCAGTTTATTTCAATTTTATGGCCTTGTAATTTATGCTAGATCCATTGCATCTGGTTGGCCAAAAGGGGAAAAATGGGTGGGAAGTTCTGATGAGAGGCACACATCACTCCCACTCATATTTTCTAGGGGCTGGAATTCAGTCCGTGGTTGCCTCTCATTGCAGGCGAGACCGGCAAATGTTGTCTAGCTGTGTTCCTGGAAGGAAAAGGAAACTGATTTTGGTGAACACACAGCAGTAACTGCCACATCTTCTATTTTACCTTCTTTAAAAAATAAACCTCTAGTTTTCTGCCAGGGTGGGAGAAAGGCAATCTTCTGCCTGTTTTGACTGGAGGTGAGATCTGTTTCTTCCCCTCTCCACCCAGTTCTATTGTGATGTAATGGACATATAACATTGTGTAAGTTTAAGGTATAGAAGGTGATGATTTGATATACATATATATTGCTTATCATTTTGCAATGATAACATACCTAACACTTCACATAGTTACCTTTGTGTGTGTGTGTGTGTGTGTGTGTGTGTGTGTGTGATGAGAACTTTTAGGATGTACTTTCTTATCCACTTCAAAATAAACACTATGGTATTGTTAAATGTAGCCACCATGCTATATATTAATCTCCAAAACATACTGTTGGGGAAGATCACTGAAAAGACCTGACCAGCAGTTGACCCATGAGCTGGACCCTAGCAATTGGAGGCTCTTCACCTTTCTCCTATCCTTGGAATGTGAGTTCCACTTGCTTTCTCTGCTCCTGGAGGCTGCTCCAAGGACACAGCCTTATGATAGTGATATGGTACTGAAGCCATCTGGCCTGTATGTGTGACTGAACCCAGTTAAGGCCTCTATATAAACTTTTAAGATTTGGTGGACAGGTGCAGAGATCTACTTGTCTTGCCACCCAAATTAAGCCTTGTATGTAAGTTCCCTTTGCTTAGTGAAACTGCCATCTACCAACCTGGAGGGGCCTGCCTCTTTTTTAGTGTCTCTTTACCCTCTCTGTAGGGGGGCTAGTTTTAGATTACACCTGGGAAGCTTCTAAGGACCTTGTGATCCAAAAAATTTTCATCCTATAACTGAAAGTTTGTACTCTTTGAATATCTTCATCCATTTCCCCTACCTCTCCCTGCCCGTGAGAACTACCAATCTACTCTTTCTGTGAATTCAGTTTTCTTAGATTCCACAAAAGTGGGATCATACAGTATTTGTTTTTCTCTTTTTTCACTTAGCATAATGCCCTCAAAGTCCATCTATGTTGTTGTGAGTAACAGGATTTCTGTCTTTTTTTATGGCTGAATAATAGTTCTGTGTGTGTGTGTGTGTGTGTGTGTGTGTGTGTGTGTGTGTGTGTGTATTATCACATTTTCTTTACCATTCATCCATTGATGGACACTTAGGTTGTTTCCATATCTTGGCTACTGTAAATAATGATGCAATAAATATGGGAGTGCAGACATCTCCTTGAGATAGTGATTTCATTTCCTTCAGCTACATACCCAGAAGTGGAATTATTGGATCACATGGTAGGCTGGGCTTTGTGATCAGGTAGGATTGGAGGCTATGCTCTGCCATTGGATAGAACTGAGAATTTGCTTCCCTGACTGGATGGGGCCATAGAACAGTCTCCATGGCAGGTAGAGCCCATTGGCTGGGGATCCAAATTGGACAGAATTGCCCACCAAACTCCCTGGCCAGACCAGGCCACTGGTTTGGCTCTGCAGGTGGGCAGAGCTGCTGGATGAAATCTCTGTTCAGGCATAGCTGTGAGAAAGAATGTGATCCTTCAAGATCTAAGCGCTAGTTGCTATAAACTCTGCCCCCTTTCTCTATCTGATCCGCGGTGGTCTAGCCCTGGAGATTCTCTCAGCAATCCTCCTGATGAAAGATCTGAGCGGGTCTCCTGAAAAGTGTCCTGCAATGCTGGGGCAACTGATGTCCACTTTGGACTCTGTTTTCCCACTGGTGAGGCTACAGGCCTGAGGGAGTCCTCTCCTTGTGATGCTGTGCTGGCCTGGGGGATGGGCAATGAAGTCAAAGTGAAACTGCTCCTTTTAACCTTCTAATATGGTCCTCCTTGATCCTGTCACCCAGGGATGTGCCTCAGGCTCACTACAGGTTCTGGGATTTTCACAATGGTGTCCTATCTGTGGATAGTTGGTAACTGTTCTTCTTGAGAGGAGAATGGAAGCCAGAAATGGCCCATGTTGTGATTTTGATGATGTCACATCTCCTGTTTCTTAAATAGGCTTACAATCAATACACCTTAGTTTCCCATTCAACCCTTCCTCCAGAGATATTCCAATCACCAATTGTGATATTTGGTGATTTTACAGCATAAATTGGTTGGTTCTTGGCTTTGCTTGCTACTGACAGGAATTCATTTTCTCGGGTCTGAAACATGGTTGACCAAACATCATCAGCTTTCTAGCTTCTAAGATTTTGTTGCTGTTATGCACTCTCCCTGTCATTGTAGGTTTGAGATTACAGTAAGTTCTCTGTGAATGCATTTTAGTAAACCTTTAGGAAGGGGTAGGAGTAGACACCTTTGTTTAATCCACCATCTTTTTCTGCATCAGCACTTTATTTCCATAATTTTCATGAATATCACTTTCTATCTTTAAAGGGAATGGTTGAATGCGTTTTGCTATATTAATAACATAGATATATATTCAATAAAAAGAATGTTAACTCTTTTCCATGTACATTGGAGAGAGGTATTATGTTAAAGAAAAACCAGAACTATAAAGCAGTAAAACCAGATTTTATTCAGGAACTGTTGTAATAGGGGAAAAAAGACCTCCATGTGAACAGAGCTCAATTCCTAATACAGCATGAACAAGTGGGAATTTATAGCCAAAGAGCAGCATGGGGACCAAGGGCTGAAATATGACTAAGAGGAAACATTAAGAGTAAGGGAGGATTCTGGCTACGCCAACTTGACAGGACTCTTGCCGAAGGCAGGCCAAGGTGATCAGATATCTGGTGTAGGGGATGAGGAATTTTATTGTATACTGTGGGATCAGATATCAGGTATGGATTTGCTGTACACTGACTTAAGATTCTTGCTACAACTGGGCTATGTAACAGACACACACTGAAGCTCAATGTTGAAGCCTAGCTGAAAAGAGGGCTTTAGAGGAGCTTAATTAAAGTTTGATCAAGCAGAGGCTTCATCAACTGTTTTATTTTTTATTTTAATTTTTTAAAAACATTTTTTCATTTTTTGAGAGAGAGAGAGAGAGACAGAGACAGAGTGTGCGTGGGGGAGGGGCAGAGAGAGAGGGAGACACAGAATCCGAAGCAGGCTCCAGGCTCTGAGTTGTCAGCACAGAGCCCCATGTGGAGCTTCACCTCATGAACCATGAGATCATGACCTGAGCCAAAGTTGGATGCTCAACTGACTGAGCCACTCAGGTGCCCCTGTCAGCTGTTTAATGACTACATAAAGACGTGTGTGTGTGTGTGTGTGTGTGTGTGTGTGTGTGTGTGTGTGTAAAACATATGGTTATATGACTGCAGAAAAGGATTTTAATATTGGTTACCAGGCTGGGGAAAGTACGCATGTATTCGGGAAGAGAAAAGTCAACTACTTAAAGAGAGGAGTCCACAAAAATAGCATTTGTCTCATAATTCCATTTATTTCAAATTTACAGTATATGTGGCTATGTGTCTGAAGACACACTTGAAAGCCTGATTAAAATATATTAATTGTGTTGTGCCAGATAAAAGATGGCCAAGAATTTTTTGACGTTCCTCCTGTCAAGGTGTGGCTATCCATGAACTCTCTGCTCAGATTTGGACGGACTCTGTGACCGCTCTGACTGGCAGAACATAGCAGAAGTGAAGCCCCACCACTTTCCAGGATTAGGCCCAAAGAGAGTGGCAGCTTCTACTTTCTTCTCTTGGAGCTCTGAGCCACAATGAAAGAAGTGTGACAACCCTGAGTCCTTAAAAGATGAGTTTCCATGTGGAGAGAGAAATCAAGGTGCCAGGCATATGAGTGAAGAAGCCATCTTGGGAGTGAAAATGTATCTAAAGACCTGAAAGAATACTTAAAATACTAATTTTAGTATCTCTCAATATGGGGACTTCAAATGATTGACTTTCTTGCTCACGATTTCAAAAGAGGTACTATAGTGTAGTAATTGAAAGCATTTATTCTGGAGCTAGATTACTTGAGTTCAAATACCATGGCTGTCACTAACTGTTTAATCTGGGTCACATTAACTAACCTTACGTGCCTCAATTTTCTCATCTATAGAATGAGGATAATAATTGTGCCTGCCTGATGAGATGGTTGTGAAGATTGAATGAACTAATCCATGCAAAGAACTTAGAATAGTGCCTAATAAATGTGAACTACCATTAGCAATAAATGTGTTGTTCAAATTATTTTCCCCAAGCCTGTGGAAAAAAGATATCAAGGATGGTAATATGGATATACACTTCCCTTCATTCTTAATAAATTATTTATTAATGAACTTAATATATAGGCTTAAGGAAGTAGGGATAAAATCTCACACTTAAGGAATTTTGAGATTTACGTGTTCTCTAAGTTTAAAGTACAGAATTGGCACTACAGGAGAGTAGAATACAGCTCAATTTTAGTGTATTCGATAAGAACTTAGACTGAAGCAAGACGGAGCCACGATTTTAGGAGCTGCAAGAGGGAAATTAGGGCATCCTCATGGACTGGAGAACTTGTTGAGACTAGGAGTATGACAAACAATAAAAGGGAATTTAAAAAAGTCTTCGAGAAGTTAGGAGAACTCTCCAGTTCCCAGAATTTATGTCTGTTGGAGGACTATAGAGTTTAAGAAGCTCTTTGGCTAGATCCTGTCTCATCCAAGTTTTAACTCTAGTTTATTGGGGAATATTTTTCTTATGAAATGGAAGTTAAGACAATGCAGGAAATAAATGAGAAATATAGGATTTCCTCCATGGCTTGATTTAAAGTAAAGCATTATCTGTAGATTCATTTCCCTAAAGCTGTGCCAATGCAAGTAAACTAAGTGGAGAGGAAATTCTCCTGATGATACAGGCCAATAAAACCCCTCTTAATGTATTTTGGATTTGAATAATGCGCACTGACTTTTTACATTTATTTGAATGCATTTGTTAGCTGTACTATAATCTTCACTCTGGCTGTATGGAAATGCCCAAATTATGTGGTAATAAGATGCATATGACCTAGTTCTCAGAAATCATTAAACTACAGATGGATCTTTCTCTATGACATTTTAATGTCAGAGGGTAAAATATGTTGTTTTATCTTCTTGTCTTAAGAAGTGTAGTCTAGTAAATGTGGGTCTAGATGGAACATGGATGGAATGTTGGAAACAAACTCAATTTCCTCCTTCCTCAAGTAGCTTCAAATAATGTTGCAATTCTGGGTCATCAAATGGGACATATATCTGGATGTCTATGTAAAGCATCTGGAGAATTTCATGGAAGAGTTAAGGATTTGAGAGGACTTTAAACCTAGTTTTGGTAGTATTATGTGCAGTTGTGATACAAAGCAGTTTGGGTAAGAGCTAGGTTATTTTATTTAATACATATATGTATGATCCAATTCTGAAAAGACAATTTCAAAGGTCAAATAAAGTCCATAATTGAGTTAAAACTTCACAACACTGAAGATAGATAATGGGGCCCCAACTGGGATAGATTTCTGGGAACTCAGGTATTTATAGAGAATTGGCCCTAGGTTTTCAGATGTATGCAATGATTAGCTCAGATCGGAAGTCTTCAAATGCTCTTATTTTGGAAGCTAGTTCAACATAGTGTTTAGAGGTATTCCAAGGGAAAAAGGGGTCCATAACTACAGAAGCTTGGGAAATCCTAAGCTAAAACATTGTGGAAAATTTTCTTTATTGTAGGACTTTTTGGAAGCTTTGCTATGGTAGTATAAAGAATAAATCTTCTAGTCTGAGAAGAATTTTCCAATTGTGTGTACCTTTTT
Organism: Herpailurus yagouaroundi; assembly: GCF_014898765.1. Lineage (NCBI taxonomy): Eukaryota > Metazoa > Chordata > Mammalia > Carnivora > Felidae > Herpailurus > Herpailurus yagouaroundi. The sequence continues at coordinate 67,134,780 of NW_024412391.1, forward strand.
AAGAAACTGATTCTAAAAATATTGATGAAAATAAGTATTCTCTACTGTCAAAATTCTATCATCTTAGTTCTTACACTATCATCCTTCTGACAGTGGGTTACGTGTCCTTATACTCTTGATACATAAAAGTAGTTCTTTCTAAATGGGGAAGGATATCTTTATGTTTTTCTTTTTAGTTTTAACCTAGAATGCAGCTTCTGAGTGGTGAGGAAAAAATGGGATAATTGTTTGCCAGCCAGATCGGCTGAATCACTCTGGGTGATTGCAGGGACATGTCTCAGCCAAATGGGTGACAGGTCTCAGCCAAATACCCCAAAACTACCTTTTAGTTGCCATCAGACTTGCTATAGGCCATTCACTGGAAATGTAATATTGTTCTCATTGTCATTCAATTTGTCTAAGAGGTAGAACTAGAATTAGAAATCAGGTAGCTCTGATTTCAAAACCATTACATTTTATTGTCTGCGGCTATGTAATTAGAATTTCTCAGTAAAATCACCAAAGGGGGTGCCTGGGTGACTCAGTCAGTTGAGCTTCTGACTCTTGATTTTGGCTCATGTTATGAGCCCAGGGTCGTGGGATTGAGCCCCAGGTTGGGCACTGTGCTGAGCATGGAGCCTGCTTAAGATTCTGTCTCTCTCTCTCTCTCTTTCTCTCTCTCTCCCTCTGCCCCCTCCCCCATTTGTGCTCACTGTCTCTCTCAAAAAAAAAAAAAAAAAAAAAAAGAAAAGAAAAAAAAAGAATAAAATCACCAAAAGGAAGCCTACCATTCTTTTTTCAATTAAAAATTAAAAAAAAATTTTTGTTAGTTGACAAACAATATTATATTAGTTTTAGGTGTATAACATAGTGAATCAGCATTTATATGTATTATGAAGTGATCACCACAATAAATTTAGCTACTATCACCATATAAAATTGTTACAATATTATTAAGTATATTCCATATGCTATATTTGCATACTGTCTTATTTTATTTTATTTACTATTATTTTTTATTTAAAAATAGAGAGATAGAGAGAAAGAGAGAGATAGAGCTCAAGCTGGGGAGAGGCAGAGAGAGTGGGAGACACAGAATCCAAAGCAGGCTCCAGGCTTGAAGCTGTCAGCACAGAGCCCAATGCAGGGCTCGGATTCACAGACTGCGAGATCATGACCTGAGCTGAAGTTGGATGCTTAACCCACTGAGCCACCCAGGCACCCCTGTTTTGTTTATTTTATGAGTTGAAGTTTGTATCTTTTAATACTTTTCACCTATTTCATCTTTTCCCTCCTTGCCTCCCCACCAAATTGTTCTCTTTATCTTTAAGTCTGTTTCTGTTTTGTTTGTTCATTTGTTTTGTGTTTTAGATTCCATATATAAATGAAATCATATAGTAATTGTTTTTCTGTCTGACTTGTTTCATTTAGCATAAAAACCTCTAGGTCTATCCATGTTGTTGCAAATGGCAGGATCTCAATTTCCTTTATGGCTGAGTAGTATTCCACTATTTATATATACCACATTTTCTTTATCCATTCATTTATTGATGGATATTCAAGTTCCTTCCATATCTTGGCTGTTGTAAATGATGCTACAATGAACATGAGGTGTATATATGTTTCTGAATTAATGTATTTGTTTTCTTTAGATAAATACCCAGAAGTGAATTGCTAGATCATGTGGTAGTTCTATTTTTTGAAGAACTTCCATAGTGGTTTCCACAGTGACTGTACCATTTTGCTTTCCCACTAATAGTGCATGAAGTTTCCCTTTCCTCCACATCCTTTCCAACACTTAGTTTTTTTCTTTTTGAGAGTAGCCATTCTGATAGGTGTGAGGTGATACCTCATTGTAGTTTTGATTTGCATTTCCCTGATGATGAGTGATGTTGAGCATCTTTTCATGTGCTTGTTGGCCGTCTGTATGTCTTCTTTGGAGAAATATCTATTCAAGTCCTCTACCCATTTTTTAATTGGATGGGAAGCTACCATTCTTTATGTTTATACATGAAACATTGGATTATGGACAGAAAGACACCCATCCTGCATTTTAAATTCATTTGTTTGGTAAAGGTGGAAATTAACATACAGACAACAAACAAGCAAACAGAAAACACAGAAACAAAACAAAGTAATGGAAAAACATAGCTTTTAAATATTGTAAATAAGTAGATTATATCTTTTGAGATCCAAAAATAATGACATTATTTTGCATATGAATGACAGAGATATAAACACTGTAAAATTTCAATTTCATATTTGGATTAAATAAAGCCCTTTTTAGATTAATACATCCAGCAAAACATGTAGGAGAGTAAATTGTTTATTGACTGTGGCTAATTTAAAGACTATTTGGTAGAGAACATTATGAAATTTAGAGGACATTTTTTAGAAATGAATATTGTAGAATCTAATTAAGTATAAAATAGCAAAATTAAAACTAGAAATGAATAACATTCATTTGTGAGAGGAGGAGAACACACAAAATATAATGTAGTGTAACAACAAAGATAAATCTTCAACCAGAGTGCTGGGAGACATTAAATCCTCTTTGACGAAAGTTCAGTGGAGACCAGTGACCGCTAAGTGCACACTCCTCACGCTGGACCAGAACTGGAAGTATGAATAAGCAAGCAGCTGACGTGTGGAATTGGTTTTTTAAAAAATGTAAAAAAGCTTGAGGTTGACATTTGTTAAGGTCTATTCCACTAAACCGGTACACTTTTTAATAAATACACAAGAAACCAAAATGTCAAAAGATGAATCAATCTTTTCTCTTAAGATTTTTTGGAGCTGTACTTAGTCTCATCCCTACTGTGACTCTTTCACTTGGATATTATTCACAGCAAAAGAACAAGTCTCTCATTTTGTGGTCAGAGGGGATAAGAGAGATGTTATGTGAATGGTAAAAGTCCTTTTTTAAAATGCTTACTTTATAATAAAGATGGCACTTTCATCTGGAGAACAATTCTTTTTCACATTTGTGACCTAATACACTGCACACTTTCAATTGATCATCATGATGACTTTAATTATTAAATATGAAATAAATTCCCTTTTTCTCCATTAGGCTATTTAACTTTAATTTTCATCATGTAATGGAGTAGGAAAGGTCAAGGGCTCCCCTCTTGTAGGAAATTTCGTTCATCTTCTAGGGAAGAATGGCTTTGACAAAAGATCAAGGTACACAGGTGCTCAAGGAAGTAGGTTCTAAGGGGCAGCACAGGACCTGAGACCCTTTGGAAAAGACTTTTAAGAATCAAGTATTTTCTAGGGGCGCCTGGGTAGCTCAGTCGGTTGTGTTTGACTTTGGCTCAGGTCATGATCTCACAGTCTGTGCGTTTGATCCCTGTGTCGTAAGCGGGATGTCGATGATGTCCCTCTCAGCCAGGCCCAGCTCCTTCTTCACGATGTCACGGTTCAGGTTAATGCACTTCTCCACATGAATTAATTGGGCAGTTATATGATAGAGGGTTGGAGGACCCAAGTTTTTTTAGGTAGTTTTCCTGTGTCCTCCATATCATTTTGTGAAGATTCAGTCTAGAGACCTTTGTCTAGAAGCCATCTCTCACTGCCCCTGCAGACAGCTTTCTCTGGGTTTCAGACTCTTCCACTTTTTCACTCTTGCCTACCTTGTTTTTGTACCTCCTAATTTCAAACTTACAACACTCTTCACACCTAATTTGCATTGCTATTTTACTTGAATTTCAGCTTATCACTTGTTGTGTTAAAAGGGGTTATTAATTTCTTTTATTGTGGCTCCCCTCACATTTATTTCTTGTTTCAAATGTGCCCGTTCACAATGGGGTGCCTAACTAAGTGTTTTAACTGGATGCTTTATTAATTACTCTAGCTTATTTTCTTAAATTACTTTAATTAGTGCTCTGTTGTATTATTTTTATCTTTTGACTTCTCAAATTAAAAGTTTACCTTATGATATATTGAACACACTTGAAATCACTTGAATGGATGAAGGCTTGTATCTGGGAAAGGTATAGCAATTAAAAACTTGTGGGTGGGTCGCCTGGGTGGCGCAGTCGGTTGAGCGTCCGACTTCAGCCAGGTCACGATCTCGCGGTCCATGAGTTCGAGCCCCGCGTCAGGCTCTGGGCTGATGGCTCGGAGCCTGGAGCCTGTTTCCGATTCTGAGTCTCCCTCTCTCTCTGACCTTCCCCCGTTCATGCTCTGTCTCTCTCTATCCCAAAAATAAATAAACGTTGGAAAAAAAAAAACAAAAACAAAAACTTGTGGGAAAGGTTGCCATTAGGTAACAGGGGAAAGACTAACATCCAGAGAGATTACGAGGTTGTCTGGTAGCACTGCTAGTGGAAATAGGTTTGAAATCAACCAGATCTGCACTTGATTCCTGGATTTCAATTTACCAATTCTGTTATCCTGAGCAACATGATGGTTTTGAACGTGTTTCTTCACCTAAAAAATGGGTATTGTAATAATGCAGGGTCATTGGAAAGATGACTAAAATATTGGTGTCAGCATAGTATTGGTACTATTTATTAAAAGCCTAATAAAGAGTAGCTACTATTATGATTGCTATCACATAATCAAATTCAATTAAAATATATTTCTGATTCATTGTCTTTTATTTACATAAATACTAGGTTAATGGTAATAAAGTGTAATTTTTAAAAAGGTGAAGTCATGGTTCTCATACAAATATAAAATGAATATCTGCCAAAGACTTAAATTAACTCTTTAATTAATGAGGGAACCAGTAAAGTGTTAAAACTGATTCAAAGAGAATTTGATTTATAGAGATTTATATTCTCTATCAGATGAAATTTATTTGCATCTCTATGAGAAGGAATAATTTAAATTGCTATGGGCTAGAAACATTTGTATTACTGTTCAGTTTTCTACAAGTTAACTTCTATCCCTGAAGAGTTTGTTAAATAGATTAGGAAATCAAAGACTATCAAAGGTGCACCACCCCATGGAATCAGATATTACTGGAGAATTTATTAGACAAATGACCAAAATTCCACTGAAAGGGCGTTATGTTCTTTTATAGACTTGCTTTTTTATAAATTACAGGTAAATAGTTTAATAGTTTTCTTACCTTCTAGAATGCATACGGTGTTTTTTTTTTTGTCCAGTATATTTGTTTCTGTATATGACTCTGTGTTTTTGAACACATATCTCTCCTCTGTAGTATTTTTTAAATAAATTTTTATAACATTTACAGAGCATTAGAACTCTTGGGTGGGGTGAATAAGGACACCCAGTAATCTCTTCTGCTATTTTTCTAAGTCTTTGGCAACTTTGGGGATTGAAAGGCTAAAAAAAAAAGAAAAGGAGTTGATGTAAAACAGACACAGAAGGAAAAGAAATAAAATGTACACTTGTATTATCTGTAACTCTGATACATTAGAGAAAAGACATAGCTTATTTAAAAAAATATTAAACCCATATAACTAAACCTTAATTATGTGATCTTGGGTTCTTAAAAGATTTCTGAGCTAACAGCTTCCATAACAGGATTTTTTTCCCTTAAATGTCCAGTACATTTAGAAGTTTAATTTCCCTAGAAGTTCAATTTTCTTATTGTTTTGTGAATTATGGGAATGCTACAGATGATGGTTGCTTAGACAATCTGATATCAATCTCTATAAACTAATTAGAATGGAACTCCTTCCATTTCAGAGATATTATAATCTAATATCTTAATACTATTTGGAGATAGGAAAACATTTTGCAATCACATAACAAGAGGTCAAGACATTTGTCAATTATAGACATATAGATACTCAGATACATGGATAACTCAGCCTAAGTTGTATAACTTTAGCTACTGGTCAAAAATAAACAGAGAAAAACAAGTCTCTGGTTCATATCTCAGAGAACTTTCTTCTTCTCAATGGGTATGAAATCCTAACTGATTTGTGTTCACAAATAGACAGGCAAACAAAAAGGACTAGCAAATCAGATTTCTCTTATCTTTCGCTTCACAGAAAATGCATCTTCATCATCCACCAAGAAGTTCACCAAATGGTTAGATTATAAAACAAATTCCCAGTCACTGCTGCCACCCTAATAGGGAATAACTTTACTATGTACAAACTAGAAGCAAAAACAAAACACATTCAGTAGAGAGGAAACAAACGTCCTAGAGAAACCATTAGCAAAGTTAAGCTTCTGTTGCCCCTTGGCTTCATGTGGAAACCAAGGAAAGATGTGCTGGGTGTAAATAGCTAATGAAGTATGCCACCCAGGCAACCCAGTTTACCTGGCTCCATCAAGTCAGCCCAGCTGGGCATCTCAGTGGGTGATTTGCAAAAGTACTAAAGGATAATTTTCAAAAAGGTGAAAATATGACATTGATAGGAACAAAATATGAACAATTCAAATATTCTTCTTAACTCATTAATGATGAAACCAATAAGAAATAGGGAACAAAATGCATTTGCATTGCTGTGAACAGAAATCATTTGCATTACTATGGAAGAAGGTACTTGTATTACTATTAGTTTTTCAATAAGTTAACTTCTACCCATACAGAATCTATCAAAGACAGATCAAAGGTATACACGTTTCATGGAATCTGAAAATCCTCAGAAGGTTTACTAGAAATGTCCAGTATTCCACTGAAAAGACACTCTTGCTCTTTTCCAATACTTCTGACATTTTTTCCTGGCATTGGGAAACATTAGTGATCAAAACTGACATAGATTTATGCCTTCATGGAACTTACATTTTAGTTGGTGAAACAGACAATGCCCAATGGAACTAACAAATAAATAAAGGTTTAGGAGGCTTTAAAGGCTATGGAAAAAGGAAAAAGGAAAGCAGGGTAAGTGGGATTAGAGTTCTGGGTGGGGAGAACAGGTTAGAGTAATAAGTAGAGTGGTCCAGATGATGGCCTTGATTTGAACAAAAACTTGCAGGAAATGAACAAATGTTGGGCAAGAGTGTTCTGGGTGAAGAGTAGTTAAAACAGAGTCCCTAATATGTGGCTTGTTCAATGGACAATGAGAAGCTAATGTGGCTGGAATAGAATAAGTGAGTTGGAGAAGAAGTGCCAGAGAATTAATGTTTTTGTCTTCCCCAAGTTCGTATGTTAAATCCTAATGCCCATTGTGATGGTATTAAGAGGTGGGGCCTTTGGGAGAGGGCTCTACCCTCTTGAATGCAATTAATGCCCTTATGAAAGAGATTCATCTGCCTCATGAGGACACAGTAAGAAGACAGCTATCTAAGAACCAGGGAAAGGGCTTCTACCAGACACTGAATCTGCTAGTTCCTTGATTTTGAAACTGTAGATCTATTCTCAGTCTCCAGAACTAAAATAAGTTCTTATTGTTTATAAACCACCCAGTCTATAATACTTTTGTTATGGCAGCCTGAACAGACTTGGACAGGGAATTGGTACCTAGAGAAGGGTGCTGCTATACATATAACTAAACATCTGAAAGTGGCTTTGGGACTGGGTAATGGGTGGACACCAGAAGAGTTTTGAAGTGCATGGAATGAAAACCTTGCATTGCTATGAATGGACCAATAAAAGGGATTCTGGTGAACACTCAAAAAGAAAAGAGGAGAGCTGAACTGAAATCCTCAGTCTTTTTAGAGAATACCCAAGTAATCCTTAACAGAATATTGTTAGAAATATGGATGGTAAGGGCCATTCTGATGTGGTCTCAGATGCAAATGAAGAATATGTTATTGGATGATAGAAGAGAGGCCATCTTTGTTATAAAGTAGCAAAGAATTTGCCCAAATTGGGTTCGTGTTCTAGTGTTTTGTGGAATATAGAACTTGGGAGTGATAAAATGGGATATTTAGCTGAAGCTATTTCTAATAGATTCAGGATTGACAGCATTGAGGGAGCAGCTTGGCTTTTGTTGATTGCTTGTAGTAAAATATGAGAAGAGAGAAATGATTTAAAGACCAGAATTTTTGATCAAAAGGGAAGTAGAACTTAAAGACTAAGAAAATTCTCAGCCTATTCATATTGTAAGAAGTGAAAAAGTGTGGTTGGAAGAGAACGTGAAGTATGGCCAAATGACTCTTGGATAAGATTAATATGGATCAGCAATCTCAACAGAAGCTAGGAACTGTGATCTAAGAAAATGGAAGATATGGCAATTTGGAGATCATCAGAGCTGTCATTCCCATCACTTCCATTCAGGGTGGGTCTGTGGGGCAAGGCTTGAAATGGCTTAGGGAGGCAGAGAGGTTTCAAAGGAGGGTCTGGCATCTTTGGAAACTTGGTGCATGTGGCCTCACTTCTTGGGACTTCACCCTCCACACTTTAGTGCTGCAATTCCCTGGCTGCCCAGTTGCTGCTTTGCTGAGCCCCAGAGCCTTGGGTTGTGCCCAGCAAAGCCATGGGGTCATGGCTGCCTCTACCTAGATTTCAAAGGACAGGGCCTCCTGGCAGATTCACCAAATTGTGGTCCTCGGCAGAGAAACACCATGGGGGCAGGGCCACCCAAAGATATAGGATCAAGACCAACATCCCAGTCAGTCTGGAAGGCAGGCCCCTCTGCTCCAAATATGTCTGGAAGGCAGGACCTCCACCCCAGTGGACCTAGGAGTCAGATCATTGAGCCAAAGAGGATTATTCTGGAGCCTTAAAGACTAATGCAATTTGTTCTGTTGGGTTTTGGACTTGATTGGAACCTGTTACTCCTTTCTTCTGTCTGATTCTTCCCTTTCATAATGAGAATGTCCATTCTATGCCTGTCCCACCATTGTATTTTAGAAGTACATAACTTGTTTGCTTTCACAGGTTCACAACTGGAGAGAAGTTTACATTAGGATGAATGATAGCTTTAGTTTCATCCATATCTAATTTAGATGATATCTAGAGACTTTGGACAGAGACCCTTGAGTTGATACTGGAATAAGCTAGGACTTTTGGAGCTGTTGTGATGGAATGAATGTATTTTGCATGTGAAAGGATCTGAATTTTGGGGTATGGGGGTGGAATGCTATAGGCAATATTTGTTTTCTCAAAATTTATGTTATCTTAACACCCAATGTGATGGTATTAGGAGGTAGGGTTTTGGGGAGTGATTAGGCCATGAGTCCTCACAAAGAGGACTAGAGCCTTTATAAAGAGACAGCAGAGAGATCCCTCCTGAGATTTTACCAGGTGCGGTTATGGCAAAAAGATGGCTGCCTATGAGCCAGGAATTGGGCCTTCTTCTTCCATCTTAAACAAACAAACAAAAAAACAACAAAAAAACACACAAAAAAACAAACACCTCTTTTGACCCCACTCCTGCTGTTAACTACTGCCCCATTTTTCTGCTCTTTGTTGTAGAAAAATTCTCTAAAAAAGTTATCTATATTCTTCCCAATAGTCTTATGAGCCTGCCCCAATCATGCTTTTGCTCCCTTCACACACACATGCCATTCTACTGAAACTGTTTTCTCAAGGTCATTGGTAACCTCCATATCACCAGTCATTGACTCTCAGATCTCATTCTAATTGACTTTTCAGCAGGTGTTTGACATGGTAGATTTCCCCCTTACCCTTGAAAAACTTTCTTCACTTGACTTCCAGGGTACCATACTCTCCATGACGTCCATATTTTCTCCTTATCATGCTTCTTCACTAGTTGTCTTAGTTCTGGCTGCCATAGCAAAATACCATAAACTGAGTGGCTTAACATTTATTTCTTATAGTTCTAGTTGTCTAAAATCAAGTGGCCTACAGATTCAGTGTCTGGTGAGAGACACTGGTTTGGTTTGTAGATAGCAGCCTTCTTGCTGTGTATCCTTACATGGCAGAGGGAATGAGGGAGGGAGGGTAAGGAGGGGTGAGAGAGAGAGAGAGAGAGCGCTCAAGGGCAATCATTGGTGGGATTGGTGGGGGTGTGTGAGCTCTGGTCTCTTCCTCTTCTTACAAGGGCACTAACCCCATGAGGGTTCCACCCTCATAACCTCTTGTAAACATAATTACCTCTCAAAGGCTCTCCCATGTCTAATACCATCACACTGGGGATTGGGGCTTCAACATATGAATTTTGGGGGAACACAAACATTCATTCCATAGTACTAGTTTTATGGAGGTCAAGAACTCTCTTTGGTCAGTGCTTTATAAAATACTTCCTGAGTTTAAAGCCATTACCTGGCTGTATCAGAAAACATAGCCTGCATATAATATTTGACTCCCCTATATCTGACTCTTTTTTCAATGTTCCTTGCCCAAGTACTTGGTGCTAGGGTCATGATCTTTTTGTGTCTGTACTATGCAGTGGGGAAGATGGTAGTATTTAATTTAAAACTTCTTTTCAGGATTCAATGTGACATACATTTAAATGCTTAGGATTGTGCTTGTGATAGTATACACTCAATAAATGTTAGCAATTTTTTTTTATTATCTGCAGGCAGGTGGGCTTACTAATACTGAACCCAAGAATTAGGCAAATATATCATTCCTGGTCATGAGCAGTCTGGAGAATCACATGACTCTTCTGTGGAAGAGCCTTTTATTCAAGCCAACAACTGAGGGTAGGGAGCGGTAGAGTGGAGTGGTGGTGTTCTTCTCTATAGTTGATTTTTTAATATAAAGTTTTGGTTGTCCCAATAAGTAGAAAGTACTTCTGGCATTTAGTGTGTGTGTGTGTGGGGAGGGGGTGGGGGGGGAACAGGGAGAGCAGGGTTTAAAGTCCTGTAATGCATGAAGAATTATCCCTCCCTAAATGTCAAAATTGCCCACATTAAGGAATGCTGCACTAGATCCAATATATGGTTAAGAAGAGCTGGGAGGTTATATTCTCCACTTGATCTTAGCCAAAAGGCCCAGAAGCGATGTTATGTTCTCTATACTCAGGCAACTCTCAAGCATAATGGTAGAGAGAAATGGGCTGGGGCTTGATGGTGAGTTCCTAATTCCATCACATGAATAATAAGCTAAGGCACTTCTCAGGAGAGAATGAGGCAGAGAGATTGAGGAGGAATGTTTTGCTAGTGGAACTCCCTCCACATAGAAGGTAGCTAGAAATAGAAAAACTGGTTGAATGTTGCCTTTATAGTCAAATAAACATTTAGCTATGTTTATGTCTTGGGTTGCAGTTTTTATAATTGCTCCACTGCTTATTAAGTGTTGAATCTTACTATGGAGATATTTGAAACAATGTTAAGAATATTTGAGACTGACTTGATGTTGAACCAATGAATGAACTTGATCTTGTTTTCCCACTGTATTCCCAATTTATTCCTTCATTATTTTTGAATTTTTACAGCTTTACAAAACTATTCATTGATGATTGTCCTTGGTCTATTGTTTCCCCCTGGAGAATGACCTGCCACTTGATGTATGGATTCATAACTATTACATTTTCTTCTTGCATTATATCTTTTAATAATGGCAATGTTTCATTTTTCTGGTCTGCTTTAATGCCACCATTTTTAATGTGAATGACCCTTTATGTTTTCTTTCTTTCTTTCTTTCTTTCTTTCTTTCTTTCTTTCTTTCCCCTTTCTTTCTTTCTTTCTTTCTTTCTTCCTCCCACCCTTTCTTTCTTTCTTTCTTTCTTCCTCCCACCCTTTCTTTCTTTCTTTCTTTCTTTCTTTCTTTCTTTCTTTGTCTTTCTTTCTTTCTTTCTTTCTTTCTTTCTTTCTTTCTTTCTTTCTTTCTTTCTTTCTTTCTTTCTTTCTTTCTTTCAGAAAAAACCAGAGAGAGTGTGAGAGTGCATGAGAGCAGGGGAGGGGCAGAGATAGAGGGAGAGAATCCTAAACAGGCTCCATGCCTAGCGTGGAGTCCAGTGTGGGGCTTGATCTCATGATTGTGAGATTGTGACCTGAGCCAAAATCAAGAGTCCATCATTTATCTGAATGAGCCACCCAGGCATCCCAAAGGGATGGTGTGCTGTGTAGGCTGAGAATCAAACCCAGGCTTCTTGCGTGGCAGGCAAGAATTCTACCACTGAACCACCCATGTACCTCAAATTCAAAATACACAAAAAAGATATACAAAGATTCCATTTTTGAGTCAATTTTGTTATTTTGGATTTTTGACTGTGAAGTATTGCTTACTCAAGGAATTAGAACAAAGCTAAACATTTTGATTTTAACTTTTCAATCTCTGTCTAGGAGATAGGAATATTTTTACACAAATTAAAATATACACCAGCCATGAAATGACTAAAAAGCAAAAACTGTAAATAAATGTTAGTTGATATGTCCATGGGTTTCTTGAGAGTTGGATCCGTATTGGAGTGGTCTTCCGTACCAATGGTTCTCAAACTTGACTACACATCAGAACATCTTGAAAAAGCCAGAGAGAAACCCAGGTTGGAGGTAGGAATAGCAACATGAGCAACTGCTTTTTTATTTTTTTGGCGAGGGGGAGGTGGGGAGAGTACTTAACAACTTGAAATGTATCTTTTTCCCCCAAAGTCATGAAATGTAGTTCTTCAAAACATATGAAGTAGAATGAATGATTTTTTTTCTCTAGGGTGTCATATTTCTATATAATTTTATAATTGGATTTATCAAATTAGCTTTTTTGTTTATATAATCTTCCATTATAATAAATCAGGTAAAATGTTTTAATGTGAATGTTTTCTTTTTATCTTTAGGAGACCATGAAAAGGGTTCACTTTATTGCAAAATGCACCTAAAAGATAATTATATCACTTTGTACTTTGGATAAATTGTTCATAAAAGGATTTAAAACTGTTCTTAGTGATAAATGCTTGTATCTGATAATGTAATGAAATGGGACATTGTAAATGGAAAATAAATGGTTTTATATGAAGTCTTAAGTATTTTTTATTACGTCTGTCCTTTTATAAAGTGGTTTACTTCTTTAAATGTTACTTATAAATCATGTAAATTATGATTTTACTATAATGCTTTTAAAAAAGCAATTATATTTTTTGTAAACTTACTTTACCTCTGATAGAAGATCTTAGAAAATCTAATTATGCCTCATATGTTAAGCATTTCCTTTATTTACTTGAGCAGTAAGTAAATATAACTTAAAAATGCCTGTGACACTAGAACTTTATGATAAATATATTTTGGAAGAAAACTGGAAACAGGTGGATTATTTGACACTCCCTTGGCAATTGTTTTGTATACATATTCTGTGAATTTCTGAACATGGATTGTCACTGGACATTTATTTGTGCTACTTTTGAGCATCAACTGAATTGAAGAATACCTGCTTTTTCTGTTTAAAAACAATAACTAGGGGCGCCTGGGTGGCACAGTCGGTTAAGCGTCCGACTTCAGCCAGGTCACGATCTCGCGGTCCGGGAGTTCGAGCCCCGCGTCGGGCTCTGGGCTGATGGCTCAGAGCCTGGAGCCTGTTTCTGATTCTGTGTCTCCCTCTCTCTCTGCCCCTCCCCCGTTCATGCTCTGTCTCTCTCTGTCCCAAAAAAATAAATAAACGTTAAAAAAAATTAAAAAAAAAACAATAACTAAAATCATAAAAATTATAACTGTATGGGTGATGTTTTAAATTTTTGTTTATCTCAGGATAAAGAAAGAAAAAACAGTGCCAGCATACTTTTTCTGGTAGGAATAACCCACAAATTATTATTGTAATTATGTTCTCTTTGAGAGAGTTAAAATCGTATTACCTATGGATTTAGTATTTGACATTATACTGTATAATGTATAGTATAATGTATAATGTAAAGTATAATGTATTTTAGTTTGAAATGTGTTCTGGGTCAGAGATAAGAGCAGGGGAGGGGCAGATAAAACCTAATGAGAAAAATGCTTTGATTTTCTAAACATGTATGCTTATGTAGGAAGGACTGCATTTTTCTTCTGGTGCCTGTGCCTGCCAACTCCAATGTGTATGTCAACTGCACTTATTTTCAGTCTAAACACCAGAGAAATCTCAAAATTTACTTCCGACAGCTTCCCTTTTTTTCTTCCTTTAACGTACGCTCCCTACCAGATTCTGTCTATTTTTGTTCACTGTCTGGTGCTCAGGTAGTTGTTTTTTTATATTATGCATAATTTATAGTAGTTTAATCATCCAGTAAGGTCTTTATCTGTCCATCACCATTGTTTTTTAAATCTCCTCATCTTTTCTCTCTTGACTTCATCATTCTGATCAAAGTTCCATATAGTTGGAATACTTAGTGATTTTCCTCAGAAAGGGTATCCAGGTGGTATGTTTTCTTTCTATGTTGGTTTGGCTCAACTCAGGACAGTATACTTCAATTTAGTCTTTGATAAATTGCATCTGTTCTAATAATTCTTATTTCTTTTTCAGGAAAATCAAGAAGTTGGAGTTTTAATCTTAATTTTTCTTTTCTTTACTCTCATCCTTTTCATTTATTTCTTAATCTTCTCCTCTGCATTCTGTGAGATCATTTCAAGTTTATACTTCTCATCACTTACTCTATTTTCCTCCGTATTGTCTCTGCAACTTTTATCACCAGTAAAACAATATATATATTTTTCTTATATTCCTTTAAAATACCCACGTTTAAAATGTATCCTTTAGATCTCCTTTGGCCATCTTTATTTTATTTATTTGTTTATTTTTTAAAGTTTGTTTATTTTGAGAGAGAGAGAGGGGTAGGGACAGAGAGAGGGAGAGAGAGAATCCCAAACAGGCTCCACACTGTCACACTATAGAGCCCAACACAGGGCTCCAACCCATGAACCATGAGGTCATGACCTGATCTGAAATCAAGAGTTGGATGAACTGAGCCATCCAGGCACCCCTGGCCATCTTTACTTTTAACTTTACTTTGTTGTCCCCTTGGATTTCTGTTTCTTTTTGATAGAGGCTGTGTCTTTTTAATTTTCTGAGAAAGTGTAATTGTATTTAAACATTTTCCTCCTGGGACACTTGGCTGGTTCAGTTGGTAGAGCATGTGACTCTTGATTTTGAGGTTCTAAGTTTGAGCACCATGTTGGGTGTATAGATTACTTAAGAATAAAATGTTAAAAAGTAAACATTTTCCTCCAATTCCTATATTAATCATTTTTAAAGGCATGCTTTCCCTTTTACTATGTTGTAGTCTCTTACTTGATCTTCAATATTTTTGCTTAAACTCATCGTAATTTTCCTCCCTTTGTTTTTTTCTTATAACAATAGGCATCACTTACTGAGTGCTGACTCCAGCTTTGACCCTGTGCTGGATATTTCCAGGCATTAATGGTTACTACTTCCATTTAATAGATAATGAATCTAAGGCTTAGAATGCAGAAGCCAGGATTAAAATTCATGTTCATATACATTGAAAGACCAGGATTTCTCTATGATCTCTGGAATGGAGACAGCTCTTTCTACATGAGATGTTTATAAATAGTCAAAATTTTTGGACTAGAATTAGTCAACTTGATGTGGTTGAATTCCACATAAATTCTCCACGGAAACCAGGTAGCTGTGTAGTTATGAGTCTAATTCCTAATATCTAGCAGTCATCTGTCTTTGCCAGACTGAATGAAGTGTGCATTATTCTCTTACCACTTCTGCTTTAAAAATCTGGTAGTAGGAAGCAAGGCAGGACCTGTACAGCTACCTGAGATCTTTCTATTCATTTCTGTTTGTTCTTACAAGTGGGGTCTACACTACCCCAGAGGCATATGACAACATAGGGGTTCCCTCTCTAGTTTTGAGCTGTTGTTTATTGTAGATCTGTCCAAGAAAGAGAAACTGAAGGGAGAGCTAAGGTACACAACTCTGGCTGCTTCAAAATACAATGTCCACTAGTGTGGAGTGACTGCTCAGTTTTACTCACCTCATACAGCTCCTAAATTTTTGAGTGAGTGATTGATTGTGTACCTTCCCTACATATTTTAGGATGGGCAATCTTTTTTTCCAGTTGGCAAAGTATTCATGAGTCATAAATTGTGTTTCTCAATAAGTTTGCTCAGTATTATTGGTAGGGTATAGTTATGGAAAAATACTCCTTGTTTCTAGCAATATGTTGACAATTAGTCTTTTTGTTGGCTTTCATCTTTTTTTTTGTATTTCTTTTTTTTTTTTTTTAATTTTTTTTTCAACGTTTATTTATTTTTGGGACAGAGAGAGACAGAGCATGAACGGGTGAGGGGCAGAGAGAGAGGGAGACACAGAATCGGAAACAGGCTCCAGGCTCTGAGCCATCAGCCCAGAGCCCGACGCGGGGCTCGAACTCATGGACCACGAGATCGTGACCTGGCTGAAGTCGGACGCTTAACCGACTGCACCACCCAGGCGCCCCTTTTTTTTGTATTTCTAAGAGAAAGGGGGGACAGACTGCATCATGGAAAGAAAGCCAGGTGCCATTTTTTAAAAAGTTTATTTATTTATTTTGGGAGAGAGAAAGAAAGAGAGTGTGAGCAGGGGAAGGGCAGAGAGGTAGGCTCCATGCCCTTGGAGCCTAATGCTCCAGGTTGGGTGTGGAACTGAATACGGGTCTTGAACTCACAACCCTGAGATCAGGACCTGAGCTGAGATCAAGAGTCAGATACTTAACCAACTGAGCCACCCAGGCACCTCAAGCCAGGTGCCATTTTTTTTCTTTTTTAAAATTTACATCCAAATTAGTTAGCATATAGTGCAACAATGATTTCAAGAGTAGATTTCTTAGTTCCCCTTACCCATTTAGCCCATCCCCCCCTCCCACAACCCTTCCAGTAGCCCTCAGTTTGTTCTCCATATTTATGAGTCTCTTCTGTTTTGTCCCCTCCCTGTTTTTATATTACTTTTGTTACCTTCCCTTATGTTCCTCTGTTTTGTCTCTTAAAGTCCTCATATGAGTGAAGTCATATGATTTTTGTCTTTCTCTGACTGACTAATTTCACTTAGCATAATACCCTCCATTTCCATCCACGTAGTTGCAAATGGCAAGATTTCATTCTTTTTGATTGCTGAATAATATTCCATTGTGTGTGTGTGTGTGTGTGTGTGTGTGTGTGTGTGTGTATGTATGTATATATATATACCACATTTTATTTATCCATTCATCTATCAACGGACATTTGGGCTTTTTCCATACTTTGGATATTGTTGATAGTGCTGCTATAAACATGGGGGTGCATGTGTCCCTTCGAAACAGCACACCTGTATCCTGTGGATAAATGCCTAGTAGCGCAATTGCTGGGTCGTAGGGTAGTTCTATTTTTAGTTTTTTGAGGAGATTCCATACTGTTTTCCAGAGTGGCACCAGCTTGCATTCCCACAGGTGCCATTTTTAATTAAAACCCCTGGTAGTTATTTTTGCAAATAATGCTTTGTTTTCCAAGCATGATATTTGGCTAATATATAATGTCCTGGGAAGCTTATATCATTTCATACATGAGGACAGAGGGCTCCTTGGGACTGTGAAAAACTCTGAATTGTTTTCATTTTTGCTAGTCCTTCATGTTAGATTTGGGAAAAATGACAATGGCCTTTGTTTTTCCATTATCACTGGCAAATCAATATTCCATTGAGACACCCTGCCTTCTTTTACATTCTCCCTCTCATCTAGAACTTTGCCTACTGAGTTTCACTCAGATTTTTTTCAAGTTTATTTATTTTGAAAGAGATAGAGAAAGAGTACAAGTGGGGAAGAGGCAGAGAGACAGGGAGAGAGAAGATCCCAAGCAGAGCCCGATGCAGGACTCAAACTCATGAAGTGTGGGATCATGACTTGAGCTGAAATCAAGAGTTGGTTGCTTAACCGATTGAGCCACCCAGGCTCTCCTCACTCAGATTTTTAGGGTTGAGTAATTTGAGAAAACCTTTAAGAATACCTGTGATTTCAGCTGTTTTCCTATACAGTGGTGCACTGATTTCACCTAGTTTTCTAACTGTGCATTTCTCAAAATCCTTTCTCCACAAATGGCTCTGAAAAGAATTGAGAAAATACATATAGGATGTAGGAGGGAGGTATTTCTGATTGGTACAAATGACATATTCCCATAATAGAGTTCATAAGAATATATATATATTTTCATTATAAACAGCTAATGATGATGGGCAGTTAAATATTCTAACTTCATATTCCAAGCAAAAAGAATTCATTCTCAGAGGAAATAATAAGGTCTTTCACCTTACTGCAACAATTCTGTGAATTACTCTGCTAGATACTGTAATACTCAGATACTTGTGTAGTCTATAAATTGCTCGTATAGCTAGTTTTCAAAGTGTGTCTTGAGATCCCTGGGTTCTTAGGACCCTTTCAAGCAGCTCATGAGATCAAAATTATTTTCATTATAATACTTAAACCTTATTTTCCTTTTTCACTCCCCTTCTTTCACAAATGTACAGTCGAGTTTTCCAGAGGCTGCTTGATGTATGCTCTTACAACACATGGACTACAGAAACAGATATGAAAATGCATTGCCTTCAGTTAAGTCAGATATAAAGGGAGTAAAAAAATGTAAGACATTTGTGATAGGCTGAAATGGTCTCTCGAAGGTCCCCATCCTAATCCTGGGGACTGTGGATATGTTATTTTGTGAGGCAAAAGGGACTTTGCAGAGACAGTTGAATTAAGGATTTTGATATGGGGAGATTATTTTGGATTATCTGAGGAGGGCCCAATGCAGTCCTTAAAAGTGAGTCCTTAAATGTAGAAGAGGACAATAGAAGTGAAAGTGACAGAGTGATGAGATGTGAGAAAGACTTGACAGGACATTGGTGGCTTTGAAGATGGAAGGGGACCACAGCCAAGGGATGTGGGAGGGCCCTTAAGGAGAAAAGGCAAGAAAAATAGATGGTCTCTTGAGGCCTTCAGAACGTAACATAGTCTGCTGTCACCTTGATTTCAGCCTCATGAGACCCATCTCCAGAACTGTAAGATAATAGATTTATCTTGTTTTAAACCACTAAGTAACTTGAAGCAATTGGTGAGAGCAGCAATAGGAAATGAATACAGTATTCATAGAAAAACCTCTTTTAAAGGCCATAGTATTCTGCTTTACACCCTTTAGTGAATCCCAATTGATTTCAAAAGAAATCGAGCTCTAGAATTTGACTATAAGGCATTTGTCATTTTGACTTTATTAATTCAGGCTTTTGTCTTTTTTGAGTCCCTACTTTCCATCCTATATGCCAAGCATATAAAACTATTATTGTTTTTCAAAATTGCCAGCTTTTCCATGTCCTTGTTCTTTTGCACACACTATGTTTGTTCCCTGCCTACATAGCCCATTTTATTCATCTTTCCAACCCCTACCTATCCTTATAAACTCACAGTTTAAGCTATCTGCCATGCAAAGCCTTGCCTCAGCCGTTCAGCCTAGGCTGCCCTTTCATAGGTAACATTTGCCACATTATATCTAGTTTGTATTTATTCCCTGTGTTCCCACCCTGCAGTGAGCTACTTGGGGGGGGGGGCGCAGTACTAATGCCATATTTGTGTCCCTCCAGCATCTAGTACATTGCTTGATTCATAGTATTCCTCAATAATGTTTTTACTGATTGCTCAGTTGATTGATGATTGGCCAATCCCTCACTAATTTATCTATTTGTTCATTTATTAATTTTAATCAGCCTTCAAACATGATTCTATCACATATTCAACTGATCTTTGCCTTATCTTTCTGCCTCTCCTAGCTGCCATCCTGTTTTTCTGTTCCTTTTCCTGCCAAATAACTTGGTGAGTGATCTACACACGTGGTTCCAATTTTCTTCTTCTCATGCCCTCTTAATTCCTTGACATGTTACTTCTATACTGGCTTTTCTTTTTCAAAGGTACCTACTGATTCCTTCCTCCCTCCCTTCCTCCCTTCCTCCCTTCCTCCCTTCCTCCCTTCCTCCCTTCCTTCCTTCCTTTGGAAAAGAACTTTGACCGTTACTACTCTGATCTTTCCCTCCTTCAGTTTCCATGGATATTACTGCTCTTTTCCTACTTCGATGAGTTTTTTTGCTAGTTCTTCCTCTTTCTACCCTTTGATTCTGGGTATTACCCCAACATTAAATGTTTAAGCCTTGGTTTTTCTCTCTATGCAGTTGGTGTCTTGAAGACCCCACCCACTTTCATGGTTTCACCACCGTATGTAAAGATGGTTATGTCTGTAGCCAAGACCTACCACAGTCCTGTCAATATGATGAAGTCTTTGCCTATTGAAGCCTTTGACATTATCTTACACAAAGACAGATACAGAAGTCAATTGATTCTTCATAAGCAACTTGCCTTTTTCACTTGTTTTTCTGTCAGTGACCTCTCCACCATGCTCATTTCTCAGGTTAGAAATGCTGGAATTCATTTTTACATTTTCTGCTTTTATCTTTTTACCTTATCTGTTACCAAGTTACTTTTTTCTGCAAGCTATCTCCGAAGATTTATCCTTTTTGTTCTATTTTTATTTTCCGGTGAACACTACCTTAACCTAGGCCCCCATTATCTTAAGAGCCACCTAACTTTATTTCATGCCTCCAGTATTTCTTCACTTTAACCAACCATGCATCCCACACTCTTCTCTGTAATCTACCCTGAATCCTAACATCACTTTAGCCTCCAACACCCAACTCATCCTGAAGTGCTTTTTTTGGTCATCTTCCCATACAAGAAACTATGGTCAATTTGCATTGGCTATCACAACATGCCCTGTGTGGGCTTCTTAAGCCCAACTAAACATTCCGACTCATTTTGACTATCAAAGCTGGATTAATACCAACCTATTTTAAAGAACCAAGACGCAGATTGCCCCAGGGTAGCATCAGGTCTACCTCTTCAGAGGCCATTGTAGCAGTTCAAAAGCCCAGGGGCAAGGAAGATGTCTGGTTTAGAAGTCTTCTACTGTTCAGGGGCAAGTTGCTCTTATAACAACCCTGCAGGCATAGTTTCTAGGGTCCTTGCAAGGACATACCAGTTATGAGTCACTATATTCAGGAGCACCTGGGTGGCTCAGTTAGTTGAGTATCCGACTTTGGCTTAGGTCATGGTCTCATGGTTCATGGGTTCGGGCCCCATGTCGGGCTCTGTGCTGACAGCTCAGAGCCTGAAGCCTGCTTCAGATTCTGTGTCTCCCTCTCTGTGCCCCTCCCTGCTCACACTCTGTCTCTCTCTCAAAAATAAGTAAACATTAAGGAAATTTAAAAAAAAGTTACTACATTCAGGTAAGTCCAAAGTATGGCATCTTCATCAGTTTTTTATAGTTCATTTATATTCCCTCCTTATCCAAGGGTAATGTTCCTATAAGTAATGTTATGCAGCTATACAGTGAAAAGCCTACCCTTACTAGGTTATCAGAGGAATAGCAAATTAACTGAAGATTAGCATCTTGTGCAGAAAGGGAAAGGATTTTGTTAACTTTTTGTCCAAAGTTACCAATCATGTTGGAACTCCTTTATTGAGGTTAAACTGTCTCTCACCCCATTTATTTAAACCTCTTTCACAGTACTCCCCAGGTAGCCTCTTGTGACTCCCTCATCTAATACAGTATGAGTTGCCAATATTTTCTCCCTTCATTGTTTTCCAAAATTCAGTGCCTGATATAATTCTAGGCAGGTAGTATCTATTTAAGAAATAGCCACAGAATATCAGAATCTCAGAGTTATGAGAGACATTCCAAATTTATGGCTGAATTCCAAAATGTTGACATAAACTAGACATAGAACAAAGCACAAACACCTTATGATTCACTGACAGATTGAAAGAGCACTATTGCAAAACTTTTTTAGAGGTGAAAAGCTCACAGATCAAAGTTAAAAAAAAATCACTTCCAACCCAAGTACCTAGAAGTACACATCTGAAAAGAAAAACAATGATTGGATGAAGACCAAAGTTGAATCTTAGAATTGCTTAGGTGTCAGGAGAAGCTCCCTACCCCAAGTAGAGCCAGGGAGCAGCAAGGCAAGCAGAGAAGGGGGAACGTGAGGTCTAAGAGACAGAAGACAGTGGATGTGGTTCAGGGTTGACTGGTGTATAACTTCCAGCAAGTTAATTTTTCTGTGCTTTAACACATATCCATGAATGCACATTGTGATATTTTCCCATTATTTATCTAAAGTCATATGATCAGAACTGATGATGCTGTGAAGGGTTTCAGGTTATATGGAAGAGAAATTCAGCAGAATTAGAAGATATTTTTATTTTTCCTATTGGAGATCAAAGAATAGAGTAAGGAGAGGGAAATTTACAATAAATCTTTTAATTGTGTCTACATAGGCCAGTTAGAACAGAAATCAACAATTTTTCTGTGCATTTGATCAATATAGGCAAGAAATTAAATTAACTCAGGCTGGCCTGTACTATATCATTCTTTAATAGAAGAATTTTTGGATCTAAATTATTCTTATAATCGCTTGTTGTTTTTCTAATTTTTAAGAGACTTTTTTAAAGTTTCTTTTCCTTTCTTTTCTTTCTTTCCCTTTCTTTCTTTCTTTCTTTCTTTCTTTCTTTCTAACCTTCCTTTTTTAAATAATGAATTTTATCAATAAAAACATAGACAAGAATGATACTTTATGTGATGCTCTATAGTTATAAGCTATAGTGACTGGGAAGTAGGTAGTCCAATTTTCTCTTCCAGAAACTGATCCCTTATTATCCTCTCCTTTGCTCACATCAGCCTTGGTAAGTAAAAGTAATAGAGTAGACATAAGTACCACCCAGACTGTATTTAATCAGCCTGTGGAATTTATTGCCATAGGAGGTCATCAAGCCAGTTAAACAGGTGGACTCAAAATGAGGTTGGGAGAATTTTATAACCAATAGCATTTATATAGTAAAGCAGGTGACTTAAGATTTTTATGCTTTAGGTTATGGGATAATACTTCAGTTCATAAAATATTAAACTATAGAATCAGAAAGGAAATTTTTCTTGCAAAATATTATTGAAGATCTTTCATAGAGACCATTTCTGGTGTCTTGTGATGAACAAAAATGACCTAACAATAACATAACAGGAATGTCCTTTGATGGTAAGTCCAACATTTATTTAATATAGCAACCAAATACAACAAGCAAATGGTCCAGCAAAAACTGAAGTTCTGCCTGACTCTGTCTACTTAATGACAAAACAACTGGTTTAAAAGGATGAAAATTCAGTTGAACAAATTACTGATATTAGGGGGACATGAAAAATTATTGCAATTTGCAGAAGTCAGCTTAAAAATCTGAATTGAGACAAACCTCCTTGATGTATAAATATAGCCTACATATATCTAAATCATAGCAAGTTGATTCAGTTTTTAATATAAAAATATCCCAGGGGCTCCTGAGTGGCTCAGTCGGTTAAATGTCTGACTTTAGCTCAGGTCATGGTCTTGGGGTTCTTGGGTTCGAGTCCGGCATCGGGCTCTGTGCTGACAGCTCAGAGTTTGGAGCCTGCTTTGGGTTCTGCATCTCCTCTCTCTGTCCTTCTCCCACTTGTGCTCTGTCTCTGTCTCTCAAAAATAAATAAACATTAAAAAGTAAATAAAAATATCCCATTTTTACTGGTGGAGTTGCAGTATTCAGATACTTTTGTAGTTGGAATTTTTTCATGGTCCTTCTGCTAGTTAGAACTGTAATGCAGTTCTTTCTTCCTCCAAGTAGCTTGACCAGGAATTTGATAATTTTAAATCCAATGCAATGTCATTTAGTTCTCAGAACCAACTTTTAAAGAAAAATAAGATACTGTCTAGGTTCAGAAACTAGAAGTTAAAGTGTTGCTCTTAAAACAGAAAAGCTTTTGGGGTGCAAGGGTGGCTCAGTCAGCTGAACCTCCAACTCTTGATTTTGGCTCAGGTCATGATCCCAGGCTCATGGGATCAAGCCCCATGATGGGCTCTGCACTGAGTGTGGAGCCTGCTTAAGACTCTCTCTCTCTCTCTCTCTCTGCATCTGCCCTTCTTTCCCTTGCCCCACTTGCTCTCTTGCTCTAAAACAAACAAAAAAAGATTTTGAATTGACATTCAAAAGTCTTGCTTTTTTAGTTGCACTGGATATACAGAACTGTTGTGAATCAAAATTTGTAATGTGTGATACTATATAATGCATGTTAGTTTGATCTTATAACACATGACAACAGTCTTTGATCTGTAATTATGAAGTGCCAGTAGACTTAGAATAACTTCTCGGTTTCTTCCATGTTTAAGTCCTGCTCTCCATTTGGAGTGTGGAGACTGTTAAGCAGAGGCATGTTTTGGTGGCTTATTCTTCATAATATTTTTGTCCTCTATGTTTGCTTTTTACATTGCCTATATTGCTTATTTTCTGAGCTTGATTCTGAAGTAAAGAGATAAATGCTCTGTTGATTTGATTTCATGTTGGGCAAGAACAGAGCTAATAACAATAGAATAATAGAGCTTTAAAATTGGTTTGTTTTTTTTTTTTTAATTTTTTTTTCAACGTTTATTTATTTTTGGGACAGAGAGAGACATAGCATGAACGGGGGAGGGGCAGAGAGAGAGGGAGACACAGAATCGGAAACAGGCTCCAGGCTCTGAGCTATCAGCCCAGAGCCCGACGCGGGGCTCGAACTCACAGACCGCGAGATCGTGACCTGGCTGAAGTCAGACGCTTAACTGACTGCGCCACCCAGGCGCCCCTAAAATTGGTTTTTATGGTTATCAAATAGCATCTATCCCCCACCCCCTAATTTTACAAAGATTAGTAGTCCCAGAGAGACATAAAGTGACTTGCTCAGAAGCAGGTAGTGTGATTGTTGATTTTATGTGTCATCTTCACTGGGTCATGGGATATAAAGATATTTGGCTAAATGTTATTTCTGGGTGTGTCCATGAGGATGTTTCCAGATGAGATTAGCATTTAAATTATTTTTTAATTTTTATTATTTCTGAGAGAGAAAGAGAGACAGAGCACGATCAGGGGAGGGGCAGAGAGAGGAAGACACTGAATCCAAAGTAGGTTCCAGGCTCCCAGCTGTCAGCACAGAGCCCAATGCAGAGCTCAAACTCAGGAACTGCTCGATCATAACCTGAGTTGAAGTCCAAAGCTCAAGTGACCGAGCCACCCAGGTGCCCTGAGATTAGCATTTGAAAAAGAAGACTGAGTCAGGAGATTGCCCTCCCAAATGTAGGTGGGCATCATTTACTCCTGCTGAGGACCTGAACAGAACCAAAGGCAGAAGAAGGAAGAATTAGCTCTCTCTGCCTGACTGTTGAGCTGGGACATTGGTCTTGTCCTGCCTTTGGACTGGGATTTAGCTCATCAGCACTTCTGGTTCTTAGGCTTTCAGACTTGGACCAGAACTACACCACCAGCCTTTTTCAGGCTTCATCTGGCAAATGGCAGATCATGGGACTTCTTAGCCTCTGTAATTGTGCAGGCTGATTCCTAGTAATAAATATCTTAGCTTTTAGTATATCCTATTGGTTCTGTTTGTCTGGAGAACCCTAAGACAGCTAATTAGGGTAGAGATAGGACTAGAATACAGTTGTGAGTTGACTGCCATTTATCACAGCATGCCTTTCAAAATGCCTGGCATGGTGCCTAATAAGAATTAAATGGTTTTGAATGATGAATGAATACCTAATAGTTTAAGAAAACATTATGACTTTATTTTGCACTAAGTAGACAGGACCTGATAGTAGTTGCAAATTTTCATTATTCCATTACTCTGTAAATGAAAAAAGCTCTCTCATAAAAAGAAAGAAAGAAAGAAAGAAAGAAAGAAAGAAAGAAAGAAAGAAAACTAAAGACAAACTGAAACCCAGCATTATCTATGCCTTTCTTTTGCCTTAGGTGTTAATTTACTCACCATAACAGGAATGTAGTCTCTGATTAGTTTTTTATAGGAAACCTTTGTAGTTATCCTCATATATGGCCAGTGCTTTGCCTAAGTGGTAGGAAATTTGACAAACTGACCAAGTTAGTTATAATGACCACATCCTGACACAGCATTTAGGCACACAAAGTTTATTGACCACATCTGCTAGATCTTTAGGGGTAATAGTTTCAATCAATCTAAGCAACATCTTGTCAGGAGTGCAAAGAATAGAGCGTTGCTTCTAAACTATACTGTGCATATGAATCACCTGGGAATCTTGTTACAATGCAGATATTATGATTCATAGGTCTGGAGTGGGCTCTGAGATTCAATTTCTACCAAGCTCACATATGCTGCTGAAGCTTCTGGTTTGGGGCTCACACGCAGTAGGGAGAAACTAGCCACTAGAGAGTTTGACAATGTGACTCCTGTCTACTTTTCTACTTCTGTCTCAAGCCTTTTTGGTATTTTGTTGATGATCTTTTACACTAATGATAGGGATTCACAACCTGAAGCATTTCAGTAAGACTGAGGACTCTTACTTGTCTTGAGGTTGCCCTTTTCTCCTCTAAGTTATGTAAATATTGGCCTCAGTCTTTTTTTGTCTTTGCATTTATAGATCCAGAGTTATGTGCTATCTCACGCTATGAGTATTTTGTGGAGAAATAGCAGAATTTAAGGAAAGCCTTTAAAAATATAGACAAGCAAGTCTGTTAGGAAATATGGTTCACTTAAAGACTCCTAGTTTAATTTAGAAATAAAAAAGTGTTATTTGATTTAAAATGTTAATTATTGGGAATACGGGCAGTGTCATTGAAAGTTACTCTGGGACGGAAGTTTACGTTTCTACTGAAATGACATCTGCATATGTATACACATTTGTAAAGGACAGAGAGAGAAAAAAGAACATTTTAGCCGCAAGGTGGCAGTAAGATATATAAGAAAAAAATGTGATTTCAAATAAATAATGATTTCAGACATATCTCTGAGGAAATGATTGTCAAAATAAATAGCATTTGCTAATTCACTGGTATGCAGAAATGCCTTATCGAAGCTACTTATTTATGGCATCCTGGGATAATCACACTCTAAATCGTAGGCTGTACTAACTGGGCATCTTCGTGGGTCCTCTGTGACCATTTGCAGAGGACGGTTTTCAGTTAAAAAGGCAATTGCATTGTAATATTTTTTTTTTATTTATTTCGGTTTCACTTACCCAGTAGTTATCATAAATTACATACACATATTCCCAAAATGTGGACTCTAGAAGCTCTCACAGGTCATCAACTGCACATGATATACTTAATTTAAACAGCTTTCTTTGTACAAATACAAAGAATGTATTTAATATAATACATGTATTAAAGTTTTGAAAATATTTCACCGGTTCACTCTTTGGGACATTGCATCACTTTGTTAAATCTTGATAATATGCCCATTTTTTGGAGCCTTTTTGTCTTAGTCATAAAGACACATGTATTGTCCACTAAAAATTAAATTGACTGTGTTTTGAGTACCCCATCAACAGCTCATTGGAAAGCTAAGTTTAAGTTTATATAAGCGGCTCTAATAGAACGGCAGATGAACATTGCAAAAGCTACAAAGGTATCCAGATGAATGGGGCACTCTTTTCCCTTTGGAAAAGGATTGCAAGGGTCATGGTAGAAGATGTTAGGAAGAGTTTTGCAAAGGACAAAGAGACAGATTGAATTATTCAATACCTGTTCCAGTTCTTTGAATAACTTTTCATAAGGTGAAGCCTTGCTCTCTACATATTTAGGACTTGAAAATACCCTCAAATGCCAGCTACAAGCCAAAACTTTCAGCGGCCCCAACTGGGAAAAGGAAAAATGTTCTGGCTGGAGTCATGGGTGGAATTTCTTCTACTTCCTGCCCTTGGCAGGATGCCTGAATGTCATTTGTTTTGGGGCTGGAAACCATCCAGAGTGAGGCCGGGGCCAAAAAGCCAAGGAGTGACACCTGTGCAGGTGTGTCTCTGGCTCTTATTCAGATATCTCCTATGTCAGGCAATTGGGACTGTACTTTTGTTTGTTTTAGACTCTGTTGAATGGCTGGGCAGTGTTACATAAATCATATATCTAAATATGAGTGAGATTCCATTCAAATCAGTGCCCAGAGATGAAGAAGTAGTATTTTTGGAACTTATGAAGGCTAAAGTCTTCAGGTTTATGCAATCTGCCATACTAGAGTGCTCTTTCAATTACACTATTTTGAATAAAAAACCACTGTTGTTTGAAATAACTCCACAGTATCAATCTGTGCTATATTATGGTACTCAAAGTGGTTACCTGACAGAATTAAAAAATAGTGGGAGAAAAACAATTTAACATAGACTTAGTAAGCATTCCGGGGGCTGTATTGTCACAGTCAGAAATGACGCTGGAAGTTTCTGTTGATGTGAGCTTAAAACCACTGGCAAGGAGACAGAAGTGCAGAAACCACAGAGGGTTATCGTTCAGTGATGCAATGCTTGATGAAGCAGTGAAGCCATCAAAACTGAAGCTGCAAGCGTGCCTGGGTGGCTCAGTCGGTTAAGCATCTGACTCTTGATTTTGGCTCAGGTCATGATTTCACAGTTTCTGGGATTGAACCCCACATCGGGCTTTGTGCTGACAGCATGGAGCCTGCTTGGGATTGTTTCTCTCCCTCTCTGTCTGCCCATTCCCTGCTCGCACGTGCTCTCTCTCTCAAAATAAAGAAATGAACTTAAAAAAAAAAGCCCAGAGCTGCATTTATATACAAAACATAAAGATGTAAGTACAAAATTGAATTTAATATATGAGGAATCATACTTCTGAGTAAATCTATCATTATCGTTTAGTTTCCTAAAATGTTGCCACATTCCGAACTGATGACTCTTATGGAAAACAAAAATCCGGTGACAAAATTTGTTTTGTCACCCTTAAATTGGCTCCAAAATAATGCAAATCTTGCTATCTTATTTTCTCAATTTAGCTGATGAAGCTAAACGATTAATTTTATTTTATTTTATTTTTTTTTAATTTTTTTTTCAACATTTATTTATTTTTGGGACAGAGAGAGACAGAGCATGAACGGGGGAGGGGCAGAGAGAGAGGGAGACACAGAATCGGAAACAGGCTCCAGGCTCCGAGCCATCAGCCCAGAGCCTGACGCGGGGCTCGAACTCACGGACCGCGAGATCATGACCTGGCTGAAGTCGGACGCTCAACCGACTGCGCCACCCAGGCGCCCCTAAACGATTAATTTTAAAACTATCCTTGATTAAAACTTGAAATCATTGTAGCAACAGCTCTATCTGCCTACTAGGCCACCATCCTTATGACACCAGTGGGGAACACGTGCACCACACAGTTGGCAAGTGGAGTATATTGGATCCTTATCTCAGCCTGAGTAAATAATATGTCTTGATCACAGTGAACACCAACTTATGATTGGGAGTGGTAGCAGATACTGCTATTGTTTCTAACCAATCACGAATGTACAGTCCATCATCATAACCAGGGACTAAGGGGACTCATGTCATGGCCAAAGACATCCAGGACTGGGCAAAAAGACATAGTATCTCCTAGATTTTCCATCTATCTTCTTACTTTCAGAAAACAAGTATCATTTAAATGGTAAATGGAATGTTAAAAGTTTAACTAACAATTCATAAGCCATCCTTGTAAGAGCAGGACTATATTCCCGGCTGAAGCCATCACAGAAGTCAGACAAACTCAGAAACTGCCTCTAGGAAGAAAGGATACACAGGCGAATACCATAGACATAGCAACATGGAACTCCAAGAGAGTGTTTTCCTACCAGTGACCAACACAGTGGGGACATCAGAGTTAGATGTAGCTGTCCTAGATATGGGCCCAATTCATTCCAATGCTAATTCAGATATAATTTAGTTACCTCAAAAATTTTAAATGTATTTTTTTCTAGAATTGCTTAGATAGTTCATGATAGGCTTTGGATTGGCTAAACAGAGCTTGATGACAACAGGAATTGTTATTAACCTTGCTTACATGAGGGAGCTACCTCACTACTGCATATGTAGGGGGTGAACATCAGTAGGTTGGAAGCAGATAACTGTCTTGTGTAGCCAGTACTATTCCCCAGATTGTGGTTTAGGCAAGGAGATGGGAAATCCCATACTATGGGTTTGGGCTGAGGGGATCTCAGGTCATACTGGTGCCACCATGCAATTGGCTCCCTGATGGGAGCCCAAGAAAGAGTAAGGTTACAGCTGTAAGCCCTGGAAACACAGAGTGAATGAAAAACTGGAAGGGAGGCACTTAATGACAATTAGAGGTCAGAGACAAGGGGAGAATAAGGAAAGGAAGAGTCTGCCAGGGATGTCACAGTTTCCTTCTTGTATGCTTCATGCTTCTCTGTCTGTTTTTGGGCATCATGTATTTGTTTTATTCCTCAACTTGAGAATATTTCAACATTTGGTGCAGAATTGGGTGCCACCCTTTTATTCTAACACTAATTATGGGAACTCCAACCATCATAACTCTTTTAGTCATGTACGCCTCCATCATGATACCCAATGCTAAAATCTGAGTTTTTCCCCAAAGCCCATATAACATATTGTCAGGCACACAAAAGGAACTTTGTAATGGAGCTAATTCTCAGCATATAAGGTGCCTGTATATCCAAAGAGAATTGGAAAAAGCAAGCATTAGCTGGGATGACTCTCTATGATGGCAGCCCAGTTGATCTCCAGATAAACTATTCCAGGATGGAAATCCAATAGTTAACATTTACCATGAATTGTATCCTCATAGTCTTTGAGCTCACACAAGCTGCTGCTAAATGAGGAGGGAATGCTTTTATCCATTTGTCTCAAATGGTTATCATTTGTTGTTCATCTTGTGGTGAATCTTGACCCAGGGGCTCATTAGGGGTGAACCTCCTCAATGCCTCTCTCCTGTGTTGCCTCATCTCTAAGCCATCAACAGTTCTGTTTGCCTCAATTGTCCAAAATATACTCAGATTCTGACTACTTTTCACCAGTTTTGCAGACACCATTTTCTTCCTAAGCCACCATCACCAATCCCGACTTCTTGCCAAAACTCCACCTAAGTTTCCCAGCCTCACCTACAGTCTATTTTTCACACAGCTGCAATAGTCAGATCATGCCACTTCTCTGCTTTAAATCGTCCAGTGGCTTTTCATCTCATGCAAGTAAACACAAAGGTTTCAAGGCCATAACAGAGGCCTAAACATCCTGCAATGACAGCTCCCCCCTCCCCATATCCTACCACTGTTTCCTTCCTCATTTTACTCCAGCTACCCTGACATCCTTGTAGTTTCTTTAGTTTCTTCAGTGTGCTCATGATGCTTCCACCCTGGGCTCTTTTGTTTCCTCTCTTGGAATGCTCTCCCTCTCACCCTCATATCTATCCTCATATCTTTCTTCCCTCCTCAGGTATCTGTTCCAATATCACTTTATGGGAGATAACTTCCCTGAGGACCGTATTTCAAATAGAAATCTTTGGCTTCTTTCATTCTCCAGCCCCTTTATCAATAGCACTGTCATATTGCATGTTTGTGTTTAGTTGTCCATGGATTTATTGTTAGTTTTCTCTCCTCTAGAATGTGAGCTATGATTTTTAAATAGGTCCTTGTCTGTTCTGTTCATGGTTCTATTTCAGTGCCTGCAGTACTGCCTGGCTAATAGTAGGTCCTCATTAAGCATTTGGTGAATGAGTGAATTAAATATGGCATGGTCGAGGTAACCACCATCTCCATCATTCCATACCAAGTTACAGAAGTCTATTTTATTATATTACCTGCCTCGCCTTTGTGGGTATTTGAATTTGTGACTCTTGGCTTATGACTTGGAAATAAAAGTCCATTTAGGAACAAGTGAACAAATATTCAGATAATATCCCTTTGAGAAACATAGAAATATCTGCTAATACCATCTACTTGCCATT
>NW_024412391.1:67166369-67213441 GCF_014898765.1 Herpailurus yagouaroundi
ATTCAATGGAATTGTACATAATTCAGACATTATCTTTGTTTCAGGTCAGAATGATTTTTACTTGACTGTGGCAGTTAATATTTTGTGTCTTTGCCTTACCCCTCACTAAGTAGTTAAAAATATATAAAGACTGAGGGAAAGGAAATTGTTATTTTATTATTATTATTCTTTATTCATCTTGAGATTGAAAGAAGAAAGAGACAGTGTGAGTGGGGAAGGGGCAGAGAGAGAGGGAGAGAGAGAGAGAATCCCAAGCAGGCTCCACACTGTCAGTGCAGAGCCCTATGCGGGACTCAAACTCACAAGCCATAAGATCATGACATGAGCTGGAGTGAAATGCTTAACTGACTGAGCCACCCAGGAACCCTGGAAATTATTATTTTAAAGAACGCTTCTGAGCCTGGAAATAAGCTCATGATTGTGTGGCTAATTAATCTATGACAAAGGAGGCAAGAATATACAATGGGAAAAAGACAGTTTCTTCAACAAATGATGTTGGGGAAACTGGGCAGCTACATGCAAAAGAATGACACTGGACACTTTCTTATACCACGTACAAAAATAAGCTCAAAATGGATTTAAGACCTAAATGTGAAACCTGAAACTGTAAAATTCCTAGAAGAAAACATAAGCAGTAATCTCTTTGGCATTAGCTGTAGAAACATTTTTATAGATTTTCCTTTGACAAGGAAAGCAAAAGCAAAATTAAGTTATTAAGACTACACCCAAATAAAAAAGCTTTTGCACAGTGAAGGAGCCACCAATGAAACAAAAAGATATCTTATAAGGGGTTAATATCCAAAAAATATAAAAACCTTATATAACTTAACACGTAAAAAATCGCAGAAGACCTGAACATTTTTTCCAAAGTAGACATCCAGATGGCCAACAGACACGTGAGAAGATGCTCAACATCACTCATTATCAGGGAAATGCAAATCAAAACCACAATGATATATCACCTCACAACTGGCAGAATAAAAAACATGCAAAACAATACTTGTTGGTGAGGATGTGGAGGAAAAAGAACCTGTGTGCAAATTAGTGGGAATGAAAGCTGGTGCAGCCACTGTGGAAGACAGTATGGACACTCCTGAAAAAATTAAAAATAGAATTAACATATGCCCAATAATTCCACTGCTAGGTGTTGACCCAAAGAAAATGAAAACGCTGCTTTGGAAAGATATATTGCATCCCTATGTTTATTGCAGCGTTATTTCCAATAGCCAGGATACGGAAGTAACTCGTGTCCATTCATGGATGAATGGATAAAGAAGATGTGGTATAAATATATAATGGAATATTACTCAGCCATGATAAATAACTAAATCTTGCTATTTGCAACAACATAGGTGGACCCAAAGGGTATAATACTCAGTGAAATAAGTAGGTAGAAGACAAAAAACATATAATTTCACTCATATGTGGAATTTAAGGTACAATACAGATGACCAAAGGAAAAAAGGAGATGAACAAATAAAGGAGACTTACTGGGTGACTCTTACCATGATGAGTACTGTGCGGTGTATAGGATTGTTAAATCAGTGTATTGTGCACCTGAAACTAATATAACACTGGAAATTAATTACACTTGAATTTAGAAAATAAATTTAGGAAATAAACTCTTCTGGTTTTTTTTTTATATTTAATCAATTTATTGAGGTTTAATTTACATATAATGAAAGGCATCCATTTTAATTGTCCAGTGTGAATTTTAATAATTGTATGCATATATGTAATCGTTTGCATTACAATCAAGATTCAGAATGTTTTCAGAACTCTGAAAAGTTCCTTGTGCCCCTTTGTCCTCCCTTTCCCCCTCACTTTCTTTCCTAGGCAACCACAGATCTGCTTTCTGTTACGCTCATTAATTATCTTAGAATTTCAGGTAAAATGTTTCATACAATACATACTCTTTTATGTTTGACTTCTTTTGTTCAGAGTAATGATTTTGAGAATCATCCATGGTTGATGTGTATCAGTGGTTTGTTCCTTTTTATTGCTGAATGGTATTGTTTGAACCTACCTCTTCACCTATTCATTCAC
This sequence comes from Herpailurus yagouaroundi, assembly GCF_014898765.1. Lineage (NCBI taxonomy): Eukaryota > Metazoa > Chordata > Mammalia > Carnivora > Felidae > Herpailurus > Herpailurus yagouaroundi. The sequence goes on from NW_024412391.1 coordinate 67,168,416, forward strand.
CTCACAGAGTTGTCAGAGTTGATGGTGGGGTTTCTAGTTTTGGGCTATAATTCAAACTGCTGTGAACATTTGTGTACTGGTGCTTATGTGGATGTGTTTTAGCTTTTTTGGATAAATGCTTAGAAGTAGGGTTCCTGGTTCAACTGGTGATTATATATTTAATTAAAAAAATTCTGACAATCTTTTGTCTTTTCACAAAGGGAAACTTCCTTGGTAATTTATCTGCTTTTCATTGTGCTCATGTTCTCATAATTAAGTCACTTTTGTGTGTTGGTGGGGGGGCGGAATGAAGACTCAAATGTGGCTACTGCATTTATTGTCAATAATGCTGGTACAGAAACTCAGAAATGGCATTCAAATAGAGTAAAAGTCCCTCTCCCTAAAACTCTGTGACTGGATGATGTGCCCTTTATGGAGTTGCTGGGAGAGTTAAATGAACCTAGACATAAAATGTCCTTAATACTGGGGACCCTGGGTGACTCAGTGGGTTAAGTGTCTGACTCTTGGTTTCAGCTCAGGTCATGATCTCACATTTTGTGAGTTCGAGCCCCATGTCAGGCTCTGTGCTGACAGTGCAGAGCCTGCTTGGGATTCATTCCCTCTCTCTCTGCCTCTCCCCTGCTCGCTTGCTCACTTTCCCTGTCTCTCTCTCTCTCTCTCTCTCTCTCTCTCTCTCAAACCAAACCAAACCAAACCAAACCAAACCAAAACTTAGAATGTCCTTAATACAGTGCCTGGCATGTAGTTTATGCTCAAAGATGTCAGTTGTGCTTATTATCTGTGTTTATTAATAAATTAGGATAGAAGATGTGACTTAAGTGTTGTAGAAGTTAAATGGTTGACTTTGTACTCTACTGTATCTTTCCTGAAAAGCTTACCTCACAACACCTGTAGGAGCTTACTCACTTACATTATTGGCTAGTAATGTATGTTCATCTACACTAAATACATGAAAGCAAGTTCAGAGGATCAAAATGCAGGGAAAGGCAGAATCCAGTAATGTTGTAAACCACAAAATGAGGAAGTAAAAATAAGAACAGAATCACAGGTGGAAAATTATAATAATTTAAAACTGAATAGGTACTTTAGTGGAGACTTTCCGTTTCTAAAATGAGATAATTTCATTAAAGCCTGTAACTACGTTTAACATTTGCTGCATCAACTTTGGTGCTTAACCCTTTTCTCTGATGAAAGGGTCATGCTGGCAGCACAGGGCAAGCTTCACTTTTCTGCCTTTATGTTTAAAAGTGTACTAATCTTTAAGACTCTTTAATCTGTGGGGGGCATTGTTAAACCCATAGTTGGAGAGAGGAAAAAATATTCAAGTTTATAAAGAAGCTGCAGTTTTAAAGCAAAGAGAAACGCTTCCTGTAACGTATATTTTAATCAGAAGTACAAACCACTTAGTTTTACACGTTAGCAAGTGGTGTTTATTAGCCTATTGCTGACCTCCAAACTCAAGATATCCAAATTACTGTGGGCAAGCTCTGTTCCTAGTCAAAAAGAGTTATCGGGTGCCTCTATTTGAACGCAGCAGAAGACCTTGTATGTAATTAGTTTTCATTTTTGATGAGAAATTAGTAGGAATTAAACGGACTTGATAGAGATAGGTGTAGTGATTCTTTCCAAAATTAAATTGAATCAAGATCAAAAGGATTGCAGTGTTTAACAGCCTTATTAACTAAGTGCTGCTTGAAAAGGCTGTATTTCTGTAGTGAATGTCACTGAAGATTATCAATTATAAAATGCATACATTCTCTATCAGCGTTCTCTTGCCATGTAATCTGACTAAATGTGGAGATAGAGAATAGAATCACCACCACTTTGGTCTGTTGGTGAGGAAGGGATTTCTGCCTTAGGGTTGCAGGTGTGGCTGCACAGGTAACACCCGACCCTGGACGGATGATATTGACAGCTCTTGGAGTTAGTGCTGTGTCATGAGGAAGCCTGGAGTAGCCTACTGAAGATGAAAGAACACAGACAACGAGGTCCAGATGAAAGCCAGCACTAACTTACAGATAGTAAATTGTATGTATGCTCACAGGCTGGTGGAAAAGGACATCACCTGTCCTACAGGGAGGGCCTCATGGGGACTGTACCCTGGAACCGATGACCAGAGGCTGTGTGAGGCAGGCTTTGTAGTGTCAAGAGGGTTAGGTGCCTTCTGGTTGCAGTGGGAGAGAGTTTTGGGCTTGTTCGATTAGCAGAGAACTGAACTGCAACTTGCTGCTCAGGGATAAGCAGGAGCTACCTGGTTCATTTGATCGGCAGGGTTGTTTAGCTAGGGGACCTTTCCAGGGAGCAGAGTGAGGAGGGGAACTTGTGGTTGGGTCTTTGAGTCCCTCCTGATTTCACCAGATATCAAGGCAGCACATAATACTGGATCTTTATTTTAAGCCTTTTACCACACTATCCAACAAATATTTATGTGTGTATGTATGATATGTACGTATTTATTTATTAATGCTTATTTATTTTTGAGAGAGAGACAGAATGAGTGGGGAAGGGGCAGAGAGAGAAGGAGACACAGAATCCAAAGCAGACTCCAGGCTCTGAGCTTTCAGCACAGAGCTTGACTTGGGGCTCGAACTGATGAGCCATGAGATCATGACCTGAGCCAAAGTCAGACACTTAACCAACTGAGCCACCCAGGCGCCCCTCAACAAATATTTAATAACAGCTACTCAGTGCCTAGAAGCTAGAGTAATTAACAAATAATATATTACCTATGCACTTGAAGAGTTTAAAGTTTTATGGAAAGAGCCAAACATGCAAATGGGTAAGTGCTAAATGAGCTATAGTAGGTATATAAATATAGGACCTGAAGACATAGAAGAAAAGTAATCAGTCTTACCAAGATAAGAATAGTTTCCCCAGCAAAGTCTTTGTTTACTGTCTCCTTTGTGAACCAGGAAAATTATAGCAGAAGCTTTGCCAGAAGATACTCCCTTTATGTATCTATATCTGTCTATAGCTACACACACACACACACACACACACACATATGTATATATATATATATATAATTAAGGTTATATTGTGTGTCCATATCTACATCAGTCCCTGGTTAGAGAAATTAGCTGATTGATTTAGATAAGTCTTCATTCAGCCACTGGCATTGGGGAAGGGGGCCATGAAGCACATGGCTACTCCAAAAAAGGCAATAAAATTATTCAAATTCTAATTTAATTCTTCTTCCACATCTCTTTCCCTTCTTCCTTCTTCTTCTCTTTATTCTTGTCCTCCCTTCTCATGCTCCCTACGTGTCTTCCTCCTCCTTCTTCTTTTGAGATGTGGGGAGATTCATCGTTGGGTGTGCAGTATCAGCTCTTTGCCTCATCTTCCCATGTCTGACTCATCAGTTGAATCCTGTCAAGTCTAGCCCCCCAAATACCACCAGAGTCTTTCTGCTTCTCTTCATGTCACTGCTAGCACCTTAGTTGAGGCAAGTGGGGCCCTTTGCCTGGGCCCTGCACTCTGGAGAGCTCTGTGTATCGCTATCAACTTATTAAAGTTTACAAGGGTGCCTTTTTTTTTTTTTTCTGAGAAAGAGAAAGAGAGAGCATGAGGGAGGGAAGGGCAGAGAAAGAGAAGGAGAGAGAGAATCTCAAGCAGGCTCCATGCCCAGAGCGGAGCCCAATGTGGGGCTCAATGTCACGACTGTGAGATCTTGACCTGAGCCAAATTCAAGAGTCAGACCCTTAACCGACTGAACCATCCAGGTGCCCCAAGGGTGCCTTTTGAATTGGCTCTGGGGCTTCAGGCAGGCACAGCATGATCCTTAACCCTAACCGTCTAATTGTAGTAGTAGCATTGTCCCTTTCCATGGAAATACTTCCCCAGAACTCTCACCCTGTATCCATTAGCCTGTGATGCCCACAGAAAAAAAGCTGTGAAAGCATGTGATGTGTGCTTTTGCCAACGTCACAGATTGAATATATTCCCATATATGACTATCATCTCAGTTGAAATTTAGAACATTTTCATCACAACAAAAAGAACTCCTGTGCCAGTTAGCAGTCATTCCCTGTTCTCTTCTCCCTTCTCTATCTTTTCCTCGTGCACTAGGCAATCATGCATGCACGTTATTTCCTTATATATTTACCTGTTATGGACACTTCATGTAAATGGAGTCATGTAGTATGTGGTCTTTTGTGACCGGGTTCTTTCACTGAATTGCAATGGATTCCTATGCAATGCTATATTGTTCCTCAGTAGGACTGAGTGTTTATTACTTTACTTATGAAATAGGACATTACCGAAACACAGGAAAGATATTCAAAAGATATTAAGTAGCCCCAAATATGACAAATGTCCATTACACATGGCTAGCTTATTCTTCAGATCTTATGAAAGTCTGAAGTAATTTTAATTGCCTGTGTGTGTGTGTGTGTGTGTGTGTGTGTGTGTGTGTGTGTGTGTGAATGAGATCTGTCTCCCTCACCAGAGTATAGACAACATGAGTGAAGAAACCATGTCTATCTTGCTGCCATTGTACCTCCAGCATAATGGTTCAAAATTTAGCACAGCGATTCAAAGTAGGCACTCAACTTGTGAATAAATGAATAATTAAATGAGTTATTGAAGGATAAAAAGAATGTAGTAGGAGGCAAATACTTATGGGAGCCAATGGTGATGAATTCCACATGGAGATTTCAAGCGTGAGGAAGCCGCGGGGCATCTAGGTGACCATGTCTTCCAGGTGGCTGATAGACTGTACACACAATTGTAAAACTAAGCAATACAGAAGGGCTTTTAGGTAAAGGCAATATTCTCTCCATCCTCAGTGCCTCTCTTCAGAGATAAACATTTAAAAAAAATTTTTTTTAAATTTATTTTTGAGGCAGAGAGCATGAGCAGGGGAGGGTCAGAGAGAGAGGGAGACACAGAATCTGAAGCAGGCTCCAGGCTCCAAGCTGTCAGCACAGAGCCTGATGTGGGGCTTGAACTCACAGACTGTGAGATCATGACCTGAGCTGAAGTCAGACACTTAACTGACTGAGCCACCCAGGCACCCCAAGAGATAAACATTTTTAATTGTGGTTAGTTCCTTTAGTGGTTACTGCTATTGTCTGTGTCTTTAAATATGATGCCATATTACCTCTTCTTAATTTATCCACTTCTGCATTGTCTATTGCTATGCTAAATGAGTACATTTGCCCCAAATTTCCACCTTTCTTCCCACCTCCTCCCAATAGTTTTATCTTTAAAAAAATTCTGTCTTGTACACTTGTAAACTTAAATTAGTTGCTTAATATTCTGCTTTCATCCACTATAAACAGTTCCTCTTGGCTCCCCAAAGTTGTAAGATAAGGATGTGTGTGGGTCTGGCCTTCCTTCTGTCTGCATTTTCTAGTTTCTGGATGTTGTACTTTTAGTTTTATATGGTTAAGATTGATACTATTTACATTCTCCTGACATATGTTCTACTGGCTGTGCAAAGACATGTTACATTTGAATGAATTGGTTTCATGTTTGAGCCATATTGACTGTTTCATTATTATTATCATTCCTAGAGAAACTTCCATTTTTTTCCTGATGGATGAAAGAGCATGTGTTGTCTTTACCATATTGCTAATATCTTCTAGCTTCTTGTGTACTTGTTATACTTTTTAAGAATCAATTATTTTTTTCCCATGAAACCACTGATTTCCTGTTTTAAATTGGAGTGGTTGCATAAGATGTGGCTTTATCCTACAATGGTTTGCTTTTCTAGAGGTTTACAATTACTTCCTTCCTTTCTTTTTTCTTATACAGGCAAAAACATATATTGATACAAGATTCCCTCAAGAGAATGATATTTCAGTTAAAAATGGAATAAATCCTACAGGCATATAAATTATAGAGGTAAAATATTAGATCTCAGAATTTGACTATGGCTTAAAGTTAACATTTAATTATATAATAAGTTCCATAAGTATGGATAACTCTATACAACTTAAATGCTTCCAGACATATCAAAAATTGTGTCTCTAATCATAGTGCTTATTATATTACAATCAAAAGAAAAACATGAGCAGAGAATCTTCCTGATGAAATTCCTGCTGGAGTCAAAGAAAGCCATAGCTTTAGAGGGGGAATGTAGAACTTAATTTGAGTGCTGTTTTCTGCTGAGATATGAGTAGACAATGTAGGTGATGACCTAACCTTTATCACCTATTAAATATATGAAAATATGTCAAGACAGAAACACAGGTAGTTTGTATACTCTTAGAAGCAAAGTCTAAATAATTAGGTATCCAAGAAATAAACAAATTCTTCAGAGTTGATTTCATTTAAGGCAAATAGTATATGCTATAAAGTTTAAATTTATGACATACCCATACACACCTACACACACACACGCACACACACACAGGGGCATGCATATAAAAGGCCTGATTGGCATTGGGACCAGACTGACATAAGGCACAGTGATGGTGCCAGCATAACCATCCTTATCACATTAATGTGCCCCATTATGTGATGATTAAACCTTTCCATTTATCTAGCTTGCCATAACGTTTGCATTCCAAGCAGAAATGAGGGATACAAATTATGCTTAGGCAAGGGAAAAAGCTCACATTGAAATAATTATGATAACTTACAGTATACAGTGTATAGAAAGTTTGCAAAGTGCTTTTCACATAGCTTTGCTCATCTGCTTTCCATAACAACCCTGAGAAATGCATGTTGCTATATTAGCTTCACTTTATTGCTGACAAAACTGAGGATCAAAAAAAGTTATGTTTTTCAGGGAATTGCTGATAAGAAACAGAGCAGAAGGATTCAAACCCAGGAAATAAGGCCAAGTCTTTTTACTACACCTCGAAATTATCTATTTATCACCTGTTAATGTTTATTTTGCAGACTATATCTGCATAATAAAGACACTGGATACTTGTAGGCACCCAAATTACTCAAGGTGTTATTTACACCCCCACCATCCCATCTAAAGGTCAAGGCGTAATCAGGGCAGAAGATCTGACCTTCAATCCTGGCTATTCTCAGGAAAAGTGTTGTGATTAAGGAGAACAACACTGTGTTTCCAGCACTCTCTACCCTACCCTCACCTCAGATAAATTCTGGTGAAGATGAATCCAGAAAGCTTTGAGATGGGAAAGAAGTCATAAAATTATTACAGCATATTCCCACTGCTGTGCCTTAGCGGTGTTTATGGGTTGACTGGATGAATTCTTTAATTTCAGTATATACTTTTTGAGCAACTACTATGGGGTCAGTGCAATTCAGAATGTAAACAAAGAAACAACAAAATGATTACAGATTGTGGTCAGTAATATGAAGGAAATAGAGAAAGGCAAAATGCTTTTATTATTTATTTATTTGTTGTGTATAATATACTATTTTCTTTTTTGTTATTTTATGTTTAAAAAAATGTATTTACTTTTTAAATTCCCATGCGATGAGCATACAGTGTTATATTAGTTTAGGTGCATAATATAGTGATTCAACAATTCTATACATTTCTCAGTGCTCATCATGATAACTATACTCTTAATCTATGTCACCCATTCCCCCACCCCCCCACCCCTCTGGCAACTACCAGTTCTCTGTATTTAAGAGTGTTTTTTCATTTGTTTCTTTTTTCCTTTGTTCCTTTGTTTTGTTTCTTAAATTCCACATATGAATGAAATCATATGATATTTGCCTATGTTGTTGCAAATGGCAAGATTTCGTTCTTTTTTTATGTCTGAGTAATATTCCATTATATATATAAAATATCCCAACTTCTTTATCCATCCATCCACCAATGCACAAAATGCAAAGTAGTTTTAGATGAAGAGGTCAGAAAAGCCTCTCTGGGGAAGTGAAATTCAAACAAACCCAGAAGATGGGCTGGCATCAGTAAGCTGACAGCCTGGGGAAGACCATTCTGCAGAAGACACAGAGAGTGCCAAGGCCCTGAGATGGGAAGTGGGTAAGGAGACTCCGTGGGTAAGGAGAGAGTGAGCAAGATGTGAAAGTGGAGAGGGTGGCAGGACCTTCAAGGAGATGTAAGGAGAGTGGATTTTCCCCTAATGCAACAGAAAGCCATTGGTGTGGTTTAAGCAGAGGTGACATGATCTAATTTACATGGAAGAAAAAAGTCAGTATGGGGGGATCTGCCGAGAATGGGTAGAGGGGCCTAGAGCTGAAGCAGAGGGACAGCCGGGATAGTTTCAGCTTGAGGAGACAGCGGTGTGGACTACAGTGGCCGTGGAGTTGGAGAGAATTGGATATTTGTAGAATAAACGAGTGAGTCTTTTTTCTTGGGTGTAAAATCATAGACCTAACTTCTACCCTTGGGTGTATAATAATAGCCAACCACTAATAGCTACTCTCAGTCATAGAAGCTTTCTCTAGTTCCTAAAGTCACAGTCCTTACCCAGTTACCTGGGCTTCTTATTCCAACGACAGATTTCTTTCAAATTATAAAGTAACAGTTTCCTTTTGGGAAATGAATACACCAAGTTTACATAAATTCTTTACTGACGAACGATATACTAGTAATAACATGCACAAATCTTAACTGTGCATGTTGATTAATCTTCTCAAAGCAAAGGTATCTGTGTAAAAAGCTCCCAGATCAGGAGATAGAAAGACATTCCCAGCATCTCAGAAACTTCCCTCTGTTCCCTTCAAGTCACTCTTCTCCTGACTTCCCCATCTAACTGCTCACTATCCTTACTTCCTTCATCATAGGTTAGCTGTGTCTGTTTTTACACTTTATTGGAATTGTACAGTATGTGCTTTGTTGTGACTGTCTTCTTTCACTCAGTATGATTCATCCACATTGTTGTTGGCAGTTGTAGTTTATTCTCATTGCTGTATAGTATTCCATTCCCAGCTACACCAATGGAAGAGTCCCATAATTTTCCATTCTACCTTTTTTTTGTTGTTTTTTTATTTTATCATTTTATTTTTAATTTTATTTTTAATTTTTTAAAATTTACACTCAAATTAGTTAGCATATAGTGCAACAATGATTTCAGGAGTAGATGCCTTAGTGCCTCTTACCCATTTAGCCCATCCCCCCTCCCACAAACCCTCCAGTAACCCTCAGTTTGTTCTCCATATTTATGAGTCTCTTCTGTTTTGTCCCCTTCCCTGTTTTCATATTATTTTTGTTTCCCTTCCCTTATGTTCATCTGTTTTGTCTCTTAAAGTCCTCATATGAGTGAAGTCATAGGATTTTTGTCTTTCTCTGACTGACTAATTTCACTTAGCATAATACCCTCCAGTTCCATCCACGTAGTTGCAAATGGCAAGAGTTCATTCTTTTTGATTGCCGAGTAATACTCCATTGTATATATATACCACATCTTCTTTAACCATTCATCCATCAGTGGACATTTGGGCTCTTTCCATACTTCGGCTATTGTTGATAGTACTGCTATAAACATGGGGGTGCCTGTGTCCCTTCGAAACAGCACACCTGTATCCCTTGGATAAATGCCTAGTAGTGCAATGGCTGGGTCGTAGGGTAGTTCTATTTTTTAGTTTTTTGAGGAACCTCCATACTGTTTTCTAGAGTGGCTGCACCAGCTTGCATTCCCATCCATTCTACTTTGATGTACATTTGTTCTTTTTTCCATGAGAATAGGATTGAATCATGCTCTGCTGCATGGCAGAGTCTTTGTGATAAACATCCTTATTAATATTTAAGGGAGTTTCCTCAGTTGAAATGAAAAGAAAATTAGAGATTACTATTTTATATGAACCCTATTTACAAATATTAGTACAATTACCAATGTTAGTACAAATTTACAAATATTAGCACACATTTAATGGCAACATTGATGAAAATTTGTAACTTGTCAGGCACTATGTTAAGTGTTTAAGCATAATATCTCATTTAATCCTTATGATTACTTTATGAGCTATGTGCTAATTCTATCTCCATTTCCCATATGAAGAATTGAGACTCAGATAATTTGTCTCAAATCAGAGTTTCACCAGAGGAATAGATCTAATAGGATTTATATGTGTATATATGTATATATCCTATATAGGTATAGATGGATAGATGATAGATTTACTGCAAGGAATTGGTTTACATGATTTTAAGGGTTGGCCAGGCAATTCTGAAATCTCTGTAGGGCCAGCCATGAGGAAGGACAGGTTGGACCTTTTGGACGTGGGACGAAACTGCAATATATAGGCAGAATTTCTTCTTCCTTGGGAAAACCTCAGTTGTACTGTTAAGGCCTTTCAACTGATTAAATGTGGCTCACCCAGATTATCTAGGATAATCTTCTTTACTAAAGTAAACTGATTATGGACTTTAATGACATCTATAATATACCTTTTCAGCAACCTTGAGATTAGTGCTTGATTTAACAATCTGACTCAGTTGACATGTAAAACTAGTTATCACAATATTATAACTAAGAAGGCAGCAGGGCTAAGATACAAATCCAAGACTGTGTGATTTTAAAGCCCAGCTCTTAATTTCTATATCTGTTAAAGAAATTGAGAGCAGAGACTGTTCTAAGATTCAGGGGTGATAATACACTGGGAATAATCCAGGAATGAAAAGAACACCTATGTGCCTGAAGCACACAGATCTGGGGGAGGGAAGGGATAAAACAAGACTCCAGAGTTTAGAAGGCTTCTGACAGGATCTCTGCCAAATGCTAGCTGTGTGATTTGGGGAACTTACATAAACTCCACTGCTCTCCTTTGTGAAATGGGTAATGGAACCTATTCCTAAACTTGGTTGACTAAATTAGTACATGTAAAGTGCTTGGAATGGTGCCTGGCACAGGTAAGTATGGCATAAATGGTAGCCATTAATATTAGCGGGATTTCAGGAGGGGTAGGGTGGGGCATGGTAAGCTTTTTCTTTAGCAGCCATCCTTGCCTGATCCTTTATAGATTTTAATATATAAGAAAGGAGGAATGACAATCAATAAGGGAGGCCTGCATAACTCAGTAAGTAATACTGGGAACACTGGCCAGCTCATTCAAAAAAATTAAATAGAGGGACGAACCTTAGGCAGTGTATCATAATAACACCTGGGAGAGTTAAAAGTAAAGATAGCACCAAGAACATAAGAAAGAACACATAGGCAAACATTAAACAAGGCATGAAATTACAGAAGAAATGAGAATATATCTGACTACATGACAACGAAGGCATTTAAAAATATCTCTGAACTATCATAACCAACATTCAAGAGCAAAGGTCAATCCTGTTTGCTTTAAAGATGACAAGATCCATAGAACAAATCCGCACCCCAATATATATATGAGTGAGTTACATGAACATTCAAAAAGTGAAAAAAAATTGGCCAATAGGTTTAATTATAGAGCTAATGGAAATTAAAATATAATTTGAGTGCAATTTTTTTTTGCCTAACAAATTAGTAAAAATAAAAAAAAATCATTATGCTGATGAGGGTATAGGAAGATAGACACACACACACACACATTCAGTTCGTTTGCAGTGTAAATTGATACAGCTCTTCTGGTAAGCATTGTCGCAATTTCTAATATATTAGAAAATTTTAAATGTTTCTTACCTAGTAATTTCACTTAGTCTCCAGGAAGGAAATAACTTCTTATTCTGACAAAGTGTAATGTATAAAGTTATTCATCACACCATTTATTTAAAATAAAGTAGCATTGTAAAGAGTCTAAATGAACAGTAATAGGGAAGTGTTTATGTCTATCTGATTACTACACAGCTGTTTACAATTATGTCTATGAAGAGAGTGGGAGAAACAAGATGTTGGTCAAAAGGTACAAAGTTTCTTTTTTTTTTTTTTTAATTTTTTTTTCAACGTTTATTTATTTTTGGGACAGAGAGAGACAGAGCATGAACGGGGGAGGAGCAGAGAGAGAGGGAGACACAGAATCGGAAACAGGCTCCAGGCTCTGAGCCATCAGCCCAGAGCCCGATGCGGGGCTCGAACTCACGGACCGCGAGATCGTGACCTGGCTGAAGTCGGACGCTTAACCGACTGCGCCACCCAGGCGCCCCAAAAGGTACAAAGTTTCAATTATACAAAGTGAGTAAATTATCGAGACCTAATATACAGCATGGTGACTATACTTAATAATGCTGTATTGTAGACTTGAAAATATTTCAGGTAGATTTTGAGTCTTCTTATCTCATGCACACAAAATATAGTAACTATGTGAGGTGATGGATATGTTAATTAGCTTTATTGTGGTAATCATTTCACAGTTTATATGCATATGCCAAAACTCACTTTGTACACCTTAAATACATATAATTTTTGTCAATTATATGTTAATAAAATTAGAGAAAATAAAATTATGTCTATGAATAAAAGGGAAATTCTTTGGTTAAGTGAAATATAAAAATAGAATGTGTCACTATGATCCATATTATATATATCCATGAAAATATTTATATTTGCAGAAAAGTAACCAAAAGTGTTTATTTCTGAGTGGTGGAATTATGGGTAATTAATGTGTTTTTTCATTACTTTCTTAATTTCTTACACCTTAAAGTTTAATTGGAACAAAATTGCACAGAAAAAGGACCTGGTATTTGCCTAAGCTGGGACAGGAAGTCTCAGTGCACCCATTGTGCCTGGCTGTAAAGAGTAACTTTGAGCCAGTTCCCAGATGGTCGGTGCATTCTTTTATCTCAGTTATATCATACTTTCAACCAAGAAATGTCCTCTCGTTGTCTGCTTCCCAAACTCCTCCATCATCCTTCTAAGTTCAAGCATTATTTCCTTTTTAAGTATTCCTGGACATTTCTCCACTTTTTCTCTTTAAGAGTTGGGTACATCCTTTCTAATGGTCCCTTAGCACCTGGTACATAGATGAGCATGGCTAGCTTAAAGTCTGGAGACACACAGGCAGTATGTGTAAATATTTATCGATAGCACATTCAAATACACATAAAGTAGTATTTGCTTCCAGAGAGGATGGCCATGCTCTATATGAAAATATTTACTACATTCCACTGTAATCGTTATCTTGTTCTTTTTATACCGTGACCCTTTTGAAGGCAATGTGTTTGCCTTTCTTATCTCTTTACTGGAGCCTCCCCTTTTACAGTGCCTAACATGAAGTGGGTCCTCGGTAAATATTCATTGAATGCATGCATTAATTAGTTGGCCTAAAATGTATTTTTTAAAAACAAAATGCTGTTTACTGTCTCTGCTTGGTAGTATTTTCAAAATAGGCTTTGAAATGTTCTAATCATCTCATCTTTTTATCTGGAAGATGTCTAATCTCTTTGGTGTGTCCCTTTAGTTTTGGCTCTGTTGGCTGAACTCATCTCTTTTTGGTCTCTTATAACTGTCTTGGCATGAGAACAGCAAACAGAATTGAGTGTGTTATTCTAGGTTTGGGTAGGCTGCTCTTCTGTATAAAGGTTTTGCTTCTAAATTTTTGTAATGATGATTGGCATATGTAAATTAAAGAGCATTGTGCCCTGCTCTCTGCATTCAAAGAACATTCCAAATCCTATTTACTTATGATGGTATTTGTGAGGCTAGGTTATGCCTTTTGGACAACATTTTTAAGCTTTTATCCTAATTTTTCTTTCAAGCTTTGTAGTAGTTGCCATCTATTGCCAGGTAGTTTGCAATTCTGTCTAGACCCTTGTGTATATAATCCTCTAAATAGTTAGTTTTGAGGAGTGTTTGAAGTGGTACAGTAAAAAAGTGGGATATTTTCAAGATTTTTTAAAATTTAAAAACCAAGCCAAAAATTCATTCAACTTTTCTACCTTTTTTCTGTTTTGTCTTGGCCAGAACACACATCTTTTGATCTGTAGCATCAAGTGGGTATTTTTTCACCCATCCCCAACCTCATCTCAAATCTTAAATGTGGTTTAAGATTTTGGGTAATGGTGTGGTTTACTGCTAGATCATTATGACTTGGCTTGTGGCATTTTGAACTCATGTTCAATATATATATTATGAGACTTAATATGAATTATGGCTTATGAATGTTGAAAACCTCTGGTGATTCCTTGATATTTCGCTCTTCGTTTTGGTATCTAATCCAAAACCCCTAAACATATAGCTAGTTTCTTTCAAGACATTTTCTTGTTTAAACTGTGGTGTTTTGTTATTTTTTAGGGGGAAATTTTATGTGGTTGGCATTTAATTTTCAGGGTTTTAATCATTTCTGAATCTTTAGTAAGTACTTAGCAGGGTGTGGTGCTCTTGAGAAAACTGTTGTGTGTTTATTTATTTACTTGTCTTTGACTTTTTCGGTAAGCAGTTAACACTTGAGTGGATCAGCACAGCTTAATTCAGACACTAAATTTTCACCAGAAAAACACTTGATACATACTAAGATTTTATAGAATTTACAGTGGAAAAAATAGATTCAGATCCAAATTGTTCCAAATACATGTAAAGGTTTTCTAATAACTCTATGAGGATCAGTTATTAAGTTTAAATTAATTGTAATTAAGTTAAATGTAATTAAAAATTAACTAGAATTATATATATAACTTTAAGTTAATTAAAATTAAATAAGATTAAACATTCAGTTCCTCAGTTGCACTAGCCATATTTTAATACCCACATAGGGCTGGTAACTACAGTACTGGATAGGACAAGTTTGGATGGTTTGCTAGAATTTTGAAAAACTCTACCTGTTGTTTTCCTAGCAAGCTTTTAACTTTTATGGTACATTTTTAAAAACTTATTTGGTATGTAATATTACTTTTCCTTTCAAGTAATTTTGAGTCAGAATGATCACACTCTGGTTCAAGCGGCATTATGTTCTCTGCCTTTATAGTTTCAGAGTCCCCAAGTCGCTGCCTGAAAATGCATTCACTGAGCTGGCATATATTATCAATTGCCCATGAAACTGTACTTATACTAGGGAATGACATTTTCATCTACTGACAAGATGACTAGCTGTGCTCCCAATTTGCAGGCATTTTTGCTTGCATTGTTTGCTTATATATTTTGGTATCAATTGCATACTCAGAATTTGCCAGAAGAATTTAAAGGCCACTGTAGGTAATTTTTATAGATGGCATTTCTCAAGCCTCCAGGCTCCTTGATATATTTGCTTATAATGAATGCATATGTACTGATGGAGATTTAGTGTGAAATTTACTTTGTATGTTTATACCGTTATTCTGTGAAATGAGTTCAATCTACCTGTCATGTTGGTTGTTGACTGAGGGTATTTGTGTGTGTGTGTGTGTGTGTGTGTGTGTGTCTAAACTTTGCACTCCTTTTAAATTAAAACTATTTCCTTTGATCCAGAGGATTCTAGGTGTCTCTACAATTGAAATCTGTGCGTGGCTTTATTCTAGCAGAATAATTTTAAAGCTTTGTAGATTGTAAAAATACCAAGTTCAGATTGATAGCCATTAATTTATTCTTTCATTTATCATACATTTGTGGGGTACACACTGTGTTCAGAATCATGTAATATCTAAGGGAGAATTCATGACCTCTCTAGGCAAGTAATTGATATTTTCACTCACGTGTTCTGTTTTACTGTAGTTTATCTGTTAAAATATTAGCTGTGGGAGCCATAACACTACGTTAGTTAACCATCCTGGCTGGACAAATCGTCTCTTCTTGTCAGAGTATAAAGCCATATGAAAACGAAAGACAACAAAACAGTGTGTTTGAGCTTTGTTCTTCAGTCCGTCACTAAATCATTCAATGTCCACGGAAAAATCACATAACCTTTTGTTTCTCAGTTTCCCTATATACAAGGATTTTGGTAAACATCTTATTCACTACTAGCCAATTTTAAGGGTCAATTGAAAGGATCAAATGAACCTGGCCTGTGACTGTTTTGTGTCAGGACAAAGGAAACCTGGTGCAGGAACTTGAGGAGGATGCAGGGTCTACTAGACATGGAGTGATTGGATTTGCAGCAGATGTAATGAGCTGAGAGGTAGGAAAAGGGGAAAGGGTTAGATGCATAAGCCACGTGCAGCATTAGGTGGAGAATAACAGAACTTTTGGACATCCTGTGCCCCTGTGTTTCCCCCTGGCTTCAGTGAGGTGCAAAGAGCATGTTGGCTTTCATTTCCTGGGCTCCCCAGAAAGCCAGAGCTTGAGGCATAAGTTTAAGTTAGAGTGCTTTATTGGGGGGCAAATCCTAGGAAGTAGAAGAAAGAGGTACAGGGTTAGCAAAGCAGGAAGGAGGATGCATTATAAAATTACCCATATGGCAATGGGTGGCTGTTGCTTTATCCCATGGGATCAGTGGAAGAGATGTCTGACCTGTCACAGGACCTTATCTGTCAGTTCTCATCCCTGATTGGTTGAAAGTCACACCGTGAGGTATCTAGCACCTCCTACATTCCTGGGTTATGTATAGATGGATCCCGAGAAAGTCCCCGGCTCTACTATGTATCAGTGCAACGCAATTCAAAGTGTGATGCGTGGATGGCATCCTCATGATAGGTATAGAAATGGAAAGGAAGTGTTTAGAAATTTTTATAGCATTTTGACTGAGGAATTTTATGTCTGTTGAATCTAACAGTAAAACAATTGGGCTTGTTTTTTGTATGCTTTTTTTTTTTTAATTTTTTTCAGTTCAATTTTCTAGCAGTTCTTTTGTGTTGTATTTTACAAAGTGTCAGTCAGCAATGAATTGGGGAAAAAAATGATTCTTCACCAAAGATAGCTTGAAAATGACTGCCTTAGTTTAAATAGGGAAGCCCTATGTGGGAGGCAAGAGGTGGTATACTGTGCAGGCAAGGGGTGACAGCAGGTCTCACCAGGGGAGGCTAGTCAGACCCCATGCCAGCTGGTCACTGTAGAGGTGTAGAAAAAATGGCCAAAGTCTCCAGAGAAAAGTGAGGCCAGGAGGGTTTAGACATACACAAAAAGGTGTTGCTACAGTGATCTGGATGATTTAGGATAGTAGTTATCACATTTTTTTGGTCTCAGGATGCCTTCATAATCTTAAATAGTATTGAAAACCCCAAAGAGCTTTTATTTGTGTGGGTTATTATCTACTAACAGTTACCATATTAGAAATAAAACTGAGAAAACATTTAAAACATCTGTTTATAAATGTACTTAACGTAACAAAATAAATCTACTGCATGTTGACATACGTAAAACAATTTTTAATGATAGTACTGTAATATAAAATATAATATTTAATTGCATTTTCTATTTTTTTAACGTTTATTCATTTTTGAGACAGAGAGAGACAGAGCATGAATGGGGGAAGGTCAGAGAGAGGGAGACACACAATCTGAAACAGGCTCCAGGCTCTGAGCTGTCAGCACAGAGTCCGATGCGGGGCTCGAACTCACGGACCGGGAGATCATGACCTGAGCCGAAGTCGGACGCCCAACTGACTGAGCCACCCAGGCGCCCCTTAATTGCATTTTCTAAAACAACAATTATTTAAGGGAAATATTTAAGGTGGAATTTTATATTTCATCAAATCTCTTTCGATGTGGCTTAGTAGTAGATAGCTGGGTTCCCATATATTCTTCTGAATTCATGTGTTCTTGTGATATATATTTATCTAGCAGATAATTATTAAACGTTTGCCATGTGTTAGTTGCTATGATAAATGAGGATGATACAGGCCTGAAGACCCCATTGTCTTCCATTTGGATTTTAAAGTTTAGAGGGAAAAGTAAACTAAAAAAAAAAAAAAAAAAAAAGAAATGACAATAAGGTGTGGAAAGTGTCCTAACCTAGGCCATGTTCTGGAGGACTAGTTGAGAATGACTCTTTTTTCATAGCATAAACTGGGTGTGGGGAGTGACAGATTATGTCACAGTTTAGTATAATTGTATTTAAATTTTAAGTAGGTCGAAGGGTCATAATTTTGGCAGAGAATGAGAAATGTTCACATTTCACTAGCCCTAGGCTGATGGAGTGAGGCACAAAGAATTTTGGGAGCAGGAAAGGGCTTAAAAAACAAAAACAAACCAAAGCACTGGGAAGAAATGCTGAGGAAGATCATGGAGCAGAGAATAAAAGCAAAGATTAAAGAAAAGACAACAGAAAATTATTACATAAATGAAGTACCAGAGCCGGCCTGGACTTGGGTATGAGGACATTAAAAAGACTTTTAAGAGGCTACAGGGATTTTAAAAACTAGGACAAGACAGACGTTCTGTATAATATATTACCTAGAAAACTGTTAGTTAGAGTGGATATAAAATTGCAGGGTAGGAGAGTCAGGTGTGGAGAAGAGGTGCCCCAGCAAATGTTAATGTGCTAAAGCAATATGCTTTCAAAGTCAGTTCGTCAAGATTATTGAGAATAATGGGAGGTACAGTAGACAACTATAGTTAGAATTTATGGGGTTGTAATAAAATAGAAGAGAAAAAGGAAAGCCAGAACTTTTTGTTATAGCAAAAATGTTGAAGCTTATAAATGTTTGAAAGAATGGAGAGGCGATCTAGCCTGCAGGGTAAAACACATTTTTAGGAAAGAACAAAGGGGATAAGGTAAAAAGAAACAATGACCATTGAAGACTCTGAACTTTGAAATTTATTTTTAATTAAAAAATTCTACTGTTGTAAAAAACTCCCCAAAAGATTAATTTTAAATATTTTCATTATGAAGTAATATATTCTCATTATTACACATTTGGGAAATGTGGGAAAATCAACCATAGTTTCACCATTTAAGTTGAACATTTATATATTTTTTCCTTCCCCCCCCCAATGTATGCTTCTTTTGTTTTGACTTTGGTAAGAGGTTGATAAAACCATCTAATTAGGTTTTATTTGATCCTAGGACAAAATTATAAATGCAAATAGATTGTAAAATATTTTTATAAACAAAAGCTATGAGTCAAATGGAGTTATGTATACATCATCGTATTTGTACAAAGCTTTATAGAAACCATTTTAGGTATTCAATCTTGAGTACGTTTAGCTTATGCTAAGCAAGGAGGTATTTCCTAGTGAGCTGTGGTAGTGTCTTAGTCCTTTGACTTCTATAACAAAATACTGAGAACTGGGTAAGTTATAAACAACATACATTCCTCACATTTCTGGAAACTAGCAAGTCCAAAATCAAGGTGCCAGCACGTTCAAGTGAGGGCCCTGTTCCTTGCCTATTGCTGTGTCCTCACATGGTAGAAGGGTGCTATCTAAGGCCTCTTCTATAAAGATATTGATCTCATTCATGAAGGCATGGCCCTCATGACCTAAATGCCTCCCAAAGGTCCCACCTCCTAAGACCATCACCTTGGGCATTAGGATTTCAACATGTGAATTTTGAAAGACACAAACACTCAAGACTATAGCAGGTAGTGTGTGTGGAGTAGGTTTAATGTCAGGAGTTTCTTTCAGCAGAGTTCATGGGTACTTTATGGAAAATCAACAGTGTTTTATATACTCTCCTTTTATCCTTTCTGTTTGATAACAGCTTTTTGATCTATGCTTCCAGAGAAAGAAAGGACAGATCAAAAGTTCATCAACTCTCTGATTGTAGTATAAAGAACTGATTCTGGTTGGGATAGGAATCAACTCGAAGCTCTGATTTCTTATTTCAAGAGATCTTTTTATTTTAAAATCGTCACATGCACATCTGTCCACCCTCCACACCTGTTTTCCCTGGAGAGAACTAGATTCACTTAATCATATCATATCCACTTTTTAATGTTTTTCTGACCTTAGGGTAGTTCCACCTCAGGGGAAGTGTACGTTTTTCTCAGAATTCTCATTTTAATTCCCAGGGATATGCATACCATAAGATCTGAATTCAGTGTGAAAGGAGTTATAATGTGTGTATATTTAGCACAGCATCTGGATGGGCAGGAACACAATAAAATATTAAATGACTGGGTAAGAGTTTTAGTATTCTCTTTTGAAAAATACTGTTCCCAAATAAATGTCAAATGGATTTTGTAGAATTTTTCCTTTCAGCTTGGATTCTGGACTTTGTGTCTGACCTTATTCCAGCCTAAAATCCAGCATTAAAATCACCTGGGACACTTGTTGAACATACAGATGCTTGGGCCAACCTCCATAGATATTCACTAGATGGGGTCTAGCCATCTGTATTTTTAGCAAGTACTTGGAGTGTTTGTGGTCACAGGACGACACTTTGTAAGTCACTGTTAAAGGCTCAGGAAGACTGAGGCAAATCCAACTTAAATCTGTATTTTTCTTAATATTTTTCTTAGTATCTATGTCAGGCAGATATTCTAGATGGCTGCGTTTAGGAGATGGTCTTCTGGTAGTCTTTAATCATAAGTCTGGAATGAGTTCTAGAAGACTGTCTTGTCTTAGCAACATATGCAGAAATTAGCAGCTTGTTGTATATTTTCTTGCCATGAGTAAATCTCCATGACATAAGATCTTACCTGATTAAACAATTGACCATTGTTTTAGAAATGAAATTCCTAAAAAAATTAAAAATTAAACATCAAAATGAAATTCCTTAGCAACATTTCATTTATCATGCCCTCATAGAGGAAGGATTAGTCGATTCCTTAAAAGAAACTGCCTTTGGCTGGCTGAGAAAAGATTGATACACCTTTGACAGTTAATTCAATGCTCCTTCTTTCAGAATCTGTGATCTTTACCTGTAGTTTCTCTTGGAGTCACTTCACTGAGCAAGTGGGGGGTGTCATGGTTGTGTTTGCTTCCTGTGTTCTCTGAGTCTTACTGTGACTCCCTGATCTGAGTTCCTAGATGCTCCCTATCCTAAGTATCTGTCAAGCCAGCTTCCCTTCTGTGGCATCATACTATTAGATGGTGTTAAGAAGTATGTGGCTGAAAGGGGAATGAGGATATTCAGTCTGGCTGCTGAATTGCCCTTTGCAGCATATATCATTTACCACCGAGTGATCAAGATCCCCTCTGTGACTTTTGCATTAAGATAGAAAAGAGTAAAGAGCATCTTAAAAAAATATATTAATGTTATTTAGGACCTGGTAAATAAATATATTCTTTTACATGAAACTGCAATAAGAAAATTTTGAACTTCAACTCCCCAACCAACCAACCAACCAACAAACCAAGCTAACTCCCCAATAACTAAACTTTGTGTCTGACCTTATTCCAGCCTAAATTTCTAACAGGATTTCTCAAACTCTACCATTAATCATGGCATATTTATAAGTATGCCAAAAGTGATTACTGTGTACGTGAGAGTTTTAAGTTATTATTTTAGTTATTATTATTATCCAGAGATCTAAATGTGTTAATAAGCCTCACTGTATTGCCTTTAACTCTAGGACTCAGTTGGTGGAGGAGAGAGGGGGCCATTAGCATCTCTCCTAGTTTGTCTCCACATCTTCATTCCCACACTCCCTCTTGTCAAGTGACATCTTCATTGGAGAATATGGGAGCAGGAATTGGACATATATTTCTGGGGCTCTTCTATTCTTTTCCTTAATAGCCGGTTGCTGGTGAAAACTACATGTTCTGGCCAGCATCTTTAGGCTAAGTTTTCAGTGGCCCATCTCTGTAAATGAGGTCTGTGATTACCTAGTACTGCTCATGTTGGGATGTCACAGTGCTGGGTGTCATATTGAAAAACCTACTGATGCTGAATATGTGAGCCATATTCTCCAACTTAGTCTGTGGTAGACATGAAGATAGATGTGCTCCCCAGAGCCCCAATCAAGGAAGGATTTGCTGTCCAGCTGGGAGAGGGTGGTGGGCAGAATACCTCCAGCTGCCTGTTCTTTTCAGATCTTCCTTGTCTGCAAAGAGCTGGATGCCTTGCTCAGTCATGTCCTTCCCAAGGCGGCCCACACTGGATGAGACAGGAGAGGGCTTAGAGGCTCAGACATTTCGACTCACTATGGGATGACTCTCATGGGTGATGCTTACTCCAGAGCTTCCTGCCAGGAGGGGCAAGTCTTTTCTGGGGTCTGTTTCACCTGTGACTTTTTCCTCTGCTCAATCTTGCTTCTTCTCCTTCCTTTGACCCTTTGATTTGAACTCAAACTCTGTTTCAGTGTCTGCATTTGGAGAACCCAACTTGTGACATGGCTTCTTTTGGTTATATAGGTTTTAAACATATTTCTCCCTTAAGTTTTGGTTTGCTTGGCTGATTGAGAACCCAAGTAGGGAAACAGTGGTGCCATTTCTGAGCTCCCTTAGCATCCAACAGTGGAAATAACTCAGTTGAGAAGAGGAAAACTTTTATTCCAATCTCTGTGTAGCTCAGAGGAGCAGAAAATATCTATATTTTGACATCAGGTGGCAGTGAGTGGAGTTTCCTATGAGTAAGTAGGCACTACAGGTGTGCCATCAAAGGTTAATATATTTTCTTATTTTTTTTCTCACTCATATAAATAAAAACATGATTTCTTGTATTGATCTATGTTAAACACTGAAAGGGCCTTATTTTCAGGGAGAAGTAAAATATGGTTTATAGTTACATGGGCTTCCTAAGAGAGCAGACAGATATTCTAGATTATCAAAAAAGAGTTAAATAATCCCAATTTCTATTGAATACACATATGCATTTTTGGCCTAAAGCATAATTGATTGCTAACATTCTGATTTCTTATAGAATAGAACATTCGGTGAATGATCAAAATGATACCAAACACATTTTTGTAAAGAATCCCCACCTCATACCTAGGTAGCTCTGATCTAGTAATTGTGAAAAGTTAACAGCAGCTTCTGTTGAGAACAGAATACATAAAACATGACTCTGTAATGCAGAACTACTGTTTTAATGGTGATGTTACCAAAAGGAGCTATTTCACACAAGATTTTTTTTAGAATGTAGCATGTATTCTTTTGCAAATTAAAGCTGTGATTATATTGGGGCGCCTGGGTGGCTCAGTTGGTTAAGCGTTCGACTTCGGCTCAGGTCATGATCTCACGGTCCGTGGGTTCGAGCCCCGCGCCAGGCTCTGTGCTGACAGCTCAGAGCCTGGAGCCTGTTTCAGATTCTGTGTCTCCCTCTCTCTCTGACCCTCTCCCGTTCATGCTCTGTCTCTCCCTGTCTCAAGGATAAATAAACATTGGAAAAAAAAATTTAAGCTGTGATTATAATGGGATATTCCATCAAGGGAATGCGAACAAAAAGTTTTATGTGGAAGGTCCACCTTTAGGAAGGATTCACTTGGGAAAACGGGAGAAATAAAATACATGTTCAATAAGACAGATCAGCTAATTTTAACCCTGGAACTCAAAAGGATGACAGATGACACAATCAGCATTCAAATTGTTTTTAATGTTTTATTTTATTTTTTGAGAGATAGAGCGTGAGCAGGGGAGGGGCAGAGAGAGAGGGAGACATCAAATCAGAAGCAGGCTCCAGGCTCTGAGCTCTCAGCACTGAACCCAATGGGGCTCCAACCCACGAACACAACATCATGACCTGAACTGAAGTCAGACCCTCAACTGACTGAGCCACCCAGGTGCCCTGATACAATCAGCATTCACATTCAGCTAGGTTTTTGAGTTTGACTTAAATCAGTGGTTCTCAACCTTATGAGAATATGAAAATAGGTCCTAATTAAATAAACAGAGAAAGGGAAAATAGGCTTTACTTAAAAACCAGACTGCAGTGTTTCCCAAAGAACATAAATGCACCATGTTTAGAACAGAGCAATGACTAGGTCACACCTTAACCACAAAAAATGATTAATACTCCCTTCTCATTTTTAACAACTTTGCCTTCTGAGTGATTTTGATTCTTTAACAATGAGAGCTCCGCTCTGATCTTTCTGCCTCTTGGATAAAGATAACAGAGATATTCAATCACTGACTTTCCCTGTTTCTTGATGTCATCTAATCCAGGACTGTCTTTTACTTTCCTCAGCTTTTTAAAAAAATCACCCGGTTGAAGCTCTCCTAAACCCCCCTTTACTGAAAAGCTCCCAAAATTCTCTTAGGGTCTCCGATGTTGCAGCAAACTAAGTACACCTAACTTTTCGTGACTCCAGGTGTTTTCTTGGTCATCTTTGTTTGATGGGCTTTAATACTTACCTGCATTAAAGTCACCTGGAGAGCATTGAAAACTCTTGATACTCAGGCTGTACTCCAGACCAATTAAATGAGAATTCCTGGGGTTTAGGGATGGGCAGAAGAATTTTGAAAAGCTTCTCAAATGATTTCAATGTGCAGCCAAGGTTGAGAACGACCGGTTTAAATGATTCTATTGGAGGTGGAGAATGTACCACATAATAGCTGGAAGTTACTTGCAGCCCTGTGATTTCAACTCTGATATTGTTTTCCATTGGCCCTGCTTGTTGATGCCTGTGAAGTTGTCTTAATCTATTGAAGGGAAGGAGCTTGGTGAGCTGGAAGAAATGCCTTCTTGATGATATTCATGATTAGCCTGGAAGAAGGTAAAGAAAGATATTGACAACATTCATATTTAGTTCTTGGAGTGAAAGCAAATGAGGTTATTTGAAAATCTCTTTCAGTATGACTGAAATAGCAAGAGGTCTATATTCTCTTTTCACATTACCCTGCGGACCATCTAGATAATGTTTTGATTTAACTATTGCTTCCTTTAATCTGTTCTTTTAGAACTGATGGTTAAACATTTAAATATGTTTGTTTCTAAGTATTTCCGTTAACAATGTAAATTAATTTCTCCTGCAGGGCAATAGTAATTATGCCATAGAGGCTTAAGGAGAAGCATCTGAAACATTTATATTAATACTCTGTAATATAATGCTTAATTAACTCGTGCTTGCCATGTGTGGGATTTAATGTAGTGGAGACGAGTTGGTGACAGAGGCAGAAAAACAAAACAATCAATTCTATAGAATAGGCCTCCAGCTAGAACATTAAGATAAAACCAGACAAACTTTTTCCTTTTTAGTCTTGTTTAAGGCTCAAGGAACATGCTTGTTTCTGGTTTATTGGACTATTCTCCACATAGAGCTGAGTTGAGCAACTTTGTAGACATGGCCTTTCTTGATTAGGTAGTTCAGATTTTGAGTACATAATGCCGAATATTTGATATTTGCCCCCAAACAATTCAGCCTGTGCAAGGAGGCAGAATGACACCTGCAGCTATCCAACGATATTTATACCTCACCTGGAAATGGAGAGGACGTGCTGGCTCAAGTCACAGAATCAACGCTTTTTTCCAACATTAGTGCAATAGTCGAGTGACTGGTGCAAGAGGCGAGGAGGCCATCTTTGCTTATCATTTTATTCCAACAAGTAGAATTTGTCTTTCATACCTCTGAGATTCAAAATAACCCAGATTTAGCTTTGCTCCTTGAGGATTGGCTTGAACTGAGGATCACCTGGTACGTTTATGTGTGCCTTTGGATTGCTAACGGGTGTTGTGATGTGGTTAAGCTGGACTTGACTGATTTAGACCTTTGTTTCATATAAGATTCCTACCTGTGTTTCTCTCCATTGTCATCGTGTCTGAGAGTCTTAAGCCATGCTGCCTCTAATTTCATGAGTCTGTGCACAGATGACCATGGCTGGTGGTTGAGGAATGTAATGAAATGAACCCATAAACAACTTGGCACATATTGCAAACTTGGTTAGCTGTTTAATCAAATGCTTGGGGGCGCCTGGGTGGCTCAGTCGGTTGAGCATCCGACTTCGGCTCAGGTCATGATCTCACGGTTCGTGAGTTCAAGCCCCGCATCGGGCTCTGTGCTGACAGCTCAGAGCCTGGAGCCTGTTTCAGATTCTGTGTCCCCCCTCGCTCTCCGCCCACCCCTGCTTGTGCTCTGTCTCTCTCTGTCTTTCAAAAATGAACAAACATAAAACAAAATTTTTTAAACCAAATGCTTGTAAGGAGTACTACTTTTTTATAGCCAGATTGGGTGCTCATTTATTTTTGTCTTTTGTTCTCGTGTGTCTGTGGAAAGTGTAATTGACAAGGCACCCACCTGAGACCATGTACTTTAATGTTCACTATCTTCCCTTTTTTATTGATTCATCTCCAAGAATCTAGGCTCTCAGAATTAGGTTCTTGGGGTGCCTGAGTGGCTCAGTTGGTTAAGCATCCGATTTTGACTCAGGTCATGATCTCACATTTAGTGAGTTCGAGTGTCGCACTCTGTGCTGCCAGCTTGGAGCCTGAAGCCTGCTTGGGATTCTGTGTCTCCCTCTCTCTCTGTCCCTCCCCCGCTCATGCTCTCTCTCTGTGTCTCTCAAAAGTGAATAAACGTTAAAAAAAAACCAAAAAAACAAAATTAGGTTCTTGATGTGTAGGGTATCAAAATTGCCAAAGAGAGCCAGAAACTCTTGGAAGCGAGGCTGGGACTGCCAGCCTGGTAACCTAAGCCTGTTTAAGGGGGTGAGGATGAGAAGCCATTTCAGTGGTTCTCAGCCCTGGCATATCACAATCTCCTGGGCACTGTTACAGATTACTACTGCCATGATCATCCACAGAGAATCTGAGTTAATAAGTCAGGGATAGGGCTGTGACTGAGGATTATAGAGGTTCTGGTCTCCGGTGTAGCAGCTCCTGGATTCAGGACTGGGAGAAGCCAGCATCTCCAGTCTAGAGCAGACATAAAGTCCTCAGTAAGTTCGCATGCTAAAGTGGGAAAGTTGTTGACCTGAATGTCCAGGAAACTTGATTTTTAAACTAGGATGACCAGTAATAAGGATTGCTACTCCAGGCTATTCTCTCTGACCTTTAGTTTCCTTGTATATAAAGTTAGGAAGTTTAATTATGGACTGTTTCAGAGTTGAGTCCCATTGAAAAATAAAATAACCTTTACATATTTCTAACATACATACTAGCCTCCCACCCCTCAGATAATTTAGTATGTTTGAACAGAAGTGTTACCAGTGCTAAATTAGCCTAGAAGGTTTAAAATAATTTAATTTTAATTTATAATCAATATTTAAATAAGTTCTAACTTTGGTAGAATTAGTTAGCTATCTAGAGGCGAGGTATTGAATGTACGAATTCTTGAATTTTATCTATTCCCAAAATAGTGGGAGTTAAAATAAATGATCACATAATCCAAATGACTGTTCCATGAGGTGGAGTATGGGATATTACAGTGACAGTTTTTGCAATTATACGTATTCAATTACAGATGATTTTTAAAGTTGGTTTCTTCTTCAGCATCTGAACATACTTTATTTTAAGAGGTTTGGAGGAGGGTGCTATTTAGGCCATTATATTAGCGCTCATTTGCATGAGATTTATTTATTTTTATTTTTTAGCAATGTCTTTAAAAACAGAGAAGAAGCAATTTGACCTTTATTTTGGAGAAGGATGGGGGTGGGGGTGGTGAGTATAATTCTGCTTTTCCTTGTCAAATAGAAGAAAAAAACTTTAAAAATAACCTACCAATTTTCAACTGTTATATTTTAAGCCACAGGAACTTGTGAGTTTTCTTTCATCTTGGTTCTATCACATAACCAGAAAAGTTACACAGCATATCCCCAAAAAGAGGTCTAGCTGGGAAGCAATTCAAACAAAAATATATTCTAGAAATGTGGTTGTTAGTGTATCATTTTAACAGTTATTCATCTTTGCCCCTCAATCTACACTTTTCTCTCTCCTCTCCTTACTTTATCTTTTATGTGTCTGTGCTTTTCCATGAATGTGTGTGGGCAGCTAAAGTAATCATGAAACAATGATACCCAAGGATGAATGTTCAAGGAATTTATTGGACTTAAGTGCCACTAGGTAGTATCTATGATACCTCTGCGGATAGAAAGCATTTGATTTTATTCTCTTCCTTCCCCTTTTGGTTTGCATCCCTGGAAGGAAAGCTAACTGTGTTCAGGATTAAAAAGACTTTAATACTGGACAATAATAACAATTTGTCTTCTAGAAGGTGAACAGTGTTCATTCAGGTCAACCATCATTAGAGCACACGTTTTACTACTTGCTTTCTTGGAGGACCATATTTCCAATGAAAAAAAATGGCATTCATTTGGCACATCATATAATAGGACAGAGTATTTAAATCTGGATTGTATTTGAAGATTAGGAAATGTAGTACTTTAGCGCATCAGTTATTTATTACTGTGTAAGAAACCACCCAAAACAACAGTCAGTTTTTTCCCTCTTGTGTGTAAATAATTTGGGCTGGGCTCAGTTGGGTGGTCCTTCTGCTGATCTCTCTGGGGTTCACTCATGTGACTACAGTCTGCCTCTCAACCAGGACTGGATAGTGTAAGAGGGCCTCTGACATGTCTGGCAGTTGACATTGGCTACTGGTTGTTGTCTAGCGGTTTTAGTTGGGACAACTCATGTCTGCCACACATTGTCTCTTACCTTCTAATTGACTATACTGGGCTTCTTCATGGCAATCTCAGGGCAGCATTCCAAGAGGGCAAGAAGAGTATTTGCAAATTCTCTTGTTGTATAGGATTTGGAGCTCTGCTAACAGTTGGCCTGCCCACATTCATGGGTTGGGGAAGATAAACTCCATCTCTAGTGGGGAGGAGCAACAATGTCACATTACAAAGGGATATGCAGACAGGAGTTTGAGGAATTTTTGCAGCCATCTTTGCATACTGGAAAGATTTGCCCTCTGGAAATGATAATTTACATCTCTTCTACATGAAAATATGCTCACCCCTCCCACAAAAGTCTTATATTCATATGGAATCATCCTTGAAGTCCAGGGTCAGAGCCACATGTGGATGAGGTTGTTTTGGTTCAGCTTCTTGGTTATGACTCTTCTTCAGAAAACTTAAATAAGAGGACAGATAATTTTTTACTCTACACACAACATACAATGGTGAGACTGGACAAAGCTGCAAATAGACATTTGTATTCAGAAGGGAAGAATGGGAACTCATAGCAGTCACCTGCCCATGGAAATTCTGAAATCTAACCAGGCACATGTTGCTAGGTTTCTGTATTCTGGGATCTGAGAATATTCCTCGATTAGAGACTAGTTCAACCAGATTGAACTAGTCCATTGAATTGATTCCCTAGTCCATTGTTCTCAGCTTTTGACTCAATCCTCTGAGATCTTTCCTTTTCTATAAAAAAAAAAAAATGGCCTGTGTTTGTAGCTGAGTTATTTCCCCAGACTGATTCTTGTTCATAGAAAGCCTGAGGTCCATTAGTCTCCTTTCATTTTGAATTACACAGTTCCTTTTTGTATAAACTAAGGCTGCTTTTGCTAGTATGGCTGTCTGAAAAAATTTGTGCATTTCCTATGAATCTAATCAGTGCATACCACATGCCCTAAAAACCACATGATAATTTTTTTCCAGACAGATCTCTGTTTTTGTGTGTCAGCATGTTTGGGGACAGTATCCTTAATATTCTCTTTAAAGTTCTTTGTCTGAGAGAGCTATTAGGTTCCAGTTTAGATATTTTTGAGGTTCTAAAAAGAGTTTTATATCCATACCCTTGATTTGATCTTTGCTTGAAGTTATTTCTTAATTTGGAAATCTTTTGCTGGTTTGAGAGACTAGGATAAGAAAAACATTTATTTTCCCACTTAGCAACTTTCTTTAAATTCTGCTTACAAACAACAATTTCCTCCTTTCATTTTTTTCTTTTTCTCCATTAACTTGTCATGTATAGTTAGAGATACCCAATATTATGACTTCCAACACCCTAACTAGTTATCTTTTTAGATAGATCAGTAAGTTTATTGGGTATATTTTCTAACTTTCATGTTATTATGTTTTTTACCATGCCATATTATGGTATTTAAAAAATTTTTTTTAACATTTATTCATTTTTGAAAGACAGAGTGTGAGTGGGCGAGGGGCAGAGAGAGAAGGAGACACAGAATCTGAAGCAGGCTCCAGTCTCCGAGCTGTCAGCACAGAGCCCGACACAGGGCTCGAACTCACAAACCATGAGATCATGACCTGAGCTGAAGATGGACACTTAACCAACTGAGCCATCCAGGCACCCCCATAGTATAGTATTATTATGACCTTTATGGTTTGCCACTATGTAACAAGGGCCACTCTCTTTCCAGCCTCTGACAGTATCTTCCTCACCACTTTCAGGGCTCCATTAACAATTTCTTCATTACTTTGTATAGATGGTGTGTACTCTCTGGTCCTAAACCCAATGCTAAATGTTCTAGGTTTTATTGCAGCACTCCCCTTCAACTACCAATTATGTACCAGTTTTCTATTGTTGGAAAACAAACCACTCCAAAACTTAGTGGCATAACACAATAAGCATTTATGTGGCCATGATTGTGCAGGTAAACAATTTGGGCTGGATACAATGGAATGGCTCTTTTTCTTGTCTTATCTGGAGTCACTCATGTTGCTTCAATTGACTGGCAGCTTGGCTGGGGCTGGATGGTGTGAGATGGCCCTACTCATGTATGTTGAGTTGTTGATTGGTTGTTGGCTGGTTGACTTGAAGCAGCTTCAGCCAGGACAACTTAGTCACATGGTCTTTCATGACCCTAGAGTCTGGATTTCTTCCTATGGCAATTTCACTGCAACACTCCAAGAGGACAGGAACAGTTCCCAAAAGGTTTCTTAAGCCCTAGACTTGGAAGTCACAACCATTATTTCCACCACATTCTTTTGGTCTCTGCAAAAGACAAGGACAGCTCAGATTCAAAATATGGTAGAAAATTCTCTACCTCTTGATGGAAGAAACTACAAAGTCACATTGCAAAGGCATTATATGCATATAAGGTTGGAAGGCATTTTTGTGGCTTTCTTTGTAAACAATCTACCATAAACACTTAAGGGGATATTTACTCTTAAATTAACTAAAATTCTACAGAATATTCCACTCTTTTTGATAAATGCGGAGAGAAGATGGTATTACCATACACACATGAAAAATGGAATATTCTGTTCCTGTGGAAGATGAAATATGGAGATATGTGATTCTCAACAGAATAAAAACTGGGCTGGAAACAAATAAGTATGTATCTTAATGTCCATTTTTAAATACCAGAAATTTATGAAAAAGTATCTCTATTTTTTCCCTAAAGTTAGGAGTCTCCATCTCTTCTCTGAGTACATAACTGTTATTTTCTTTCTTCTTAATAGCTTAAGAAGATACAGTTTTTTCCTTTTCATCCCTTGGTCTAGTTCTCCATGAAGCTAGACAAGCTTCTTCTAGAGTTTTAGTATAAGTTTACCATTTACTTTTTTTTATTATTAAATTTTTCATTTTAATTCCAGCGTAGTTAACATGCAGTGTTACATTAATTTCAGGTATACAATATAGCACTTCAACAATTTTACACGTTGTTCAGTGCTTATCATGATAAATGTTTTCTTTAATTCCTATTTTTCTTTAATTACCTAATTCACCCATCCCCCCACTCACCTCCCCTTACCATTTACTTTGAATAATTGAACATCGAAAACATCTTCCGTGAGATTTTGAAATAAGGAGGTGTGTTTTGCCACTTACGTTATTTATTTTTGTTAGTCACTCTTGGAAAACACCAATTGACATTTGTTTATTGAGGTTCCGTGGGACAACTAATTTACTGGTTTAGTGATAACACTGTTTTCAGAGTTAGATGCGGAAAAAACAAACACCATTGAGAAAGTCTTTTTATTTTGGATACACTACACACGTATATGCCCTGTTCAGCATGAACAAAAGGTTATGCTTTTAAAACAGGTGTTTCAAGGAGACTAGATTGGAGATAAGGAGAGCTTGCAAATAAACTACAGTTTCATAAGAGACTGAAATGAGGAAAAAAGAGAGAAGGGCTAAGTGAAATTGAAAACTGTGTGGTAACAGGAAGTGGGAAAGATTTTAAATATGCTTTGATGGTAATTTCATTGAAGTGAGAGGCAGAGATGGGGGACAAGTAAATTTTATTTATCCTTTGCAATAATACACATGCTTTAAAAACACTCTCTGTTTTGAAGATAATTAAAGGAATTACTGTTCAAGTAAATACCTAATGTTAGTTTATACTAACTTGCCTTGTCTCTGTTAGTCTCTGTACCCAAAAAGCCTTTAAGTTGGCATCAGAAAGTCAGCACATTATGTTTGAGATGAGAAACTGAAAAGTCAGCTGCCGTCTTTACTTAGAATATTAGACCCTTAATCTTTCATTTTATAACCTTGCAGTTTTTAAGAAAAGTATTTAAGAAAGATGAAAAACTGGAAAACTTTATAAAATTTAACTTTCCAGCACAAGTAACATTAAGTCATTGTTGCAGTCCTAGAAATGGTTTATTTGGAATCACTTATTATGTTTGATGAACTCAATGAAAATCCTGAAAGGAGCACCCTTTTTATTTCCTTGCTGTTCCATAATGATATTTACTGTTTGCACAGTGATCATTCAATTTCCAGAGATGCTCACCACCTTCTCCTGCTGATTAAATTCCTGTTTGGTTTCACTGCCAAGTCTGTTGGATTAAATTAACAAGTTCTGTTTGCTTTAGTGGGAATGACCTGCACCAACCTTCAGCTTGTACAAAATAATAATCTCTTCAATGATATATTGATTCAGTGCTCTTTATCTTCTTCTAAAGAAATGTGCAGTGAAAATGTTATCTTCAGCTCACTGGAATTTGCAGGCCCACATCGCTTATTTTAATATATTGGAGACCTTGATCTTCCACATCTAATAACTCCTTTCTCTTTGCTGTTTTTAATGATTCCTGTTCTTCTAAAGGATCACCAAATCTTGATTACTCTAAGGAAAGACTTTCACATGATCTTTTAGTCTATAAAATGTCCCACTCTTGAAAATTATCTATATCAAAGGGCCAATTAAAGAAGATTAAAACCTTTCTTTTTTAAAAGTAAATCCAATTTTTATTGAGTTGCTTTCTTCTATCCCTCTTTTATTTGCTTATAGCTAACAGCTAAGAGGTATTGAGAAGTTTTTGAAGAAAAGTGAATTAAAATTTTTGGTATAAAAAGGTTTGAAAGTATAACAAGATTTTATAAATTTTATATGGAGCCTAGTTCATTGCAAGCATTATAAAAAGCAATAGAAACTTAAAATGAAGAGAATTTCAGCGAAAAAAGGAACAGCCAGGGTATAATAATGAATAGGGGTTAAGGGGAGAATAGTGTGGGGAAAAAAAATCCACAGTCACTACCGCATTTAAAAGAAATGTTTATTTATTTATATTGAGAGGGAGAGGGAGAGTACAAGTGGGAAAGGGGCAGAGAGAGAGGGAGAGAGAAAGCCTCAAGCAGACTCCCTGCTGCCTGAGCCAAGGCTGATGCGGGCTCAATCCCATGAACCGTGAGATCATGACCTGAGCTGAAATCAAGAGTCAGATGCTTAACCAACTGAGCCACCCAGGCACCCAACAAAGTTTGTGTACATTTTTAAATTTATTACCCATCTTCCCCACCCTTGCATCACTTCCTTTTCACAGACAGGGTAAGTGAGGAGCAAAGAGATTCAGTAATTTGCCTAAGATCACGCACAGTGCACAAACTGAGATCTACCATTTTATCTAAAGTCAACTTGACCCTAAAGCGTATTTCCTTCTTAACAAAACATACTCTATCTTTGAAGGAGTAATCACTTCCAAATTACCAAATCTGTCTTCTACTCTCTGCTGAAAAACATGCCCCTGATCCTGCACAACACGTGATAACCACGTCATGACATAGGTTATCAGGTTATAGGGCGGAACTTTGCCCCTGCAGAGGTTCTTGCTTATTGTATTCCTCTTTTAATCTAGTTGCATTCTTTTGTATAGTTTGGTGAAATGCAGCTGTCTTTTGTCAGGAAAAAGTGAGAAAAACCATTCAGGGCATCTCCCTCACCGATAGGGAGGCAACACTGGGAGTGAACCTGAAGTGGAAGGTGTACATCTGCTGCTCCATCATTCAGTTTCAGCTCCCAAGAATGAACATCTAGATGAGCTGAGTGTGCTTCTGATGGGTGTTTTTTGTACAACATCACTCTTGGCCACAATCCAGGTACTTCACCTGGAGCCCCATGGAAGAAATCATGATGTGTGCCATTGTTGGAAGAAAGCTGGCTGATTTGGATTTCCTGAGAGATTATATGTTTATAGGTTGCACCTAATAGGTTTTAAAGGCATTGGGAAGGGTAAGTCTAACCATATTAGTTTCTCACCTTGGTTGGGAATGGAGGACCTATTGTCTCCATCTGCCTAGTCCTTCCTGACTTTCTACCCACTTCTCTATGCTTCATTGCCTCCCTTGGGACATGGTATTCCTGGATATAGCACCTTACAGCCTTTACCAATTGGCTGTCTCTCTGAGGTCCTGCCATATTTTTAGTGACCAGTGAACAGGTTTTCCATCTCTGAAGACATCCACAGACTTCCTCCTGCCCCCCCTCCATTTGGAGGACCTTTTTGGTTAGTTTCAGAGAAAGTTCTAACTCTTTAAGTTCTCTTTGGCTCTGTTGGTCCTACTTTCTTGAAAGAAGTCATGCTACATATCTTCCCTGAGGCAAAGAAGCACAGAGTCTACTTTCTCTTTGAGTTGGGGAAGAGAAAGGAGAAAAAATAGGAAGGAACAAAATTCAGATTTCAAAAGTTTACCTGCTGTCGTATTACGGTCAATTGCAATGTTTCCCCATCCTAGTTAGAGTGTTCTGGGCTCAATAAGGTTTTTTGTTTGGCATCATACAGATGGAATAAAATCCCAAGAGAAATGGTGTTCTTCAGTGATACCTGTTGTCAGGGAGCTTCTGTATAAAATTTAGCTGACTCAGAATCAATCCTAGGAGATAACACTGATAACAAGTTGTGCCATAGATTACAGTAGGAGGTAAGTAAGGGATTTTGAGAAAGTGGCAATTAGGCCATGGGATATCCTTAAAAAAAATTTTTTTTTATTTAGTTATTTATTTTGAGAGAGAGAGAAAGAGAGAGCAAGCAGGGGAGTGTCAGAGAGAGGGAGAGGGAGAGAATCCCAGACTCATTGACAGTTGGGGCCAATGTGGGGCTTGAACTCAGGAACCGTGAGATCCTGACCTGAGCCAAAGTCAGAGGCTTAACTGACTGAGCCACCCAGGTGCCCCTGATATCCTTTTTTATGTATCTCTGAACATGTCTAAAACTTTTGTGATATCTTCTTAATCAATTTATGGTTATTGCCTGGGATGGATTTGAAAACCTAGATTTACTTTCGTTGGTTAAATTTCCATTATTGCCTATTACTGGCAATATTTTTACCTTTGGTTTGTTAAATTTCCATTATTGCCTATTACTGGTAATATTATTAATAACCTTCAGTACTTTCATTTTCCTTTTTAAAAATAAGAGTTTCATACTCATGCACTCTGAGAGAGTGCTGAGGTTATTAGGCTAACACTTTTCTAAGGCCCAATTTATTAGTATTCTTCTACTCTCCCTCAGGTTATCTACAAAAGAATTTTCAATCGTTCAACCTTTCTATTGTACTTGAACATAGGTCTTGAGAATATTTCTTTTTTTTCTTCAAGTGAGTAGTATTTTTCACTGTCATTTTCATCGACATTACATCAATATCAGAGAAATGATTTCCAAGTAGTTGTGCATAAGTTGAAGTTTCCAATTGATCTTTGCAGTTCTTTTCCTGCAAATCGAGGTTGAGAAGCAAACAAACAGGAGAGTTGTAATTGAAGCAGAAGGCAAAAGGGGGCTTATATCCGGGGCTGCATTCTAACCAATTGATCTGGGACTGACACTGACGAAGGACAACATTCTGCAGGAAAGAGTGATGAGGTAACTAGCTATTACTCAGATAGCAGTGTTTTTGTACTTTATCGCTGTCTGTGAGCAGTGATAAGGGTTGGGGCGACCTTCCAAACGATGCCATAGCATTTGTAGTGATTGCTAGGCCTTGAACAAGCTTTATTATGGGTTGGCTATTCATCTCTTCAGAGATAACTAAAATATAGCTGGACAATGTTCTATGATTAATTTTTGGTGAGGGACTTCCACATTAAAACAAAAAAAAGGAAAGAAAAGAAAAGGCCCAATGTTTGCAATTATCAAACACATTGTGATGTGTTTTGTTTTTCTTTCTTACAAGGAGAGATTGAGTATCAGAATTTGGAGATGGTGTAATAGACCGTAATGGTTTTGATTTGCATGCAAGTTATTATTTTTTACCTGTTTTGGGATAAGAGCTTTCCATTGGTAATTTGATATAAGGTCAATGGTAAATGCCAAAAAAATTATTAAACCTCCTGTTCTGGCATTGCTAGCTGGGATTGGCAGATGGATTAATTAACATTACACCCTCTTTCTCCTTATTATTCCTAACTGTCTTTGCTAGGACGTTTTAGTTTCAGCCATTTCTCTCCTTTTCTTGCTGTAATAACTTTTCTCCCTTCTTCTCTGGGTATTTGACATATTCATTTCTCTTGGGACTGATGTTGCTTATTTCTCCCACACAGCTAAGAATTTTACTATTTCTCCCATACTTTAAGTTTCATATACTTGACCTTACATTTTAAGCAAGAAACCAGTGACGACTTAATGTGCGTGCACCACATTCCTCATCCTGAATATATTTTAGAAACTTCATATATGTGATTTAGTGAAAGGTGGAGGAGGCCTTTTTTTTAGTGAAACTGAGTGAAACTGAGCACAAATATTATGTTTCCCACAAATTATCATGAATTTGTTGACAGAATATGAATTATAACTCTGTCTCCTGGTTTGTAAGTCTGGATATATTTGGATTTATGTGACTCACAGGAAGCTGAGTGCAAGATGAATAAACAATAATATCTTTAGTGATTCAATGCCTGGAAGGATGGCAGAAGATGTGACAGTGCTACATGCAGGTATCGGGGCATATAGATGGGAGCTACTACTCTAACTGGATAAAACTTCCTTTACAAAAATAAGTTCACAATATTTATTCTATGTTGTCAGTGTTAGAAAAATGTCACAGAAAGAATACCATTATCATAAAGCATAGGTACATTTGGAGCCCTCGGTCTACGGAGGCAGAGAGGTTTAGTACCATACAGTCCAGATGGGGTTAACAAGCTTGGAAGGATGTAAGTTACCCGGTATAAGTTCCTTGAATTTCTCCTTCACGTTCACTTGAAATGCCTTCTGGCCTGACCTGTTCAATATCCTCCCTCCTAGGCTTTTCAAAGCGGGTTACATTGGACAGGCCAGTATTTGAGATGTTACGATGGAGGATTAAGAAGAAAAAGGAAACTAGAGACAAACTGCTGGAAGAAGTTTTGTTCTGTTTTCGTTGTAGGGCAGCAGTGGGTTGGAAGCACAATTATTACCTGAGAACAGAAGTGGAAGAGGAAAATGGTGATAAAAAAAGATATTGCTGGAACCATCTTTCCTTTTCACCATGTTTAAGAAATATAAATAAAATATCTGTTATTTTAATTTGAAATCACTTGTGTTTATACGACCTGTGTTCTGTCAAGATGACCCCTGTGTTCTGCACCATGTGGGTTAAAGCATAAGCTTGTGTTATGCTTATGAAGGCATGAGCTTTCAAAACAAAGAAGACCTGGACCAGTCTGCTGCATGTCTGGAGCCATAATGGTGACTTATGTCCACCAACTTAGAAGGGGAATACTTGAGGCCAGTATCGGTAAATTAATGTCTGCCTACTATTGGCTGCCTACCTTGTGCCATAGGCAATTAACATGACAGTGCTGACAGTTCTGTGAATAATCCTGTAAGAAACCAGAAAACTGTTTGCTTCAACAGTGAGAAGCTTTAAAAAATTAATTGCAAAAGTAAAATGCTCAGTATAAACACCTAGCCAATGTCAAAGGTAAAGATTTCCTTTAACTTTTCAGACATCATCACTGCAGTTAACTGCTTCTTGTGCAGAACAAAACACACGGTATAATTCCATTTCCGTGTAGCAAAACCCCAAACCTATGCTTACTTATACTGTATAGGCAAAAGTGATCTAAAGGAAAGTAGCCTTTTATTTTTATTTTATTAAAAAAATTTTTTTTAATGTTTATTTATTTTTGAGACAGGGAGAGACAGCATGAATGGGGGAGGGTCAGAGAGAGAGGGAGACACAGAATCTGAAACAGGCTCCAGGCTCTGAGCTGTCAGCACAGAGCCCGACGCGGGGCTCGAACTCACGGACCGTGAGATCATGACCTGAGCCGAAGTCGGACGCTTAACCGACTGAGCCACCCAGGTGCCCCAAAAGTAGTCTTTTATGTACGTGATCCATTTGTGCTTGAGAAAGCTTTTGATTCTGGGTAACCTAGTTGGAATGAGAAATAGATTTTACTTGAGTGATCCTTCCTAAAATTTAAAAATCATTTTCCATATATGTATTGGTGATGGTCCAGTCAGGAAAACAGAAACCATATTATGCATTTCAACAAAGGGAATCCAATCTAGGGAATTGGTTAATTAAAGCTGAAAGAGTCAAAACCGAAAGCCCAGTACTAATGGCTGGAGGAAGTAACTACCATCGCTAGGGCTGGGAGCATAGAAAGAAGAAGGTAGGGTTTTCAGAATCTATCAGTACAGACACTGTAAACTGGGGCTCAGATTATGGAAGAGAAGTCATAACCTGGCTACTGCAGGTTTTCTGTGAAGCTGAAATGAAGCTAGTTCTAGGAACACCAATGGCTGCTGTTGGGCTGAAGGACCAGTGCTAGACAACAGAGACAGGAACAGGAAAGAATAATTCCCTCTGTTCTTATCCTGCCTCCCAGTCTCCTCCCAGAGTCCACTATGAGTGGCACCCAACAGGCAGCACTCTGACAAAGGACAAAATTAGTTTTTAACACCTTGGCCTCAGGATCACCAGAATATACAATGATAGATTTGGAGCTGGGCCATAAGAGCTTTATAACCAGCACAGTACTTATGATCATTTAAAGATATTCCTGAATTCTGAGTTTTTGACTTTCAGTCCTAGCTTAGATCTGAGAGTAGTCCTTATTAGTGGCCAAAAAATTGGCAGAAAGTAGATAGGGTAAGGAAACTAATTTAGTTGGGATATACCCTTTACTAGTTGCCCCCAAATTATTCTTTTTCTGGGAAATAGTGGGTGGGGCTAATGCCTTCCAAGTATTAATTTGATTAATGGTGAGAATGTTTCTACCTCCTATATTTAGTTTGTAATTAAATGACTTGAAAGAGATTACTTCTTATTAACAATTTTCAATGCCAAGATTTAGAACCATTTTTAGCACATTATGCACTGTAACTAATTACCACAGTAATATACATGGAATTTGTGTTCTCATGAGAGAACACAAGGACCCTAGAATCCCATTTCTATTACTGTGATTCTGTGCTCTACCAATAAAGATGTATGACCCAGGTTTTTTCCTAGGGGTCTAAATCACACTGTGATGATCTTTTTGCAACATTCTTAAGGGTGTAAAATCAGTGTAACAGTAATTTTATCTATATAAATATCTATATCAGGAGTAGCCTGAAGTGTGAGGAATCTGAAGTATGTGTATGGCATTTTCCTTAATGGCGCTGTATGAGAACTGTAGTACTTCTCACCCTCTTTCCATATGCTGCTTCCTAGGCCATCAGTTTTTTGGTGAAGGCATGATGTATATGTGGGTGAGAGCAGGAGTGGAGAAGGTTCTTGGTCGGCTTTCTGATGGTATATAGTCTGCTTGGGCCACCATAACAGAATACCACAGACTGGGTGGTTTAAACAACAGAAATATATTTTCTCACAGTTCTGGAGGCGAGAAATCTAGGATCATGGTGCCAGCATAGTTGTTTC
The DNA here is from genome assembly GCF_014898765.1 of Herpailurus yagouaroundi. NCBI lineage: Eukaryota > Metazoa > Chordata > Mammalia > Carnivora > Felidae > Herpailurus > Herpailurus yagouaroundi. The sequence goes on from NW_024412391.1 coordinate 67,207,832, forward strand.
TGATGAGGGCTCTCCTGCTGTCTTGCAGATGGCTGCCTTCTCACTGCGTCCTCATGTGGTCTCCCCTCTGTGACATGAGAAGAAACAGAGTTAGCTCTCTGGTGTCTCTCCTTATAAGGACACAAATCCTATCAGATTGGCGTTTCCCTACCGCAACTCCAACACCCCATGAGCTCATTTAACCTTAATTACTTCCTTAAAGTTTCCATCTCCAAATATAGCTACATGGGGGGTTAGGGTTTTAACATATGAACTTTGGGAGAATACAAACATTTCATCCATAACACAGATGAATTCTGCTTCTTTGATATTCTCAGCATATGTTCTTGGTACCTCAGTTCCTTCCTTTGTAAAGGTCAAGAGAAAAATTTAAGTTCTGAAGCCTAATGATGAAGGTTATATCCCCTGCAGTTAATTTCTCTACTGATAACTGCAGTGCCTGCTCTTAATTTTTCTCTAGAGTAGTCTAATTTTACTTGTGATTCTTATAAATGAATTTAAGTGAAACTGAAAGATAAATTCATCTTTAGTCATATACTATTCTCTTAGTATGTGGCATACTTTTACATAAGTTAAATTAGTATTTTAAAAAGCATTGTTAGTTTCATCGTATCTTAGTTTTCCCTCTGACCACGACTCCAGGGGATAAATGAGTATTTGTATGGAGTCCAGAGGACTATTATGTTTCTTTAGACTTTTTCCACCATCAAATATATGACTTGGTGGTTTAGAATCACAGGACTATACCTACACTGCATTGTGAAAGTAGATCAGCCCTAATCCAGAGCTGTGAGAAGCTAGACAGACATGTACTTCTTTACCCACCACACTCTAATAAGAAATTATTGTGGGTGGTATATAAAAATATATTATGAATCTTATTTGAACATTGCTTTGATACTTAGCCTATATTAGAACATAAATTCAAATTGCTTGCTGTGTTTTTACTTGTGAGGCTTATAAGCATGCCCAGGGGTTACTTAACACAATGCATAAATGAACTATAATTTAAATAAGTGCACTGAAATGCTTGGTTTTCTATTCTCTATTGGGAAGAGCAAATTGATCACTGGAGAGTACAATGAGTAGAATATCTACTAGAACCAAGGAATCCTCAAATTCACATTTTAATTGAATAATATCCAAAGCTATTATTCTTCTAAGAAAAGGAGAATTGACTGAAATCCCGGTGGAGTTGAATGTCACTTCTTCCCAGCTCTATGTTCTCTGAATCTACTGAAAGAAGAGGTTGAAACTAAAAATTTATTTTTGTAAATTAAAGTGCTACTTAATAACGTTTGGCAAAATAAAATGTGCCTGGCATATTACATGTCAGAGACTATGCTAAATACTAGGGATTTTAAAAAGATGAATAAAATAATAATCGGGGGTTTATAATATACGATCTCTAGATGTGTGCTCAAATATTACACTGTGGTGGGACTACTAAGATAAGAGAATATGCTTGGTCAGGAACAGAGGTGATACCTTGGAGGGGATGATTAACTGAGACTCTTAGTGGGTAGAAGGTCCAGAGGAGGTCTTAACAGAAGATACGATGCTGTGATTCCTACTATTATCTATTGACACTCAGTACCTATTTCCTCCTCTTCAAAGTCCCTATACCTTTACAGGGGTTTGAAGGCTAAAAACTACAATGAGATGGTTTAGTGCAAAATTTGCAAAGCAGGGGAGAATAGAGTCATTTTTCCTCTAGCAGTGATGGCAGCTGATGTATAAAGATACTGCAAACATTCTTTTTCTTACAGTGACAAACTCTTTATTTCACTGTCAAGTCACCAGCCTTGGCTCTGGGGCAACTGTGATGTTGGCAGGATTTCTCGTAGTATTCTGACCTCTGACTGTCAGCATCAGCTTCCAGTTTCTGGACTATGCCTGCCATGTTGTGACCTGAAAACTTGTTGGTGGCCCCTGACTTCTGTTCCTCTAGTCTTTCAACAATCTTGTTGGTACGTCATTCCCTGCATTAAGTGCCTTCCTGTGTGCCATATCCAGAGTGGCTTCTATCTCTTACATTGTACTTTGACTGATGCAAAAGATTTGGAAGATGGGTAGAAGCTCACCAAGTGAGCAAAGGAAGAAAGGGCCATGCCACACTAAGCAAACAGAATAAACAAAGTAATGGGGGGCATGAACACTATGTTATGGGAATATGAATCCAAGTAAGTCATTATTGCTAGAGTATAAGGAGGTGGGAGAGATGGGGTCTGAGGTTGGTGCAATAAAAAGGAAACAAATTATGTAATGAGTTTTTTCTAAGCTGGCATTAGGTAGCTATTCAACTAATTTAACCAGGGAGTACCTCTGTGAAGCTGTATTTTTTAGGTAGCCCATTATTACGACTCTATAGAGGATAAAGTGGGGGAAGGTGATTTAAAAAGTAGAAAGGCCCATAGAAGCATATGGAGTAAGAGATTATCAAAGAGAAAAAAAATTCTATTCAGGTTTAGGTCTTTGAATCAAATTATTATTTTTTTTATGAAAAATATTCTTGAGAAAATGCATTGTACTAGTTTGTTTTCCAATAGTTTTCCATATTACAAAGAACTATGGTTTAAAAAAAAAGAATTCAGGTTTCAGAAAATTATTTTTCTTTTTCATGCTCAGAGTACATCTCTTTTCTTTGTATCCAAAAGAATCTCCAGCCTTACCTGTTTTAGATATTTTTTAAGACTATGTCAAGAGGAGAAAGAACTATTGATCTGTGTAGGAAGGGGATATTTTTGTTTTCCCTTGATGTTTGCATCAATTTAAATGAAAATTTCTTTTTAAAGCATAAATAAATTTATCCCAAACTTCCTTCATATGTGTTATTGTAGCACAGGGTGGGTAGAAGCAAGACAGTAACAAAAGAAGAGGGAACACTGGGAAAGGATGCATTTGGCAGGAAGGATCGAGACTGGCACAGTTAGTCTCAGGCACACAAAGCTACTGCTAAGCTGTTAGAGGAAACTGTTAAGGCTGCTTCATTTGCTCACTCCATATCCTCTCTTCAGCTTTTTCACACAGTACTCTTGGAAATGAGCCTCTGATTTCTTTAACCTAGCCCAAGAGAAGCTGAACAAACAACACAGAACACTAGGACACCTAATGTTTGCAAAAAAGTGTGAAAACTATGTGTGTCTTTAAACAGGCAAATAGAGCAAAGAAACATTTTTCTTTTTATAGAATTGGACTCTAATGTGATTCAAACTTCTAAAAAGGAGGCACTAGGAACTAGTTTATATTTTTATGTGTCTTAGTCTACAGTAGCTGCTATAACAAAACACCGAAGGCTGGGTGGCTTCTAAACAATGGAAATGTGCTTCTCATAGTTGTTGAGAATGGGAGTCTGAGATTAGGGTGCCAGCACGGTCGAGTCCTGATGACAGCTCTCTTCCAGGCTGCAGACTGCCAACTTCTCACTGTATCCTCACGTGGTGGAGACAGAGATTGGAAGCTACCTCTCTTCTGACTCTGCACTAATCCCACTCACGGGAGCTTCTTCCACTGACCTCATCTAATCATAATTATCTCTCAAAGATACTTCCTAATACTATCACTTGGGTGACAGGGTTTCAACATAAGAATTTTGGGGGGATGCAGATATTCAGTGTATAACAATAGGTCTTTTCTGCACCTTTGCCAGAGGCAGAGCTTGAAGAAGGGAGAATATTTTTTCTTCCTATAGATATGACCTATCCAGCCTTTTGCAGAGAAATAGAATTATTTGCCAGTGGCCATTTGCCTATAAATGGGCAGTTCTACATATAAACTAAAATGTCATGCTGATGTGTTTTCAAGATAAACGTGATTTATGAATAATCCATTGTTGGTCAATTAAAGAATTCCCATGGATTTATACTATGGAATAAAAATCATTCATAATTTTCTAAATTACCAACTCAAGCATAAAGGAATATTTAAGAATAATTATTGGATAGGGGGTTTCCTAACTTCATTTTATTTTTAAATTTTACTTTAGAGAGAGAGCATGAGAGGAGAAGGGCAGAGAGAGAGAGAGAGAGAGAGAGAGAGAGAGAGAGAGAATCTCAAGCAGGCTGGACACGTAGCATGGAGCCCGACGTGGGGCTTGATCCCACAACCTGAGCCCAAATCAAGAGTTGAGCGCTCAACTGCCTGAGCTGCCTACATGCCCCTGATCTTCATTTTTAATCCCTTCTAACTCAGGCTGGGGAACTCCTTGGCCATATTGTCCCCTTTGGCCATCATTTAGTTTTCCTCGTCACCCTTTGTAAACCATGTGTCTGTCTCTGAAAGAATGCTTATTTATGAGATCTTTGAATGTTAAGATCAGAGTTTTTGATCTCATTCATAAAGTTGGAAAAGGCTCTGTAGTTAATTGATGTAGCATTATTTGACTTGTTCTTGCCCACAACTGCACAGATCCATGCATTTCTGTCTCTTTCATCATGCTTTTCGAGAAATGTCAATTTCTAGAGGAGTCATTTCCTTTTTTACACTGGAGCGTACTGGCAGTGTGCTTTGTCCCTCTCTATTCTGTGACCTTTCAGATCTTTGACATCTCCGTATTGCTCTTTCATTATCTGAATTGGTGAGAGAGATGTTGTAGCTCCTAGATTTTTGGCTTTATAATTTGTATGTCAGGTTATCAATAAGTGCTGAGCCATAGCAACTTGGCAGTTTCTGTTTAACCATTTCATGGTTACTTTTGTGCAAGCTGTGATTCTGCAGGCAGACAAGTTACCATTTCCAAATCATTATACTTTATTTCCTCCCTGCTTGATCATACAGTTGCCTCTGCCTGAAATGCCTTTCAACTTCATTTCTTACTTGTCACACTGCTACCCATCCTTTGAAATCAAGTTAAAAGGGCTCTTTCTCTGCAAGGCCTTTTCCAGTAACTCCAGATTTAAGCAATCCTGTCCTCCTTTGAAACCCAGATCTCTTAATTTTACTGTGTTGACGATATTCTAAACTATAATTTTGGATTGCTTGCCTTACCCTCTTCTTATCTCATGTAAACATATCTGATTTTGTCTCCAAAAAGATTTGAAGTGGTTATTTTTCTTATTAGAGTTACCTGTAGGAAGCTCCTGTAAACAAGATTCATATATATAGTTGTGTCAAGGATCATAACAAATAAATCCCAACATCAAAATAGTTTAACATAACTGAAGTTTATTCTCACCCTTATAATACCTTAGTGTGGTCTCTGACAGTCAGCCTTCTATATGAGGATGTAGCAACCAGACTCTTTCCATCTAGGGGTACTGCCGTCTTCAGCATGTGGCTTCCAAGGATGCCATGTAAGGACAAGAGAGAGTAGAGAGAACACATATGCTTCTTAACTAGGTTGGCCCAACAGGGTCACTTCTGTTTCCCTTCTGTAGTCTCCTGGCCACAGTTAGGTGCTAAGAAAGACCAAGAAATATAACATCTAGCTAGAAGGCATTTCTCTTGACACTATGGGATAGGGACACATATCTTTGTTGAACAGGTAGCCCTGCCAGAATACAGGCTGTTTAGGTCTCCATAGCTCCCTTGCCCATAGGAAGTGCTTGATATATGTTTGCTAAAGACAAAAAAAAAAAAAAAAAAAAAAAAAAAAAAAAAAAAAAAAAAAAA